>NC_136070.1:877946933-878251851 GCF_964261635.1 Lissotriton helveticus | reverse complement strand
ATAAATATATATATATATATATATATATATATATTACCTACTGGCGGTCACCAGTAGGTATATATAGTTAGGATTTTTTCTCTATGGGATTTTTGAAAATTCTATGTCTAATAACTTTGGCGTTTGTGGACGGAATTGGCTGCAATTTTCAGGAAAATGGAACATTTTGTTTCTGAGCAGCCCCTGAAAATTTGGGGGGGTTCGTCAAGGGGGGGCCGAGAAAAAAGGGGGGTCCCAAAACGCGTTTTTCCCATGTTAATTTCCATAGGGCGGTTGGCCTCACTTTTAGCCCGAACGGCTGAATGGATTTGCACGAAACTTGGCAAAATTGTAGGGACTGTTAGCCCGATGTGCCTTTGCTATGTCTCAATATATGTGCTCCAGTGGATTTTGAGAAATTAAGGTTCAAAAAAATATATATATCTGTAACAGCGCTCCGGGCAGCGCCCCGGTTCGCGTACTTGACGCGTAAAGGAACTTCGCGAAGCGAAGCTGATTGGCTCTCCGGTGTCTGTCAACATTCTAAACAGTCCGGAGCGGCCGCCATCTTGTCTCTCGGTAGGATCGAGAGACAAGAGGAGGCCAAAACAAAGGGGGAAATGACCATAAGGGGGCATAGTAGATCCTCCCTGACCCCCTAGGTTTGATGTGGAGGCTTTAAAAGGGCCCCGCGGGGCAAAAAAAGA
The DNA here is from genome assembly GCF_964261635.1 of Lissotriton helveticus. Taxonomy (NCBI): domain Eukaryota; kingdom Metazoa; phylum Chordata; class Amphibia; order Caudata; family Salamandridae; genus Lissotriton; species Lissotriton helveticus. The sequence continues at coordinate 878,251,165 of NC_136070.1, read as the reverse complement.
AATACCATTTTTTTTGTTTTTTTTGCGTGGGGAGCGCCCGGTTCGCGAACCGAGAAGCGGGCCGGGGAGCGTACTATAAGGAAAAAAGAATGATAGACTTTTCAAATATTGTATGTTAATTGATTGTTTGTTTTGTTGATTTTTTTTTATTTATTTATTTTTTAAACAATTATTTATTATTGTGATTGTGTTTCAAAATTTAATAAAATGTCTACCATTTCACTGTCTGAAATGTCGTTATTTTCATTGAACATAGCTTGTAATGTTTGAGTGTGTAAAATGTCCTCATTTTCAAGGAGGACATCTACTGATTGCACACATTGCAGTAGTTCTTGGTCCCAAGTTTCATCCATAAATTCAATGTCATTTGGATCAATGATTTCTTGGTTGGTCTCTGCAAGGACAATTTCAAATGACACTTTCTGTTCGCCTTCCATTTTGCTTGAAATTTGCATAAAAAAAATATATATTAGTAGAGATAGGGCACTGTTGGGATTAATTTTAGATAGGCAGTTTTTAACAGTGAATTTATCTTTGGGCAGTGCATAGTATCAGAGTGGAAGTAGGAATATAAAAAAGTGTATGTGATTTAACGTAAGTAAATTCATAATTATAAAAGACAAGCCTAACTCCATCCATAACTATAACAGAGAAGTCTATCTAAATCTATAACTACTACAGAGGGATAGTATATAACTATCAGAAAAAGTTTACCATATTAACTTAAAGTGCACAATATACTTCAGTTTTTAAAATAACAACTTACCTTTAAAAAGAAGTTGAAGTTATTAATGAAAATCCTATTGAAATGTATACCAGGAAGTAGTAGTCAAAATGGCTGTGTTTCCTTCTCTTCCTTTATATTCAGGTACATAACCAATCAAATGTCAGGTAAAAAAAAATGGAAAAGAAAGTAACATTTTCATTGGTTGTCAATTCCAACACTTCAGATGTGTTTTGTGAAGTAATTTACCTCAGGGTATTTAGAGAGGTCTACAGGCTAAATGGCTAAATGGAATTCCAACCAAATTTGTGAAAATGGTAGGGATTGGTATGTAGTATGAGCAAATCTATATTTGGTGAAAGTGTCTCTAGGGTTTCTTCTGTAAATTACTTTCCCACCTTTTTTAATGGAGCGCTTTCCGGGGACGCGAACCTGCAGCGTTACGGGAGTCCACCATTTTGTGTTTCGGTCGAATTAAGATACAAGATGGAGGGCAAATAATGTTCAGAATGGGTAGAAGGGGACACGGTAGATGTATTTTGACCCCCTAGGTTTTCTGAGGATGGCTGAGGAGGCACATATGTGCGAAAAAAACCCATTTTTAAAAAAAAATTTGCGCGGTTAGCTTCCGGTTCGCGTACCGGGTAGCGCTCCGGGGAGCGTACTTTGTTGAACATTAGTGAAAAAAGTTAGAGTAAAATAATAATTGTGAGTGATCAGATGTAGGGTAGCTCTGAGAAGAGCTTTTGGGTTTATGGTACATTTAGGTACTTATAAATAGGTACCAATGCACAGTTTTAAATTCAGAATGAAAACTCTGTTCCCTTCATCTGAGAAGTGAACTCCATCTCCTCTGTAGATATCTTGCATGTAGTAACGCAAGTTATTGTTGTACATGGAGCCCATTCCATGGTCTCTCATGTAAGCTGAAACAGATTTGTTTACATGCTTCCTCGATTTCTCAATTTGTGGACAAAATTGGTTCGACCACCTCCATTTCTGTCTTTGGCATATATTTGAATATACCAAGGCAGTTTGAGGAAAAAGTGCCATCAATTGCTCAAAGGTGTCCTTTAAAAGCATTTCCAGACCTACACCAGTCAAAGTGCCCAAGTCATTACCTCCACAGTGCAAAATTAACAGGTCAGGTTTAGGCAAATGCATAAAGGTTTTCACCAATGGTATCAATTGGTGACATTTTAATCCTCTGTGGCCAAACCACTTAATTTCCACATCTTGTAAATTAAGGTTAGGTAAATTTCTGTTCTCAGCATACCTTTGAGCCCAGTAGATGTAACTATGTCCAACAATCCAGACAGAAAACATGGTGAGAGAAGGTTCTGCTGCAGTCAGATGAAGTGTGGCAATGAAATGGCAGTTGGAAAAATAAGAGTTTAAAATGAAAAAAACTGTGGAGTTTCTGTGTTAAGGAAGCAGTAGCAGTGATAGGTGGATTTTGATTGCTGAAAACAGAAAGTTAGGGTGCATGGATGAGTTCTTTGAAAGATGTAATTTGAATGGTCTAGAAAAAATCATTTAATGAAAGATTGCACTGGATATGCAGGTGCACTGAGAGTTCAGAGTTCAATTGAAACATTGTTGTGTGAACTTGCAAACATCAGAGGTCTTTCAGGAGGTGGTTGCTATGCAAAAAAGGCAGAGAGGGCAGAGGGGGGAAGGGTGTTGATTTGAAAAAAGTGAGGGAAGAGTTTTGATTGGGTGACATGAGAGATATGTGTGATGAGTTACAGCATTTCTGTGCTTTTCATAGCTGCAGACTCTGGAGTGCATACCTTTTGCTCTGCTAAAGACAAATTGGTGTGTTTCTGAGACTGTTTTGAAACTCATAATTATTTGCTAAGGTGAGAAAAGATTCATTTAATTTAGATAGACAATAGTATGCTTTAGGGAGAAAATTATGAAGAAAGTTCTGTATTTAAAATGTTGCTTTGTGTCAAGTGTTTTACAAATAGATTTTGTTTCTTTGAGTTACATAGCCATGTTAAAAGTGACCCTTAAAAAAATGCTTTCATGTGTCTTAGGGCATTGTAAGTCATTTCCCGATGAATGTAGGTATATAATTGATTTATATGATGTGTTTAAAATCGTTTTTTGAAAAATATTAGGTTTCTTGATATGTACTGCTAGAGCTTCATAGGTTGCTTGGGGCATATTTATAAGGCATTTGAGTCTCTCTGATGTTATTTTTCCCATTTTAATTTAAGATCTTTCCCCGTGGAGCAAGGTCCTTGTAAATATGCCCCCATCTGTGCTTGGCAAATTTAGATTTTAATTCTTTGACTAACATAGCCATGTTAAAAGTGACCCAGAAATGGTGCAAGGGCCTTAAAAAAACGCTTTCATGTGTCTTAGGCCATTTTAAGTCATTTCCCCTTGAATGTAGGTATATAATTGATTTAGATGATGTGTTTAAAAACGATTTTTGAAATCAATTAGTTTACTTGATATGTAGTGCTAGAGTTTCATAGGTTGCTTGGGGCATATTTATAAGGCATTTGAGTCTCTCTGATGTTATTTTTCCCATTTTAATTTAAGACCTTTCCCCGTGGCGCAAGGTCCTTGTAAATATGCCCCCATCTGTGCTTGGCAAATTTAGATTTTAATTCTTTGACTAACATAGCCATGTTAAAAGTGACCCAGAAATGGTGCAAGGGCCTTAAAAAAACGCTTTCATGTGTCTTAGCCCATTTTAAGTCATTTCCCCTTGAATGTAGGTATATAATTGATTTAGATGATGTGTTTAAAAACGATTTTTGAAATCAATTAGTTTACTTGATATGTAGTGCTAGAGTTTCATAGGTTGCTTGGGGTATATTTAAAAGGCATTTGAGTCTCTCTGATGTTATTTTTCTCATTTTAATTAAAGACCTTTCCCCGAGTGCAAGGTCCTTGTAAATACGCCCCCATTTGTGCTTGGCAAATTTAGATTTTAATTCTTTGACTAACATAGCCATGTTAAAAGTGACCCAGAAATGGTGCAAGGGCCTTAAAAAAACGCTTTCATGTGTCTTAGGCCATTTTAAGTCATTTCCCCTTGAATGTAGGTATATCATTGATTTAGATGATGTGTTTAAAAACGATTTCTGAAGTCAATTAGGTTTCTTGATAAGTACTGCTAGAGTTTCATAGGTTGCTTGGGGTACATTTAAAAGGCATTTGAGTCCCTTTGATGTTATTTCTCCCATTTTAATTAAAGACATTTCCTCGTGGTGGAAGGTCCTTGTAAATACACACCCATGTGTGCTTGGCAAATTTAGATTTTGATTATTTAACTTACATAGCCATGTATGCCTCTTTTGCATCACTGTGCGTCACTTTTGTGACGCAGTGGCGGTACAAAAGATTTGCTATGTACATATTTACAACTTGATGCATCTAGGCAGATGTGTCATGCTGTAAAGTCCCATGCCACATGAAACCGATGCAGCAGTGATGCAAAACATGCACCATGTTGCAAGACAGGCCTCATTTCATCTCCAACAAGATAAGAAGCTGTATCTTCTGTAAATGTCAAAATTGTTGTATACACTGCTCAACTTATGTGTACTCTTTCATATGCTAGAGTCCATCTGCACTATGAGATACCTAAGCAAAGGAAACACAGGTGATGTGATTGTGAAATGAGGAAAAGAAACTCCACATTTTTCAATTACATCACCTGTGTTTCCTAAGTTTACGAATGACATTGTGCAGATGAGGTTTAGGTCTGTCCACGGACACAGAAGAGGTCTGGCCTTTGTTCAAGAGTGAAGTGGACATGACTTACTTCATTGGTAGGTCTTCACATGTATTATCTCCTCTATACTCTTCAACAAGCGTAAATTTAATCTGCAACCCTGAGTAGGCCTCACCTTAAACAAACCTCTGGATAGGCCACACCTTAATGTCATCCTGAATCAATCATTTAACATGTTAGGGACAGATTTATGATAGGTGTATGACTCTTTTGCGTCACTGTGCGTCACTTTTGTGACGCAGCGGCGGTGCAAAAGATTTGCTATGTGGCGACATATTTAAAAATTGATGCATCTAGGCAGATGTGTCATGCTGTAAAGTCCCGTGCCACATGAAACCGATGCAGCAGTGATGGAAAAGTTGCACCATGTTGCAAGACAGGCCTCATTTAATCTCCAACAAGATAAGAAGCTGAATCTTCTGTAAATGTCAAAATTGTTGTATACACTGCTCAGCTTATGTGTACTCTTTGATATGCTAGAGCCCATCTGCACTATGAGATACCTAAGCAAAGGAAACACAGGTGATGTGATTGTGAAATGAGGAAAAGAAACTCCACATTTTTCAATTACATCACCTGTGTTTCCTAAGTTTACGAATGACATTGTGCAGATGAGGTTTAGGTCTGTCCACGGACACAGAAGAGGTCTGGCCTTTGTTCAAGAGTGAAGTGGACATGACTTACTTCATTGGTAGGTCTTCACATGTATTATCTCCTCTATACTCTTCAACAAGCGTAAATTTAATCTGCAACCCTGAGTAGGCCTCACCTTAAACAAACCTCTGGATAGGCCACACCTTAATGTCATCCTGAATCAATCATTTAACATGTTAGGGACAGATTTATGATAGGTGTATGACTCTTTTGCGTCACTGTGCGTCACTTTTGTGACGCAGCGGCGGTGCAAAAGATTTGCTATGTGGCGACATATTTAAAAATTGATGCATCTAGGCAGATGTGTCATGCTGTAAAGTCCCGTGCCACATGAAACCGATGCAGCAGTGATGGAAAAGTTGCACCATGTTGCAAGACAGGCCTCATTTAATCTCCAACAAGATAAGAAGCTGAATCTTCTGTAAATGTCAAAATTGTTGTATACACTGCTCAGCTTATGTGTACTCTTTGATATGCTAGAGCCCATCTGCACTATGAGATACCTAAGCAAAGGAAACACAGGTGATGTGATTGTGAAATGAGGAAAAGAAACTCCACATTTTTCAATTACATCACCTGTGTTTCCTAAGTTTACGAATGACATTGTGCAGATGAGGTTTAGGTCTGTCCACGGACACAGAAGAGGTCTGGCCTTTGTTCAAGAGTGAAGTGGACATGACTTACTTCATTGGTAGGCCTTCACATATATTATCTCCTCTGTACTCTTCAACAAGTGTAAATCTCATCTGCAACCCTGAGTAGGCCTCACCTCAAACAAACCTCTGGATAGGCCACACCTTATCGTCATCCTGAATCAATCATTTAAAATGTTAGAGACAGATTTATGATAGGTGTGTGCCTCTTTTGCGCCGCTGTGCGTCACTTTTGTGACGCAGCGGCGGTGCAAAAGATTTGCTATGTGGCGACATATTTACAACTTGATGCATCTAGGCAGATGTGTCATGCTGTAAAGTCCCGTGCCACATGAAAACGATGCAGCAGTGATGTAAAACATGCACCATGTTGCAAGACAGGCCTCATTTCATCTCCAACAAGATAAGAAGCTGAATCTTCTGTAAATGTCAAAATTGTTGTATACACTGCTCAACTTATGTGTACTCTTTCATATGCTAGAGTCGATCTGCACTATGAGATACCTAAGCAAAGGAAACACAGGTGATGTGATTGTGAAATGAGGAAAAGAAACTCCACATTTTTCAATTACATCACCTGTGTTTCCTAAGTTTACGAATGACATTGTGCAGATGAGGTTTAGGCCTGTCCACGGACACAGAAGAGGTCTGGCCTTTGTTCAAGAGTGAAGTGGACATGACTTACTTCATTGGTAGGCTTTCACATGTATTATCTCCTCTGTACTCTTCAACAAGCGTAAATTTCATCTGCAACCCTGAGTAGGCCTCACCTTAAACAAACCTCTGGATAGGCCACACCTTATCGTCATCCTGAATCAATCATTTAAAATGTTAGGGACAGATTTATGATAGGTGTATGCCTCTTTTGCGTCACTGTGCGTCACTTTTGTGACACAGCGGCGGTGCAAAAGATTTGCTATGTGGCGACATATTTACAACTTGATGCATCTAGGCAGATGTGTCATGCTGTAAAGTCCCGTGCCACATGAAACCGATGCAGCAGTGATGTAAAACATGCACCATGTTGCAAGACAGGCCTCATTTCATCTCCAACAAGATAAGAAGCTGAATCTTCTGTAAATGTCAAAATTGTTGTATACACTGCTCAACTTATGTGTACTCTTTCATATGCTAGAGTCGATCTGCACTATGAGATACCTAAGCAAAGGAAACACAGGTGATGTGATTGTGAAATGAGGAAAAGAAACTCCACATTTTTCAATTACATCACCTGTGTTTCCTAAGTTTACGAATGACATTGTGCAGATGAGGTTTAGGCCTGTCCACGGACACAGAAGAGGTCTGGCCTTTGTTCAAGAGTGAAGTGGACATGACTTACTTCATTGGTAGGCTTTCACATGTATTATCTCCTCTGTACTCTTCAACAAGCGTAAATTTCATCTGCAACCCTGAGTAGGCCTCACCTTAAACAAACCTCTGGATAGGCCACACCTTATCGTCATCCTGAATCAATCATTTAAAATGTTAGGGACAGATTTATGATAGGTGTATGCCTCTTTTGCGTCACTGTGCGTCACTTTTGTGATGCAGCGGCGGTGCAAAAGATTTGCTATGTGGCGACATATTTACAACTTGATGCATCTAGGCAGATGTGTCATGCTGTAAAGTCCCGTGCCACATGAAACCGATGCAGCAGTGATGTAAAACATGCACCATGTTGCAAGACAGGCCTCATTTCATCTCCAACAAGATAAGAAGCTGAATCTTCTGTAAATGTCAAAATTGTTGTATACACTGCTCAACTTATGTGTACTCTTTCATATGCTAGAGTCCATCTGCACTATGAGATACCTAAGCAAAGGAAACACAGGTGATGTGTTTGTGAAATGAGGAAAAGAAACTCCACATTTTTCAATTACATCACCTGTGTTTCCTAAGTTTACGAATGACATTGTGCAGATGAGGTTTAGGCCTGTCCACGGACACAGAAGAGGTCTGGCCTTTGTTCAAGAGTGAAGTGGACATGACTTACTTCATTGGTAGGCTTTCACATGTATTATCTCCTCTGTACTCTTCAACAAGCGTAAATTTCATCTGCAACCCTGAGTAGGCCTCACCTTAAACAAACCTCTGGATAGGCCACACCTTATCGTCATCCTGAATCAATCATTTAAAATGTTAGGGACAGATTTATGATAGGTGTATGCCTCTTTTGCGTCACTGTGCGTCACTTTTGTGACGCAGCGGCGGTGCAAAAGATTTGCTATGTGACGACATATTTACAACTTGATGCATCTAGGCAGATGTGTCATGCTGTAAAGTCCCGTGCCACATGAAACCGATGCAGCAGTGATGCAAAAGATGCACCATGTTGCAAGACAGGCCTCATTTCATCTCCAACAAGATAAGAAGCTGAATCTTCTGTAAATGTCAAAATTGTTGTATACACTGCTCAACTTATGTGTACTCTTTGATATGCTAGAGTCCATCTGCACTATGAGATAACTAAGCAAAGGAAACACAGGTGATGTGATTGTGAAATGAGGAAAAGAAACTCCACATTTTTCAATTACATCACCTGTGTTTCCTAAGTTTACGAATGACATTGTGCAGATGAGGTTTAGGTCTGTCCACGGACACAGAAAAGGTCTGGCCTTTGTTTAAGAGTGAAGTGGATATGACTTACTTCGTTGGTAGGCCTTCACATGTATTATCTCCTCTGTACTATTCAACAAGCGTAAATTTCATCTGCAACCCTGAGTAGGCCTCACCTCAAACAAACCTCTGGATAGGCCACACTTTATCGTAATCTTGAATCAATCATTTAAAATGTTAGGGTCAGATTTATGATAGGTGTATGTCTCTTTTGCGTCACTGTGCGTCACTTTTGTGACGCAGCGGCGGTGCAAAAGATTTGCTATGTGGCGACATATTTACAACTTGATGCATCTAGGCAGATGTGTCATGCTGTAAAGTCCTGTGCCACATGAAACCTGCGTCAGTTTTCATATAGGTGTTTTGTTGCAAGGTATGCATTAATTTGCATGAAAGCCCTGTAAAACTAACACAGTGAAATTTAGAAGATTTAACTGAGTCAGCTTTATAGCATTGCTGAATCAAATCCTTACGCCTGTTTGAAACAGGCATATGAAGTGATGCACCATGCAATGTGAGGGTTCCTCCTGTGCATTGCAGTAGACATGTCGCGCTTATGACGTGATTCCTGCAATGTGCTGCTTTTGCGGCACAGATGCGTGACGCATCTGTGCTGTTTTTGCTCAATGGTGCTCCACATTGTAAATGCGGCACACTATGGGTGGCAGAGCAGCGGTGCACATTAACTGGTGCATCCGTGGGGATGCGCCACTTAGCATAAATCTGCCCCTGTACATTTAAGTATGAGCAGGGGACATAGAGTCGGTGAGGCTTATCCAAGGTTAAGAAGAGATGAGTCCTGTTCACTGAAAACTTGGACATAGGCCTCACCTCCTCAGCATCGCTGGACATGGCTAAATAATAGCTGCAAAATGTTACTCTTGTTAAACAATTTTACTATTATAATCTCTGAGATTTGTCTCTTACTCTGCAACATCTCATTGTTGTTCTCTTTCTTTAAAAATAACGACAACATCAACCATGAGTGACAATCAGCAATCAGTTGATCTCGACCTTATCATTGAACTTGTAATTGAAACGTCAGTGGAAGTAGATCCCTTGGATGATTTAAATCCTGAGGATGATGAAGAACATGATGAGGATGCCGATTTGTCAGAATTGTATGACATAGGGTGGGAAGCTGACCTGCTTGAGCCTATGGAACTATAAACATTTATTTTTAAAATTTACAATAAATGAAAAGTAAAAATGTAAACCGTTTCATTTAAAATTAAACACACCTTCAAAAACAGGTTATGTCTAGTGTCTTCAATAAAATATTAAAATATGCTCATAAAATTAGATCAGATTCACATTTCTTTTCTGCTATTTGTGTATTCTAAATTTGCCAAAGCACTAAAAAATATTCTATGTAAAAATGTCAAGTAGTGTGTTAAGTTTTTGATGACTGTTATTGATTTACTGTTTGGTAATAGTGGTTAATAACATTTTTTATTATATTTTACCACAGATTCAACTGCAGATCATTTCAAAATTTGAGAATGCCAACTAAGGATAGAATTAGCAAGGCTACAAAACGTCAAAGGCAGCAGGTCCATCAAATATTGCCGCAGTCCTCTACAAAAAAAAATTGTCAAGTCACCAAGAAAGCACCGGGTAAGACCACGGAATCATTCATAAGAAACATTTGTAAAAAAAAAAGTAGTACTACAGAAAATGTTTTAGTCCAGAAAAAGAGAAGCAATTTAAACGGAAAGGAAAGGCCAATCAAAAATGTTACTGCTAGAGCAAGAGATAACTCTGTGCATGATAGTAGAAGGAAACAACAGTTTAGGGACATTCGTAGACGAATGTTCCGCAACAGGATAATTGGCAATTTGTTAAAAAATATGAAGAAAGGTCAACAGAAAGTGGTTTTTTATAAGAGAAAAAAAAAGTTGAGAAAGTTATTGATCAGGCATTTGAAATAAAGCGAAAGTTATTTATTTTGATAATCAATAGAATTAGGAAGCTAAACAAGGCAATTTATGATTTCAAAAGAAATAGTAGATGGAAGAGAATAGTTAATCGTAGTAATTTTTGTGAAGTTTTTTCCGGAGAATGGATGCATAGTTCAAGTTGTGAGGCATTTTTCAATGAGGAGAGTTATTTCCAGGATAATGATTTGGTGCATGCAGTTGACACCAGTGGTCGAGCTTATGAGGTGAAAGATGGTTGTCCAGTTGAAAAAGAAAAACTTGTGACAACAGAGACAGAAGAGGTGTTAGGTAATGAAGTTTTAGGAAGACGTCCTAAGGGTCCTGTGTACACCTGGAAGTGTAGTAGTATTTGCAGTGTACGACAGGATTCCATCAATTTGCTTTGTGATTTTGTACGGACATTTAATAAGAAAAGTTTGAAGCAGAAAATGATGTTGTTGCAAGAATTAGATCCTTGCAGAGTGAGAGAAGTGACAGGTTTGCATGGTCATTCACTGGCTTGTCTTTCCAGGAGAGTATGCCAGAGTGTTTTTCATCATTTCAGGATGCTAGCAGTGCATCATAATAAAGTGAGGAAATTAGTTAGAATGTTGTATTATGCTAAGAGTCCAGCAATTATGCTTAAACAATTATGCGCTGCTCTTTTGCATGGTTCTGAAATAGATGTGAAGAATATTTGTGAAGAAATTGAGTTTTGTCACTTTGGAAGTAAAGAGGAGAATGTTGAAATTGACCCAGAAGAAGAGGGTAATGTGGAAGACAGTGTACAGGTTTCCAGTACAGATAATTTTCAGAAGGAAATTGCCACGTTTCAGGTTAAATCAAGTGAGAGGCCTAATTTCACTTGTGTGTGTTGTCGACGCACTTATTATAAGAATCAGACTAAGTTAGTGGATTTATATGCAAAAAGTGAAAGGGAAAATAATAGTGAATGGAAGGATTTCGCAACATACTTGATGGTAGAAAATTGTTTTGATTTGGGATCGGATCAACGTGTGTGTACTTATTGTTGTAACAAATTAAATCAAAACCAGATGCCTGCTAGAGCGGTTCATAATAATCTGGAATTGGTTGAGATTCCTTCTGAATTGAAGGATTTAAATACTTATGAATCTATTTTGATTCAAAGTATCCATCCCTTTCAGGCTATTGTAAGAATGGAGCCAAAGACAGGGAAATTGCCTCCATCAGATTTACAGAGAGGATTAAAGGGAAGAGTTGTTTATTTGCCTCTAGATTTGAAGAAAAACATTAATACAATTGGAGTAGAAAAAGTGGAAGAGGAACCTCTGGTTATCTTAGTTAATGGGGTTCCGACAAAGAATAAGAAAATATGGCAAGATTTAGTGGATGTTAGGAAAGTCAAAAAGGCAACATTGTATTTGAAAAAAAATAATAAGTACTATAAGAATGTATATGTTGCAGAAGAGGAAGTAAGTGAGGAAGAGGATAGCGATTCGTGTGCTGGTCAAATTGAGAAAGTAGAACCCTCTAAAAGTGAAGAAATATATGAACATTATAGTGTTCATCCTTTGCATTCCAAGGAAGTCATGGGGAATGCTATTGAGTTGTTTCAAATGAAACAAGCCAAAGGGAGTCCCATTAGTGTTTGGGAGGAAAGTTTGGAAGCTCGGTGTTTCCCACAGCTATTTCCAACAGGTCAGGGAGGAAGATATGATGAGCGACCTCATCAAATTCCTGCTTCTGAATACCGGACTTTACGATTGTATGCAGAAGATGCTAGGTTTCGACAATGCATTCCCTATTTGTTTCATCTCCTGTTTGAAAGCGATCTGTCTGGACTGTCATATGCAGTGAACCACATCTTGAAAAGTGGTATACACATGCAAAACATCTCTGCAAGTGACTTTATGGATAAAGTCAATGTGCAAGACAGTATTTTGGATTGTCACCTGATTAATCTCATGGCGTGTCAGCGTGGTACTAATGAGTACTGGTACCGTCGTCATGGTGATTTAAAATGTATGCTGAGGAACTTAGGAACTCCCACATGGTTCCTCACTCTGAGCTGTGCCGAGTATGGCTGGGAAGACTTACTTGAATTTCTACGAGAGGCAAATGGAAACATTGAAAATATCGAATTCAAGACACCCGGAGAACTGTGCTCTTTGGATCCAGTCAATGTATGCAGGTACTTCAGTCATAGATTTGAAGCTATGATGTCTTTCATCATGAACAAGAGAAATCCACCTCTTGGAGAGGTGTTGGATTTCTTCTGGAGAAAGGAGTACCAAGCAAGAGGTGCTCCTCATATACATATGCTGCTGTGGATCAAGGATGCACCTAAATTTGAAACGGATCCAGAAGACTTAGTGATGAGTTTCATAGAACAGTATTCTACATGTGCTGTTCCAAACGCAAAGGAGAAGAAAAGCCTAAGAGAACAAGTTCTACGTTTCCAAAGCCATCGTTGTGGAAAGTACTGTCGTCGTAAATTCAGAAACAAGGACAAGTTCTACACCAAATGTCGTTTCGGCTTTCCACGACCGGTGATTTCTAAAGGAAGAGTAAACAGTTTGATGTCTTCGCTGCGACATAATGTGATGAAGAAATCACCTAAAAACACATACAATTTGAAGAGGAACGAAGAGTCCAAGTACATCAACGACTACAACTCAGTGATTTTGTCCATGTGGAATGCTAACATGGATATACAGTTTGTGGCTGATAACTGTATGGCTGTGGCTCGGTATGTGACATCTTACATCACCAAAAAAGAAAAGACAGAATTGAAGGATATGTGGGAGGACATTTCCCATGAAAAGAGCCTCAGCAAGAAGTTGTACAGTTTCAGTCTGAAGATGTTGCCACATCGAGAAATCGGAGCTTACGAATGTTCTGACCGGTTGTCTTCAGCAAGTCTCTATGCCAAATCCAAGAGTATCGTTTGGGCGAGTCTTGGTCTTGCTGCAACGCGTAATCGAGTTCTGAAACCTGTGCGGGAAATTGAGTATTTGGCGGAAAAGGAGCCAAACAGTACCGATATTTTGAAGACCCACATGTTGGATACATATGATCCAAATCGAAGCAGTCACCTCGAGAATGTTTGTCTGTATGAGGTTCTACAAAATTACATATTCAAGAGGAACATCAAAGAAGATATTGATAAAGGAGTGTATGCTGTAATTGGAAGTGAGGGATGTCTGGTCAAGCAAAGAAAATGCCACTTGGTAAACCATCGAAAATTGAGTGGCGAATCTCCTGAAAAAAAGGAGTTTTTCTATTTAGCACTTTTGCAACTTTTCAAGCCTTGGCGTGCAGAAGAGGAACTGCTTGGAGATTTCCTCTGTTACGAAGACTCTTTCACTGCCGCCAAGGAGACCATAGAATGTCCTGCTTTTCCCAAATATCTAGAAATGTTGAATGCGGAAATCGAGCAGGAAGCAACGATTGCAGCCGAGATTGCCAGAGACAGTTCTCAGGACAGTCAGAGTTCTGTTTCATTGAGTCAGGATCCACTAGGAGGACCTGTTATCGAAAATGAAGCTGCCACTGCCATGAATGAAGTGGAAAGAGCTATGGCACATGCTCAGGAGGATGCGGTTAACTTAGAAGACTTGGAAAGACAACTCAACGTTGAGCAGAGGAAAATATATGACGAAGTTACCAAGCAAATTGATCATGGATTAAGTCATGAGAAGAAAGAGTGCTCATGTACGTCGTTGAAGCCTGTTCGACTGTACGTGAGTGGAGAAGCGGGAACTGGAAAAAGTTTCCTCATTAAAGCAATTTCATGTTATTTGCAGGAAAGGACTGAGTCATCGCTGTCTTGTGTTGTCACCGCTCCAACTGGACTGGCAGCACATAACATTAAAGGTATTACTTTGCATCGTCTACTGATGCTGCCAGTGGAGCATGACAACAAATTACAATACCACAAGTTATCTGGAGATGCTTGTTGTGAAGTTTCAAGAGTCTTGAGGAAAATGAAACTTCTTATCATTGACGAAGTAAGCATGGTTTCCAATGTCATGCTTGCCTTTGTGCATTTGAGAATGCAAGAAGTTCTCAAAACAGAGTATGATGTGTTATTTGGTGGCAAACACATCATTGTTTTCGGAGATCTTCTGCAGCTGACACCAGTGAAAGGACAACCTGTGTTCAAAATGCTCACGCATGAAGATACCAGGAAGTGCCTAGGGAGCATTGGCAACGTCAATATATGGTTAAACTTCAATTATGCTGAACTGCATGAAAATATGCGTCAGGCGAAGGATGAAGATTACAAGAATATTCTACAAGATGTTAGAATTGGAAAAGTGACCGAGCATGGGAAAGAAGCTTTACATGCACGATTACTGTCAAATTTATATCCAGAACAAGATGTTGTGCCTGAGAATATTTTTCTGAAAATTACTGAGAAGAAATCTGGAATATGTTTGATGCCAACTCTTGCAGAATGTGCCATCTTCAACAACAAAATGTTGCATTTAGAAAACCAAGAGATTGTGAAACTGGAAGCTATTGACAGAGTAGAGCATATGGTGATCAACAATTATTTTGTCTGAGAATTTGAAAAGAAAATTGGATTCATTAGAGAAGACTATATCTAAAACTGCAGGTTTTGAAAAGACTCTGAATGTGTGCTTAAACTGCCGTATCATTTTAAGAAGGAATTCACATGTTGAAAGAGGTCTGGTAAATGGATCAATGGGTAATGTTGTTGATTTTGTGAAATACAGAGATGGAATTGAATTTTAAAAAATTAAATTTGATGGCATTGAGGAAGTACAGCTAATTGGTCGTTGTTCTGCTAGATTTTTGCTTGTAAAAGACTTATATGTTCGCCGTAAGCAGTTTCCTGTTTGCTTGGCATATGTGGTGACAATCCATAAATCGCAAGGTTTAAGTGTAGACAGTGCATTGGTGAATATTGGCAGTTCTGTGTTCAAGGAGGGTATGGCATATGTGGCATTGTCACGAGTTAGAACTTTATCGGGACTGTACTTGATTGAGTGTGATGTCACAAACATTTGTGCGGATCTAGATTGTGTTAAGGAATACAATAGGTTAAGAAGAGAGTATGCGCCACATTTGCCTCAATATCCTTTGTTTGAGAAACGTGTGGTAGGCCCGAAACGAAGAAATGTGACCAATACTAGGGAGGTTGTAGCAAAAAGACGAAAAGTCGATGAACCTGAAATTATAAGCAGAAACAAAAAGGATTCTGTTGAAGATGTTGTTGGTTTTCAATTTGAAAACAGTTCTGGTGTCAACTGCTATGCTAATGTAGTGGTTAATGTTTTGTTTTCTCTAGAAAATGTAAAAGAAGAGATTGTGGTCAATTCTGATCAAAGATTTTGCAGTTTGTTAAATTCTGTGTTAGAGAAATGTAGCACTTATAGAACAAAAATAGAAAGTGTGTCTGAAATTCGAAATCTGTTAGACAGATGTTCAGGTCAAACACAATTCTCTCAAAATATTCAGCAAGATTGTCAGGAGTTTTTAATGTATATGCTTGATGTATTGCATGCTGAAGGTGTAGATGTAGATCACCTGTTTGGGCTTTCTTATCAATGGACCATCAGGATTCAAGCAAGCCGGGCCGAAGACGCCTGAAATGGCAGAAACCGGTCCCCGGAAGCTTGTTTCCTTCCCAGTACAAGAATTGGCTTGGTAGTTTGGTTTGCCCTGTTCCCATCATGCACTGGGACAGGAACAGACTAATTTGCATATAGCCAAGTTCTGAGCTGGGATGGTGCAGTGAGCTAAAAAACGGTGATGGATCAAGCTCTGATCTTTGGACTGGGTAAGAGTGGTCTGCTTAATTCAGGCACTCTGTTCATCACCACCCCCTTTTCTGAATCATTTTGTCCACCATAAGCGTGGAAGGGTATACTCAGATGTGAGTCCCTTGCTCTTTGCACCATCAGGATTCAAGCAAGCCGGGCCGAAGACCCCTGAAATGGCAGAAACCGGTCCCCGGAAGCTTGTTTCCTTCCCAGTACAAGAATTGGCTTGGTAGTTTGGTTTGCCCTGTTCCCATCATGCACTGGGACAGGAACAGACTAATTTGCATATAGCCAAGTTCTGAGCTGGGATGGTGCAGTGAGCTAAAAAACGGTGATGGATCAAGCTCTGATCTTTGGACTGGGTAAGAGTGGTCTGCTTAATTCAGGCACTCTGTTCATCACCACCCCCTTTTCTGAATCATTTTGTCCACCATAAGCGTGGAAGGGTATTTTCAGATGTGAGTCCCTTGCTCATTGCACCATCAGGATTCAAGCAAGCCGGGCCGAAGACGCCTGAAATGGCAGAAACCGGTCCCCGGAAGCTTGTTTCCTTCCCAGTACAAGAATTGGCTTGGTAGTTTGGTTTGCCCTGTTCCCATCATGCACTGGGACAGGAACAGACTAATTTGCATATAGCCAAGTTCTGAGCTGGGATGGTGCAGTGAGCTAAAAAACGGTGATGGATCAAGCTCTGATCTTTGGACTGGGTAAGAGTGGTCTGCTTAATTCAGGCACTCTGTTCATCACCACCCCCTTTTCTGAATCATTTTGTCCACCATAAGCGTGGAAGGGTATACTCAGATGTGAGTCCCTTGCTCATTGCACCATCAGGATTCAAGCAAGCCGGGCCGAAGACGCCTGAAATGGCAGAAACCGGTCCCCGGAAGCTTGTTTCCTTCCCAGTACAAGAATTGGCTTGGTAGTTTGGTTTGCCCTGTTCCCATCATGCACTGGGACAGGAACAGACTAATTTGCATATAGCCAAGTTCTGAGCTGGGATGGTGCAGTGAGCTAAAAAACGGTGATGGATCAAGCTCTGATCTTTGGACTGGGTAAGAGTGGTCTGCTTAATTCAGGCACTCTGTTCATCACCACCCCCTTTTCTGAATCATTTTGTCCACCATAAGCGTGGAAGGGTATACTCAGATGTGAGTCCCTTGCTCATTGCACCATCAGGATTCAAGCAAGCCGGGCCGAAGACGCCTGAAATGGCAGAAACCGGTCCCCGGAAGCTTGTTTCCTTCCCAGTACAAGAATTGGCTTGGTAGTTTGGTTTGCCCTGTTCCCATCATGCACTGGGACAGGAACAGACTAATTTGCATATAGCCAAGTTCTGAGCTGGGATGGTGCAGTGAGCTAAAAAACGGTGATGGATCAAGCTCTGATCTTTGGACTGGGTAAGAGTGGTCTGCTTAATTCAGGCACTCTGTTCATCACCACCCCCTTTTCTGAATCATTTTGTCCACCATAAGCGTGGAAGGGTATACTCAGATGTGAGTCCCTTGCTCATTGCACCATCAGGATTCAAGCAAGCCGGGCCGAAGACGCCTGAAATGGCAGAAACCGGTCCCCGGAAGCTTGTTTCCTTCCCAGTACAAGAATTGGCTTGGTAGTTTGGTTTGCCCTGTTCCCATCATGCACTGGGACAGGAACAGACTAATTTGCATATAGCCAAGTTCTGAGCTGGGATGGTGCAGTGAGCTAAGAAACGGTGATGGATCAAGCTCTGATCTTTGGACTGGGTAAGAGTGGTCTGCTTAATTCAGGCACTCTGTTCATCACCACCCCCTTTTCTGAATCATTTTGTCCACCATAAGCGTGGAAGGGTATACTCAGATGTGAGTCCCTTGCTCATTGCACCATCAGGATTCAAGCAAGCCGGGCCGAAAACGCCTGAAATGGCAGAAAACGGTCCCCGGAAGCTTGTTTCCTTCCCAGTACAAGAATTGGCTTGGTAGTTTGGTTTGCCCTGTTCCCATCATGCACTGGGACAGGAACAGACTAATTTGCATATAGCCAAGTTCTGAGCTGGGATGGTGCAGTGAGCTAAAAAACGGTGATGGATCAAGCTCTAATCTTTGGACTGGGTAAGAGTGGTCTGCTTAATTCAGGCACTCTGTTCACCACCACCCCTTTTTCTGAATCATTTTGTCCACCATAAGCGTGGAAGGGTATACTCAGATGTGAGTCCCTTGCTCATTGCACCATCAGGATTCAAGCAAGCCGGGCCGAAGACGCCTGAAATGGCAGAAACCGGTCCCCGGAAGCTTGTTTCCTTCCCAGTACAAGAATTGGCTTGGTAGTTTGGTTTGCCCTGTTCCCATCATGCACTGGGACAGGAACAGACTAATTTGCATATAGCCAAGTTCTGAGCTGGGATGGTGCAGTGAGCTAAAAAACGGTGATGGATCAAGCTCTGATCTTTGGACTGGGTAAGAGTGGTCTGCTTAATTCAGGCACTCTGTTCATCACCACCCCCTTTTCTGAATCATTTTGTCCACCATAAGCGTGGAAGGGTATACTCAGATGTGAGTCCCTTGCTCATTGCACCATCAGGATTCAAGCAAGCCGGGCCGAAGACGCCTGAAATGGCAGAAACCGGTCCCCGGAAGCTTGTTTCCTTCCCAGTACAAGAATTGGCTTGGTAGTTTGGTTTGCCCTGTTCCCATCATGCACTGGGACAGGAACAGACTAATTTGCATATAGCCAAGTTCTGAGCTGGGATGGTGCAGTGAGCTAAAAAACGGTGATGGATCAAGCTCTGATCTTTGGACTGGGTAAGAGTGGTCTGCTTAATTCAGGCACTCCGTTCATCACCACCCCCTTTTCTGAATCATCTTCTTATCAATTGCAGCATGACTGCGAGAACTGTAGGGTATCAAGTACTACTAGTGTAGACTCAGAAAGATTTATATATTTAACTTTGCCAGACAGTAAATCAGTCTCCTTTAATACGCTAGTAAAAGCAGCTGATCACAACATGGAGTGTAGCCAATGTAAATCTGAAATGATGTCAACATTATTTATACGAACATATGGCCAGTATGTCATTTTAATGTTCCAACGATGTAGGCCTGATGGAACAAAATTGACAACTTTAATTAAAAATGTTGTTGCTTCGCAGTTGTCAATATCAGGAAGGACTTTTGTAACTGCAGCAATTATATATCATGATGGTCCTTCAATAACATCAGGACATTACACAGCTTATTTAAAGTCTAGAAATGGCTGGTCATTCTGCAACGATTCTGTTTTAATTTTCAAAAAAAAATTACCTTTTGACCTTAAAAATTCTTACCTGCTGTTTTTAAAACCAACATTTTAGAGAAGGAATCTCGGGATTTGCTCTGAGGAATTTCAAGAGGTTCTAATGGCTCCTACACAATTTGGCCTTGAGGATAAGTGCAGTACAGAGTCAAAAGTTATTTTTGAGTTTTAAATAGTTCCTGGAAAAAAAGAAGATTTTCTTATAGAAAGTGGTGGGCAGAGATTAGTTGAAGGACAACAGAGTATTTCGCAAAGCAAACGGTGTTCTTACCATAACACTTGACGTCATGGAAAAATAACTGCACTTTGAATGAGTTCAGAAAAACTGTTTCTTTTTATAAGCTAATTCAAGCAGCCAATCAAGACATGGAGTAGAGGGAATGTAAGTCTGCAATGCTGTCTAGATTATTTGTCCAAACTTTTGATTATAATGTCATTTTAAAAATCCAACTATATAAACCTGATGAAAGTAAGTCTTCAACTTTAATTACAAATGTTGTGGCTACACAGTCGTTGATTTTAGGAAGAACATTTGTAACTGCAGCTATTATATGGCATGATGGTCATTTGACAAGATCCGCTTATCACACAGCTTATTGAAAATGTAAAAAAATTTGCTGTTTCGGAAATTATTCCCATTTGACTACGATACAATGTTGCCTTTTTACTTAAAAATATTCTTACTTTCTGTTTTCAGAAAAGAGAATTTAGGGTAGGTAACTGGTGTATAATGATTCTAGGGGTTGATATAATTTTATCTACTGTTTTATATTGCTTTGTGATTAAAAGTGATGTAGAGAATTAAATAATTGTAGTAGTCATAGAGGTAGTGTAAGTCTGCTTCATAGTAAGCAGTATCAGTGTCATAGGAAATGTAGAACATGAGTGAGCAAGAAGGGTAAGATATTACTAGTCCAGGATTGTGAAAGTGATCTTGAACGTTTTCTTTCTGAAAGTTGCGGAAATAGAAAATGACGGGATTTGCTTACAAGAATTCCAAGAGTTATAAATGGCTCTTACATGATTTGGCCTTGTGGAAACGTGTGGTAGAGAGCGAGAAGTCATTTATTGTATGTAACATATTTTTCAAAACGATGGAGGTTTTCTTACAGAAAGTGGCGGGCTGAAAATAAAAACAGCACAACCGAGTGTAAGCTGTTCATAGGACATCCTTCGACGTCATGGAAAGTAAGTTACTTTTGAGGAGTTCTGATTTCTGATTGGTTATGTTATATGGGTTTTTTAAACACAATCATTTTGATTGTGTTTTTTTTCCCCCGCTGTTATATGATGAATACCTTCAAGTCACTGTTTTTAGTGAAATTTGATACATTCTGAGAACAGCAAAAATAAACCATTTAACATGTATAATTAATTCTGTACTGTTTGTATTTATGATGTACATTTAGAACTGTGTAGGAGGCATGGAGAAGGTGAGGCTTCTGTAAGTGTCAAAGTTGTTGCATACAGTGCTCACATTCTACGTAGTCTTTCATATGATAGACTACATTTCCACAATGAGATACCTAAGCAAAGGAAACACAGGTGATGTGATTGTGGAATGAGCAAAAAAAATTGCACGTTTTTCAATTATATTACCTGTGTTTCCTAACATTACACATCACATTGTGTAGATGAGGTTTAGGCCTGTTTCAGGAGACAGAGGAGGTCTGACATTTGTTCAAGAGTGCAGTGGACATGACTCACTTCGTTAGTAGGCCTGCACATGTATTATCTCCTCTATACTCTTCAACAAGCCTAAATTTCATCTGCAACCCTGAGTAGGACTTACCTGAAACAAATCTGTGGATAGGTTACACCTTATCAGCATCTAGAAACAATTATTTAAAATGTTAAGGGCAGTTTTATGAAGGCTGTGTGCCTCTTTTACGCCGCTGTTCCGTCACTTTTGTGTAAAAGATGCACCATGTTGCAAGATAGGCCTCAGTTCATTTCCAGCAAGATACCGTCAGTTTAAAATGTATATAATTAGGACTGTGTAGGGGGTATGGAGAAGCTGAGGCTTCAGTAAGTGTCAAAGTTGTTGCATGCAGTGCGTACTCTTTCATATGCTGGTCTACATCTGCACAATGAGATACCTAACCAAAGGAAACACAAGTGACGTGATTGTGAAATGAGCAAAAGAAATTGCACGTTTTTCAAATACATTACCTGTGTTTCCTAACATTACGAATCACATTGTGCAGATGAAGTTTAGGCCTGTCCAGGGAAACAGAGGAAGTCTGAACTTTATTGGTTGGCCTGCACATGTATTATCTCCTCTGTACTCTTGAACAAGCCTAAATTTGATCTGCAAACCTGAGTAGGCCTCACCTGAAACAAACGTCTGGATAGAACACACCTTATTGCCATCCTGAAACAATCATTTAAAATGTTAGGAACAGTTTTATGATGATTGTGCACCTCTTTTGCGCTGCCATTGCGTCACTTTTGTGAGACAACAGCAGTGCAAAAGATGCACCATGTTACAAGATAGGCCTTACTTCATCTGCATCAAGATACTGTTAGTTTAACAAGTATATCTTTAGGACTGTGTAGGGGGCCTGGAGAAGCAGAAGCTTCTGTAAGTGTCAAAGTTGTTGAAAAACTGTTTGTCCTTCAATCTTTTCCCTTGTCTTTTCTAATTTTTAAATATATGTTTTAATATTTTTCAAATGTTTGTTATCTCTTTCACAGATTGAAAGTATAAAAATAACAAGTGACTAAGTTAACGACAATTATAAGGTAAATGTTTTGTACTCTTTTCGTTTCATTTCTATCACATTTAACTACTATTAGTTCCACTGCTTCATTTCTTTAACCCTCACTTTCCTGCCTTTGCTACTTCCCTCATTCCTTTCTCTATTACTTACTTACTCTACTCCTTCCACTCCTTTTCTCAGTCCCTCTCTTCTCATAGTTCCTCACTCTTGTTCACTCACTCCGTCTCTATTACTCTTAGTGTCTTTGACTGATCACTCTTTCACTACTTGTTCATTATGCTTTCTCTGTGTAGTTGAAGCACACTAAGGGGCATATTATGAACACAGCCAATAAAATTATTGCTGTTGTTATCGGCAGAAAACTGCTGCAAAAGCGGTTTTAGCGGCAGTTTTCTGTCGCAAAAGCGGCTTTAGCGACACATTTCTGCCGATAATAGCTGCAAAACTTTTATTGCCTATGTTGATAATATGGCCCTATGTTATTTACATTTCTTTGCTGTTTCAATTATTCTTTTTCTGTTACTTCTTCTTTTCTGCTTTCTGTTTTTTCTCTCTGTTATTCCACATGTTTTAATCTTATTTTGAACATTCACTCACATTCTCTAAGAAACTCTTCTTTGTTATTCTTCTACTGTCCTTTTTTTCTTTCACTTCCTTATCTATTTTGTTTTTCACATTTATATCCTCTTCCATCTTTTCTTCCCTAAATAAATCTATTAAACAATATCTCTGGTTTAGTCCATATAGCTGTCTTTCTTTTAACATTACTCTCTGTTTACTTCCCTTATACTTACTCTTCTTTTTTTTTTTTTAATTTTTTTGGTTCGCTCCCGGTTCGCGTACCGGCGAGCGAACCGGGAAGCGAACCAAAAGAAATAGAGCTTGCCAGAGTGCTAAACATTCTAGCAATTTTTTTATAAAGGGGAGGTAGTTCTGAAAAGAACTTTTTTTATGTTTTTGTTGTTTTATATTTTTTTTATTTTTCTGAACATTTTTTGTTTTTTTTGTATTTTTTTAACAATTTTATGGGTTTTTTGGTTTTTTTGGGGGGAAGCAACAAAAAACAGGCATTGAAAAGGGCTCAACAGGAGCAAATTTTTTTTATTTTTTGGGGCGTTTAGAGCACTTGTGTTTTTCATATGCTCTGTTTATTAAATTAACACTCATATTGCCACATGAGAGTAAGGTACCGCAATATATACAGACTATTTTCATGTGGACAAAGTTTTCCTGAATGTTTGGCACTGTTTCCCGTGCCTCTGGCCCCGACAGAGATACCTGTGCCGATGTCCTGGCCACAGGAGTTGGTGGGTTGTCCTGGAGGTCACGCATCTCTGCCCGGCTGTAATTTAGTGGATGCCACCTCTGCATGTGACGGTGCATAGTATAGTTGCCGTAACTATACTTCTTATCTGTGCCTCTAGATAAGTCCTCTTTGCATATGAGGCACGTCACATACCGAGCATTAACTTTTTTCTGTCCTTCAGGAAAAGAAAAAAACTGCCAAATGAAACTATTTTTATGATGAGATACCCGGTGCTGCTCTTGTAAAAAATGTGTTTGCCTGTATTTCCTCTTCCTCTTCTTTATCCTCTTCCTCCTCTGTGTTGGGAAGGAACTGGGGAGGTGGTCCTCTCTTCCTATGAGGAGGTGGTGGTGGTGGTGGGGGTGCACCAGCTGCAGCTACTAGTGAAGCCATTTTCCACTCAGCAAAATAGGTCTTCCTTTCACAAAGTTGAAAGTCAGAGTGAGAAAAAAGGTGGGGGCTTTCATCATTTTGGAAAAAAAATAGTTCTAAACCAATGAAAAGTGTTATTTTTAGGTCACCTGACCTAGCCTTACATCATTAGGAAACCAAAAGTGAAATGAACCAATGAAAAGTTTTATTAACAAGTCACATGACTTGTTACGCTTATGTTACGCGCTGCGGAACGCGCTCCAGATCGCTTCCGGTTCGCGCTCCGGAGCACTTCCGGGTGCGCTAACGCGGCGCATCATAAGACGCATTACGCGGCAACGCGATACGTCGCGCTTTCGCGAGGTGCCCCGGATCGCTTCCGGGGAGCTGCGTTTCGCGTCTCAGTTCGCGTACCGGAGCACTTCCGGGTGCGCTAACGCGGCGCGTCATAAGACGCATTACGCGACAACGTGATACGTCGCGCTTCCGCGACGCGTCACGATGTTGATTTCTAACGCGGCGGTTGCGCAAACGGAACGTTTACCGGTTCGCGGACCAGGTCGCGGCACCAAATTGAGCTAACGGGAAGCTTCCCGGTTCGCGAACAAAAAAAAATAATAATAAAAAAAATTATTAATAAACATATAAAATATATTTTTGGATTTAAAGAAGAATACATTTTACAGCTTTTGATATTTGCTATTAAAAACCATTGAAATTCACTGAAAAAACCATAGGTTATAGACCATATATAGTTAGGAATTAGCATTTACAAAACCTTGAAAATTCACTGAAAAAACCATAGGTTATAGACCATATATAGTTAGGAATTAGCATTTACAAAACCTTATTTTACTCACACAAAACTATTGAAATTCCATATATAGTTAGTTGCACTAACTATATATCGCGCACCCGCAATCCACTGCTGATGATGTCACATATTACATCATTCATGACATGGTCAGTGACATCACTGATGACATCACTGATGACAACATCCAGTGACTGTATGTTTCTGTAAAGTTAAAATATGTCTTACATATTGAAGAATGAGTGGATGTATAAGTGTCTGGATGAAGAATTTAGTAGGTGCATGACTGACTGTATGAGTGAGTGATTAAATGTGTCTCACTGAGTGCATGGGTTAGTGACTAAACTGTTTTAATTTGTGCATCATTGTGTCTGTTGTTCTGTAATCTGCTGCATGTGTTGATCATTAGCTATATGACTAACTATATGGGTTATTGATTGGTTGCCCAAGTATTTGTATAGGAGACTGAGTGTGTGTGTGTGGGTGGCTGGGAGGTGTATGACTCTGTGCATACATGTGTGAGCAGTTGATTCACTAGATGTATGGGTTCAAAAGTGCACGTGGAAACAGCTGTATGGGAGGTTGACTGTGTGCATGAGTGTATTGGTGAGTGAATGGATATCTCAGTGCTACATGTCAAAGTAAGTACATATGTAAAACACAGTACATGTGAGAGTTGACATATATAAATAACTGTGCATAAGAGCCAGTGAATGTGTGAGTGGCTGTATGGATCATTGTGAACTTGTATCAGGGATTGTATAAGAGAGTAAATATGTGTTAGTATATGTTTCAATAAGTAAGGTGTGTATAACTATATAGTGGAGGAAATGGAGGTGTGATTGATTCTTTGCAAGACTGACTAGGTGTGTGAGTAACTCCATGGATGAGTGACAGTCTGTGAGTGTCTGTTTACACTGAGTATATCTAAGGTTATATTAGAGTCTGAAGAGGTTCATCGTATCATCACATGAATGATGTCATCAGTGATGTGATCAGTAATGTCATTTGAGATGTCATCAGTGATGTCATCAGTGATGTCATTTGAGATGTCATCAGTGATGTCATCAGTGATGTCACTGACCATGTCATGAATGATGTAATATGTGACATCATCAGCAGTGGATTGCGGGTGCGCGATATATAGTTAGTGCAACTAACTATATATGGAATTTCAATGGTTTTGTGTGAGTAAAATAAGGTTTTGTAAATGCTAATTCCTAACTATATATGGTCTATAACCTATGGTTTTTTCAGTGAATATATATATATATATATATATATATATATATATATAGATATAGATATAGATATAGATAGATATAGATATATATATATATATATATATATATATATATATATATATATATATATATATATATATATATATATATATATATTACCTACTGGCGGTCGCCAGTAGGTATATATAGTTAGGATTTTTTTCCTATGGGATTTTTGAAAATTCTATGTTGAATAACTTTGGTGTTTGAGGACGGAATTGGCTGAAATTTTCTGGAAAATGGAACATTTTGTTTCTGAGCAGCCCCTGAAAATTTGGGGGGGTTTCGTCAAGCGGGGGCCGAGAAAAAAGGCGGGTCCCAAAACGTGTTTTTAACATTGAGTTTTCCATAGGGCGGTTGGACTCACTTTTAGCTTGAACGGCTGAATGGATTTCCACGAAACTTGGCAAAATTGTAGGGACTGGTAGCCCGATGTGCCTTTGCTATGTCTCAAGATATATGCTCCAGTGGTTTTTACGAAAATTAACTTTGAAAAATATATATTGGGCTACATTGGGCTATATATATGTTGGAGCCCAAATGTAGCCCAATGTAGCCCAATGAAGCCTAATGAAGCCCAATGTAGCCCAAAGATGGCCGCCAGAGACAAAAAAAACAAATGTAGCCCAAATATCAGCCAGATGTAGCCCAACTATAGCCCAGTGACAGAATGTCCCAGAGTGTTTTAAAGAACAACTAGAACGCTAACAGTCTTACTTATGACAAAAGTATGGCACACCTGAAGTCATCTTGATTGGAATAAAGTGGTAACACTTAATACATTTAATTTTAAAAGGAACAAAATAAGGGGTTTCATTTTGCCATAGAAATGTTATATATATATTACCTACTGGCGGTCGCCAGTAGGTATATATAGTTAGGATTTTTTCCCTATGGGATTTTTGAAAATTCTATGTCTAATAACTTTGGCGTTTGTGGACGGAATTGGCTGAAATTTTCAGGAAAATGGCACATTTTGTTTCTGAGCAGCCCCTGAAAATTTTGGGGGGGTTCGTCAAGGGGGGGCCGAGAAAAAAGGGGGGTCCCAAAACACGTTTTTCCCATGTTAATTTCCATAGGGCGGTTGGCCTCACTTTTAGCCCGAACGGCTGAATGGATTTGCACGAAACTTGGCAAAATTGTAGGGACTGGTAGCCCGATGTGCCTTTTGTAGGTCTCAATATATGTGCTCCAGTGGATTTTGAGAAATTAACGTTTAAAAAAAGATATATATCTGTAACAGCGGACTGGGCAGCGGCCCAGGACGCGTACTTTTCGCGCAACGGAGCTTTGTGAAGCGAAGCTGATTGGTTCTCCGGCGTCTGTCAACATTCCAAACAGTCCGTAGCGGCTGCCATCTTGTCTCTCGGTAGGATCGAGAGACAAGAGGAGGCGAAAGCGAAGGGGCAAATGACCATAAGGGGGAATAGTAGATCCTCGCTGACCCCCTAGGTTTGATGTGGAGGTTTTAAAAGGGCCCCGCGGGGCAAAAAAAAAAAAAATAATCGAACGGCTGAATGGATTTGCACGAAACTTGGTAAAATATTAGGGACTGGTAGCCCGATGTGCCTTTGCTAGGTCTCAATATATGTGCTCCAGTGGATTTTGAGAAATTAACGTTCAAAAAAAGATATATATCTGTAACAGCGCTCCGCTTCGCGTACTTTTCGCGTTACGGAGCTTTGCGAAGCTGATTGGTTCTCCGGCGTCTGTCAACATTCCAAACAGTCCGTAGCGGCCGCCATCTTGTCTCTCGGTAGGATTGAGAGACAAGAGGAGGCCAAAGCGAAGGGGGAAATGACCATAAGGGGGCATAGTAGATCCTTCCTGACCTCTTAGGTTTGATGTACCATTTTGCCAAGTTTGGTGTAATTCCGTTCAGCCATTCAGGCTGTAGACGTATGTAAATGTCCTATGGAAAATTGCATGGGGAAAACACATTTGAAAGTGTTGAAATTTAGAACCAATTAAAATGTTACTTTGGTTTTGTATTTGTGTGTGATGAAAGTTAATTGGTTATGTATATATGTCAAATGAGAGGAAACCACAGCCATTTTGTGATACTACTGTCTGAGGTACATTTGTGAGGAATTTTTGGTGGTGAATTTCTGGTGTTTGATTTACACAGTACTAACACTTTTCCTACTTTTAAAAAGGTGAGTTGTTAATTCGTAAGGGGAACTATGTTGTACACTTGAAGATAATTTGAAAAATGTTTTCTGTTATTTATTTGCAGTCCTTCTGTTATACTAAATACTTGATAAAGTTAGTTTTATATTATGTATTACTAAAAACGATAAATGAAAGTGATTATTTTTTTCTGCAATTTACAGCAAGCAATTTCAAAATAAAATGGCTCACAATGAAGAGACCGTGGCAATTTCTTTTGAATTGTCCACTACATTGATTGAAATTGAGAGCACCAATAATGAAACATTGTCACAAGGAGGACATGACTTGTATGATTCCATTAGATTGATTGAAATGGACAGCACCAAGAATGAAATATTGTCACAAGGAGATGACTTGAATGATTCCACTACGTTGATTGAAATTGAGAGCAGCAATAATGAAATATTGTCACAAGGAGGAGATGACTTGTATGATTCCATTAGATTGATTGAAATGGACAGCACCAATAATGAAATATTGTCACAAGGAGGAGATGACTTGAATGATTCCACTACATTGATTGAAATTGAGAGCACCAATAATGAAATATTGTCACGAGGAGATGACTTGAATGATTCCACTACATTGATTGAAATTGACAGCACCAATAATGAAATATTGTCAGAAGGAGGAGATGACTTGAATGATTTTTTTGATCAATCTCTTGATGGCGAATTTATCGAGTGTTTGGAGACCATAGAGTTACAAGAATCATTATTGCAGACTTTTCATGAGGACATTGCTGATGAGGACATGTTACTAGTTCTTTCAAATTTAGAAAATTCTGAAGAATAAATTTATATTTAGAAATCAAAAATTGTTTGAGACATTATTCATTTTTATTTTTAATTTATGAGGTTGTAGCGAAGTGATTGTAGTATAAAATGAGACTTATAGTATAGAGTGCAACATTTTTATGTTACATGGTAAGTTTACTCATATTTACTTCCCTTCTGCCACTATATTATCTCCAATGTGTATTTGACATCTCTTCTTCATCTCCGGCCTCCTTTCTCTCACTGTGTGTCTCCGATGCATCTTATCGCTGCTATTTTGTGTAATTACAGAAGAGAGTAAAATAAAATAGTTCGGAACGTGAAAAGGGGGCAAAGTAGAGTACTCCTCACCCCCTAGGCCTTTTTAGGCGGTCCCAAAAGGATCAGTTTCTGCTTTCCTGAGAGATTATGGTATGAGTTCCATATACCACAATAACTTGCATTACAACATGCAAGATATCTATCTCCTATTACCAACTTTTGGAGATATTCGCGCTAAGCGCGAATATCTCCAAAAAGTAACACCTGCCCTGAGCAGTTCTTAGCCATGTTATCCAATGGGAGGTGGATAACATGGCTAAGAGCATTAGCTCGGTAATGTATGAATATCGCTGAGTTTTTAGCGATATTCATGCATTGCGGCCGTTTATTATCGCATTTGTGATAAACCTTGATAATAGCAAGGTTTATCTTCGATAATTTCTGACGATGCTTAGCGGTAAAAAATTCGTTGGTAAGCATCGTTAGATATAAATATCGCTTAACTTTGGTAATATGCCCCAACGTCTGTTAACGTTCGATTCGAAGGAAATGAGGAAGTGTTGAAAAACATTGTCTGCGCCATCTTGCCTTTTTTGAAATGCCACACTTTTGTCGTGCACGGCAGCCATTTTAGATGTCTTGACCAGACCCACTCTCTGCACGCTGTCGATTCGTAGCATGGCTCCTCACCCTCGCAAGCATCTTCCCCAGGCACTGGTCACCCCCGCTCTCTGTCTTATGCATGGGCAATAAACCTCCCCCATCTGCGCTGCTCTTCCCTGAGAATCACACTCTGTGCCCGCCCGACACCTCCCTTTCGCCCTATTCACTACCGCACCCTCTGACACTCCTCTTCCTCTGTGTCCGATTGTCCAGGCTATCAGCTAGCCCTGCAGATGTAGTTTATGGCCCCAGCTGTAAAGAATCACCCCTCTTCAAAGGAGTTATAGTAGATCAAGGCCCACACCCGATGAGATCCGTCACACCACACGTGTTCCTACTATCTGAAAACTATCCTGTATTGTGATTGGGGAGGGGACCGAGCCTGAAGCGGAAGATTCCAGGAATGACTCTTTGTACATCAAAGTTTTTACAATTATGTGTCACATTAAAAATATATAGCACTCCAACAAAGTAGTAGGAATATAAAACTTTAATAACATATAAATATATACAACAAAACAAAAACAGTAAAAACATTTAAACAACGAAGAGACCGTGGCAATTTCTTTTGAATTATCCAATAGATTTATTGAAATTGACAGCACCAATAATGAAATATTCTTGTCAGTAGCGGTCTGTTGTGCGAATAGTTCCAAGGCAGCAGAACGCGCTGAAATCTAGATGGCACGAAAGTGATGTCTAGCAAGTTGCCGCCCAGCACATAACGGCGTGGGGCGCCGCGGGGGTGAGTGAGTCCAGTAGGCACCACAGCTATTCTTACCGGCATTGCAGAATTACTGCTGGGGACAATGCCTGTGCTGTAGCAGGGTCACAGCAGAAACAAAAAGGATTCTGTTGAAGATGTTGTTGGTTTTCAATTTGAAAACAGTTCTGGTGTCAACTGCTATGCTAATGTAGTGGTTAATGTTTTGTTTTCTCTAGAAAATGTAAAAGAGGGGGAGGCAGTCCAAAGTTCCGTTAAAAGGGCAAAGGAAAGGATCGGTGGTTTGAACTATCAGTCAAAAAGGGGAGGGGGTGCAACAATTTTTCCTACCGGGTCACACTGTGCTTTCACCGGAAGTGAGGTCTGCAGGATTCTAGTAATTCAAAGTGAGGCTGGCGCCGACGTCCCGCGGATACAGTTTCGTCACTCCACGGGTGATCATGGCAGTCATTCCCCATCGGGGGTCGGAGACTCCCGCGGCTCCTCTAGAATCTTCAAGGTCGTGGAGGACTACGGTGGTGGAGTCAACCAGTGACCGGGCCATTTCTTTATGCTGGGCCCGCTCTTGCCAGGTCGACCGCCATTTTGAGAGTTCGGTAGCTACTGGCGATCGCGGGGTCAAATGAGCGGACGGGCTTCACCCTGCCGGGCGAGACGTTGCAGCATGGCCACAGTGGAAGAACTCTTTTCCGGGCGCCTGGAGCGCTGAGGGTGCAGCTGGGAAGCCTCCACTGGGGAGGCGGGAGAGGCCTGTTCGCACCGTCTCTCCCTCCCAGTGCACCCCACGGCGTCTCGCTTGATATTTGTTATGGCCGGACCAGGCGATGAGGACGAGGGGGGGGGGGTCGGAGGCATGTGCAAGACATCCCCCCCCAGGGTTGTTGCAGCAATTATACAAGAAAGAAGAAGTGTCCCGTCCGTCTTCGGGCCGGGCTTCCGGTAGATGTCGGCCGGACGCCCCTGGCTCTGGCCCCATGAACGGGTTTCTTGGTTTATCGGCTGCAGCCGGATCCCGTCGGCCTCGGCCCCCCGACCGTTGGTGGCCGGACCGGAAGAGCATGTGGCGGGACTACCTGCAACTCTCAAGGGCCACTGCGGCCGGACTGGGAGAGAGAGGGGAGGGTCGAGGAGACATTCCCCCCCCCTGCAACTGTTCAGCGTTGTAAAGGGAATCCCCTGGCCGGGTCCCGCTGGTCTCGGCCTCTCCTCCGGCTACACCCTACGTTAGGATCTCCTGGCCGAGGCGTGGCAGCAGGACCTGCCTTATATGGGCTGCTCCCGGCTGGGCGTAGCCGGAACCCTGCCCCACCTTGGAAGTTTCCAGAGTGGGGGCGGATGTTCTACTGACTTGCATTTTCCCTAGTCTATCGATTTTTTTGGCGTGGCAGGCGGTGGGACAGCGAGGGGTGATTTGGTTTCTCTTACTGTTTTTCTGGTCTCTCACCAATGGCATATTTTAACGTTTTCTTGTTTCTAGGACATTAATAGGTTTTATCATTACGTTATGTTATCGTTTCTTTGTTCGTTGTTTAATAAAAGTTCATGTTCATCAGTGGCCTACTGATTTTCGTTTTCCTATTCTTTTCTTTCCAGGTTGTTTCATGCTAAAGTTTCTGTTAACAGGATACAGTGATCACTTCGTTATTATTGCATATGTCCTTTTCACTAGGGGTGCTCTCTGGTCGGGCCAGATGACGTATGTCTAGTAAATGGTCCGGGTGAAACAGGTGCATCAATCAGTGGGGAGTAGATAGGCATGACAGATTACAACGGGGGAGAAAGGTCCACATTACGTACCCTTTCACTACTTGCAAAGATTTTCCTACGTTTATTTGCAAACAGGGAATACCTCCAAAAAGAACTAATTCCCAAACAGTCAATGTTCGGACAATCAATCAATCAATGAGGAATGAAATAGGTACGACGTGTTAAAGGCTTGCGTTACCTACCCTTCACTATCTGCAAAGGGAGAGAGAATATTCCTATTCTTCCTCGTTTGCAGGCAGAGAAGATCCTTAAGAGAACCAACTTCGAACAATTCAATGCTCGATTCAAACAATCAACAAGGGGTACTGTGAACACAAATGAACGCCGCTTATGTACATACGCATTGCTATTTTCAACAGGTTGTTCCTAATGTTTCTATTTTAGCGAGGTCAAAAAGAGATCCCATTAGTGGCCTACTGATTTTGCTCGATTCCTTTTGTTTTTTTACACGGTTTTTCGCTATCTGCAAAGACTAAACAGAGTATTGCGACTCTGTGTTTGTTTGTAAATAGAGAATGAACCAAAGAGAACAATCAATCAAATGGAGAGAGAAGCAGGCACGACGGATTACAAAGGGGGCAAAGGGCTGCGTTAACTACCCTTCACTATCTGCAAAGAGAGAGTACTCCTAATAGAAATGAGGGGTGGGGGGCAGCATTCAAAGCAGATCAGTGTGCATAAACACGAAAATGTTTTTACTTACCACGTACTTGACATTCGACAGCCTATGATATTTGCTATTAAAAAACCATTGAAATTCACTGAAAAAACCATAGGTTATAGACCATACATAGTTAGGAATTAGCATTTACAAAACCTTGAAAATTCACTGAAAAAACCATAGGTTATAGACCATATATAGTTAGGAATTAGCATTTACAAAACCTTGAAAATTCACTGAAAAAACCATAGGTTATAGACCATATATAGTTAGGAATTAGCATTTACAAAACCTTGAAAATTCGCTGCAAAAACCATAGGTTAGAGACCATATATAGTTAGCTGGACATTTTATTGACATAAAACCAATGAAATTCCATATATAGTTAGTTGCACTAACTATATATCGCGCACCCGCAATCCACTGCTGATGATGTCACATATTACATCATTCATGACATGGTCAGTGACATCACTGATGACATCACTGATGACATCTCAAATGACATCACTGATGACATCACTGATGACATCTCATTTGACATCAATGACCACATCACTGATGATATCATTCATGTGACAATACAATGCATCTCCTCACATTTTAATATAACCTCTGTTTCACCCAGTGTTAAAAAGAGTATAATTTTTGAAACCATTGACACACCAATACTAGTTACTACATACGCACTCACTGATTGCTACGTCTACACACACCTTCACTCATTCACCCATACAATCATTCATACATACAATCACTCATCTTTACAACACTATCATATGCACTCATACACCTATACAGACACTCACAGTCTGCCACTCATCCATGGAGTTACTTACACACCTAGTCAGTCCTGTAAAGAATCAATGAGACTTCCATTTTCTTGTCTATACAGTTAAACATAGAGCACCTTACATTTTCAAACATGTACTAACACATACTTACTTTCTTATACAATCATTGATACAAGTACAGATTGATCTGCACAGAGTCACACACCTCCCAGCTAGCCACACACACACTCAGTCTCCCATACAAATACTTGGGCAATCAATCAATAACCCATATAGTTACTCATATAGCTACTGATCAACACATGCAGCAGTTTACAGAACAACAGACATAATGATGCACAAATTAAGACAGTTTAGTCACTAACCCATGCACTCAGTGAGACACATTTAATCAGTCACTCATACATTCAGTCATGCACCTACTAAATCCTTCGTCCAGACACTTATACATCCACTCATTGTTCAATATGTAAGACATATTTTAACTTTACAGAATTATACAGTCACTGGATGTTGTCATCAGTGATGTCATCAGTGATGTCATTTGAGATGTCATCAGTGATGTCATCAGTGATGTCATTTGAGATGTCATCAGTGATGTCATCAGTGATGTCACTGACCATGTCATGAACATGACATCATCAGCAGTGGATTGCGGGTGCGCGATATATAGTTAGTGCAACTAACTATATATGGAATTTCATTGGTTTTATGTCAATAAAATGTCCAGCTAACTATATATGGTCTCTAACCTATGGTTTTTGCAGTGAATTTTCAAGGTTTTGTAAATGCTAATTCCTAACTATATATGGTCTATAACCTATGGTTTTTTCAGTGAATTTTCAAGGTTTTGTAAATGCTAATTCCTAACTATATATGGTCTATAACCTATGGATTTTTCAGTGAATTTTCAAGGTTTTGTAAATGCTAATTCCTAACTATATATGGTCTATAACCTATGGTTTTTTCAGTGAATATATATATATATATATATATATTATATATATATATATTCACTGAAAAAACCATAGGTTATAGACCATATATAGTTAGGAATTAGCATTTACAAAACCTTGAAAATTCACTGAAAAAACCATAGGTTATAAACCATATATAGTTAGGAATTAGCATTTAAAAAACCTTACTTTACTCACACACCCGCAATCCACTGCTGATCATGTCACATATTACATCATTCATGACATGGTCAGTGACATCACTGATGACATCACTGATGACATCTCAAATGACATCACTGATGACATCTCAAATGACATCACTGATGACATCACCGATGACAACATCCAGTGACTGTATGTTTCTGTAAAGTTAAAATATGTCTTACATATTGAAAAATGAGTGGATGTAGAAGTGTCTGAACAAAGGATTTTGTAGGTGCATGACTGACTGTATGAGTGAGTGATTAAATGTGTCTCACTGAGTGCATGGGTTAGTGACTAAACTGTCTTAATTTGTGCATCATTATGTCTGTTGTTCTGTAAACTGCTGCATGTGTTGATCAGTAGCTATATGATTAACTATATGGGTTATTGATTGGTTGCCCAAGTATTTGTATGGGAGACTGAGAGTGTGTATGGGTGGCTGGGAGGTGTATGACTCTCTGCATAGATGTATGGGTTCAAAAGTGCATGTGGAAACAGCTGTATGGGCGGTTGACTGTGTGCATGACTGTATTGGTGAGTGAATAGATATCTCAGTGCTACATGTCAAAGTAAGTACATATGTAAAATACAGTACATGTGAGAGTTGACATATATAAATAACTGTGCATAAGAGCCAGTGAATGTGTGAGTGGCTGTATGGATCATTGTGAACTTGTATCCAGGATTGTATAAGTGAGTAAATATGTTTTAGTATATGTTTGAATAAGTAAGGTGTGTTTAACTGTATAGTTAAGGAAATGGAGGTGTGATTGATTGTTTGCATGACTGACTAGGTGTGTGTGTAACTTCATGGATGAGTGACAATCTGTGAGTCTGTGTTTACACTGAGTGTATCTAAGGTTATATTAGAGTCTGAAGAGGTTCATCGTATTATCACATGAATGATGTCATCAGTGATGTGATCAGTAATGTCAAATGAGATGTCATCAGTGATGTCATCAGTGATGTCATTTGAGATGTCATCAGTGATGTCATTTGAGATGTCATCAGTGATGTCATCAGTGATGTCACTGACCATGTCATGAATGATGTAATATGTGACATGATCAGCAGTGGATTGCGGGTGCGCGATATATAGTTAGTACAACTAACTATATATGGAATTTCAATGGTTTTGTGTGAGTAAAGTAAGGTTTTTTAAATGCTAATTCCTAACTATATATGGTTTATAACCTATGGTTTTTTCAGTGAATATATATATATATATATCCAACAAAAAGGTTGCCCCATTTAGAAAAGCCAGCATTCAGGTAGGTTTCTGTATTTTCGTTTTTTATTTCCAGGAAAACAGCGTGGAATGATGAAAACAAAGTCCATGCAATTTACAAGCCTGACGAGTTTCATGCTCCCCTGAGCATTTCTTCAGAGTCTTCTGTAAACTCTGTGTGGAGCTTTCAGAGTCTTTAAATGATTAGCACCTGCTCCAGTGGGCGTTGGCGCCCCCAAAGCCTGCTGGTGCTAGTAGTTCAATAAATCACGCTCTAGTGAGCTGCTCCCAGAGTGAAATTGGCAGGCAAGGTCGTTTTTCAGATGCGTCAGGCTTGTAAATTGCATGGACTTTGTTTTCATCATTCCACTCTGTTTTCCTGAAAATAAAAAAACGAAATTACAGAAACCTACCTGAATGCTGGCTTTTCTAAATGGGGCAACCTTTTTGTTGGATATATATAGTTATGTTAAATCGCACTATTGCACTTTATATGTATATATGGATTTATCCAGGAATTCTAATTTGCCAATTGGACTCTTTTTTTTTAAATTAGATTGTGGTTTCAATCAAATGTTTTCATGACGCTAGTTTAATAACTAATTAATTCTCCGCTCTATTTAATTATATAGTCGGAAATGTTATAGTAGGTCATGATAATTTGTCCTGATGGTATAATGAACTAAATACATGAGCAATATTCCATCGACTGTTTTTTAAATCACGCAGTCTGTTTGCTATGTTTATCATTGACTTGCGGAACATGTGACCTGAGTGGGAAGGGCATATTATTTTAAAATGGCTTCAATCGTTTACAGCCTTTATGTGATCAAGGGCGCCTGAGCCCGAAACGCGTCATCTGTTGAATGCTGCTGAAAAGGTTGAAATAAAACATCTTGCCTGACAAAGAAGTGGTTCGCTTCTCCTTCTTCGCCGCCGAGGTTTTGGTGGAAGTGGACGGAGTTATATACTTGCGATTTGAAATTCACGGAAGTCTGGCTTTCTTCCGTTCTGCGAACCCTCTCACTCGGAAGCGGTTGCCGCCATTAAGTCAAGGAATTGGATGTTCATGGCTAAACATTGGTAGCAGCCCCCTCTTGCCGCCACACGTCACACGAGATCAAGAGATACTGGCTGGCGAGTAGAACCGGAAAGGTTCGAAGCTGAAGCAGAGACAGCACCCGGTGAGTGACGACGGCATTGTGGCAGAGGTGGGGAGACAACAGGCACTTACAAAGTTAACTCGAGAAACGATTCGGGTTACATTAGTATCCTAAACACCTATCAGTCAGCATGACAGACGAGGCTGTACGCCAGCGTCAGCGCGAAGCAGCAGCGGAAGAGCTGTTCTGCAAAAGACCAGCGGCAAATTCAAAAATTGCACCTACTACTAGCAAAACGGCAGGGGCGGATGAGAATGAAAAAACGCTACTGAGAAATTTAGAAAAGTACATGCGCCTAGAAACGACCAAATGGTGGGAGCACTGCTCATTATCTAAGTATGCAGAGGTAGGTCGGGTTCCGAGAGGTCTTCGTTTTCTTTTGGCTCCGACCTATGATAACCCCAACCCTGCAATGTTGAAAGAATGGGCACAGAACAACTTGGAGGCTTCCATGACCTCAGTCCGCATCTTAATTAAATATGCAGCAATCGACCGGGAGGAAATCTTGAAAAAAATCGAAAACATTGAGGAAGAACTTAAAAAGTCCGCCAAAGTCGATTATATCAAAACTGCCAGAATCGCTATTGAGGAAAGACTACGCAAACATGAGGAAAAGATCAAACATCGTAAAGCCCATAACTTTGCCAGAGATGAATCAGACTATAACAACGGGCAAATCTTCACATTCGCCCGAAAATATAACAATGAAAACCGAAAAAAATTCGGGGAACGGAAGGGAAAGAGCAATGTGGAGTCTAATGTACAGCAGCCTGCCGCAATGGAAGGAGCAGCGGCAGAAAGCTCCAGTTTTGATTCTATCTCCATATCAAGCGAATCCAGCACAGGGAGCGGAGAAAGGCCTACACCAGCAATTGTACTAGACATGGGTGAGGAATTAGATTTTTTAGCATCAGAGAGACTGCTCACATTAAGACCGAGAAAGGACAGCAAACAGCAACAAAAAAGTCAAGAAAAAAAAGACGAAGAAAAGAAAGACGAAAAAAGCTCAAACAAAAGAGGAAAAAACAAAAAGAAGAGCAATTGGACACGGAGAAAGTAAATGGAGATAGAACCATCATCAATTTGTCCAATGTGCCCCTGACTGAAACGGAGAAATCCTTGCTGTCATTAGGTCTCAACTTCTGTCCCAGCCAAACATTCAACTATAGCTCTACGAGAATAGATGTTTTCAGATTTGTTAGAAAACTCAAGCTGAAAAAATATTTTTCTTTGAAGAATACCAAAGACAAAGACGCAGAGCTACAGCGAGATCCTAACAATCATGTAGATAGTTTGGGTATTGAAGCGGCGGATATTCCAACATACCTAGACCTACATGATTTGAATACTGGCGAGGCAGGAACAGATGAAACTGAGTGTGACTCATCTACTCAAACTAGGATGAGAAACATCAACCTGCTGCAAAAGGGTGCTGGGATCAGCCCCTTCAAGAAGAAATCCAAATACATCCCCATGATGCCGAGGGATGCGTTAGATACGTTTCATGATTGCGTGGTTGAGGACATTAAAAAATTGAACAAACAAGTACAATCCAAAAAATTCTAACAAAAAAAGCAAATCGAACAAAGGAAGAAAGACTATGCTAAGTTGATGAAAAAACTAAGTGAGAACAATGAAATCATCGTTAAAAAATCGGCCAAGGGCGGCAACTTGGTAATTTGGCCCCGAGCAGATTACATCAAGGAGGCAAAGCGCCAATTGAATGATATGAATTGCTATGAGCCGTCTAACACCAAAAAGTACAATATGGCTACAAATTCACTTAAAAAGTTGTTGATACAATCACGTAGTGATGGCCTGATTTCCAATGATGAATTCAAATTTATGCACAATGAAAACCCTATTGTACCAGTACTGTACTTAATACCCAAAGTGCATAAAGGTGTGTCTCCCATTCCTGGCAGGCCTATCATTTCCGCTATAGGGGGTGCAGCGGAACAGGTGGGCCAGTATGTAGACTTTTTTCTACAGAGTCATGTAAAAACCCTGCCTAGTTACATCAAGGATACAGGTGATTTCCTGGGAACAATAAGAAATATCCAATGGTCAGATGGTATGTATTTAGTCTCACTAGACATAGAGTCTTGATACACCAGTATAGACCACCAGGCAGGGTTAAATGCTGTAAAATTCTTTCTGGACCAAAGACCGTGCGAATACTATCTGCACAACAAAGCTTTAATCAATCTGATAAGCTGGTGTCTCAACAACAACTTCTTTCTTTTCGGAAAGGAGTTGTTCAAACAACTAAGGGGCGTGGCCATGGGAGCCTGCTTCTCCCCCAGTTACGCATGCTTGCATGTCGGCTGGTGGGAGGAGCAGGTTCTTAAGAGGGACTATTCTTCCATATTTAAAGAAAACATCAAACACTACTATAGGTATATTGATGACATTTTCATCGTGTGGCAAGGTAGTAAAGAGAAAGCATTGGAATTCATTCAGAATATCAATCGAAATAGTTTGAATCTCCACTTTACCCACCACATAGACAGTTCCAGTTTAGAATTCCTAGATGTCAAGCTGTATGTAGCTGATGGAAGAGTAGAAAGTACCCTGTTTAGAAAATCCACTGCGGGCAATGTCACGCTCCATGCCTCGAGTGCCCATCCCAGGCATTTGATTGCGAGCATCCCCTATGGGGAGCTATTACGCTTGAAAAGGATTTGTAGCACGGAGGTTGAATTCAATACCTGCAGAATCCATGCGACGCATGAAGGCTAGAGGTTATTCTGATAAGATCTTGTCATCAGCCCTGTCCAAAACCTCACTAAGATCAAGAGCAAGCTTACTACCAGCCCCCACAGAGGAAGGACCTGCCCTGCATGATTTACCTGATTCACCAGCTATTCCCGGGTCATCTGGAATTGACCAATGTCCGAGACTAATCACAGCCTATAGTGAGAATGAACGTAAGATAAGATCTATCATCAATAAGAATTGGGCAATAGTTCTTACTGACCCCGTTCTTAGAATGAACTTGCCATCCACCCTACTATCACCTTCAGCAGAGCAAGAAACATGGGAGCAATATTAGATCCTACGAGTCCTGAAGTAAAAAGTAAACCTAACTGGTTGAAACCTAAAGATGGATTCTATAAATGCTCCACATGTCGTGCGTGCAAGTTTGGAATAAACACCACAGAATACCATACTCCATTCAGTCCTATACCACATAAGATATTGGGGAATTTCAATTGTAAAACTGAATTCGCAGTTTACGTTCTCACTTGTACCTGTGGGCTTAACTACATTGGTAGTACTAAGCTGCAGGTTCATGAGAGAATCCTTCAACATCTACGTGCCATCTTACATAGTGATCCCAATTATCCAGTGGCACGCCACTTTAAACAGGTACATGGAAACAATTTATCTTGTCTAAAGTATTATGTGGTATCTTCCGTCCCTAAACCACGCAGAGGAGGGAACAGAGAGGCTTTGCTTAGAAGATTAGAAACCAAATTTATTCTTAACTTCGATAGCAAATGCCCAAATGGTCTGAACAACACCGAAGACATGTACACGTGCCTGTAATATATGTATTCTGATTGTTCTGTGTGGGATATATCTTATATCCCAGAATTTGTTACTGGTCTTGATGCAGATAACCCTATATTTTTTTTTCTTTTTTTATCATGTACATATTGTTATTTCGAGATATAGATGGGAACACTCTGTAGTTTCCGATATATGATATATGAGGACTGCCAATTCCTAATTTCACTTTTTTTCACACTTTGGCTGAGACTATTTGATCAGATGTAGGGCATCATTTGTATGAGAGAAGTAATTTCCTCAAATATAGTTGAAGATTATTGGATCTGACTCCACAAAAAAACAAGTTGTTGTCATCAAGACAAAAATCACAACGCAGAACGAATTCTCTTTGAAAAAGAGCAGAGATGGGTGGACCGCCTTGGCACCCATATCTCTGGAATGAACGATAATATTCCATGGAGTCAGTTCAATTAAACTCCATTATAATGCCAATGTGAACAAAATCAACCCTCTACATCCCTAGATATGTACATCTAACTGGGACGATAATGCTAATTAATTTTGAAGTAATTGAGTTCTGACATCGGGATCTATTTGTAAATCAATCCCTTGAGTGCACCAATAACTCTCACAATACTGTAGAGTACTGATGTTAAACTTTATTGAAAAAAACACACGAGGAGCCATATTGAATGGAGTGTATAGCCCTATCTTCGAGTCCTATCTTTGTGTCATTGCCACACTGTTGAAAAAACCCAGCCACAGTGCCCCGCCTGCAACCAAGGGCAGAGTCAGCACAGGGCCCATAACGCGGTCCACGAGGGTAAGAATGAGCAAAAACAAGAAGAGACGGAGAAACGCGGGTAAGTCTGGTCTTTACGACCTCCTAATCCCCAATACTATCTCTCCAGTAGAGACCCCGCAAAGCTACTCCTGCACCCTTGTTGAAGCATGAAATAACAGCCATAAAGGTATGAGTCTATGCGAGTAAATAAATGACCGTTATGTTTAAAACAGTGCGCGCGATGTCTTTTGGCGCATGAAGAAATGAACGCTGACTTTTGTCTAAAATAAACAGTGTGCGCGATGTTTTCTTGCACCAGAATTTGATTTAAAAGCAGCGCGCTAAGACGCCCTCACTGCAATTGCTGATAGATAATACAAATATGAACGATCCGCACATGACTTGGAATATACTGTGTCGTCAGCCTCTTGGCCATAGACATGAGTCACCCGACCTATGCATGAAATCACTGCACGCAGCACCAAGCAGTTGTGTATAACATGTCTCCTGTAATATATTTACATTTGTTCTCCACACTACTTTTTCTCGCTAAAAAACGTTTATGTGTTTATAAGTGATGCGCATAAATGCACTAGTAATTCTAGTTTGTGTGTGTGTGGTTCTCTGAATCACGATGCCTAATTTACAAGACCACAATGCTTGGGAATGTATATGTCTCTGCTCCTATATTTCAGGTGGCAAAAAAAGAAACGCTATAAATTAGCGAAAGGAAGCTACACTAATAGTGTGAGTACCTTATGTATGTTTTATGTTTGTTCTATTGTCCTGACGAAAGCTCTACAGACCCGGCTGGGCCCAGAGAGCTGAAACATGTTGACGA
This sequence comes from Lissotriton helveticus, assembly GCF_964261635.1. Classification (NCBI taxonomy): domain Eukaryota; kingdom Metazoa; phylum Chordata; class Amphibia; order Caudata; family Salamandridae; genus Lissotriton; species Lissotriton helveticus. The sequence goes on along the minus strand of NC_136070.1, from coordinate 878,208,790 downwards.
CGTATCCATATATATATAGATATATGGTAATCTAGTTACTCGATTACAATTATATCGCCCCATTTTTAACCAACAGTGTTGTCTCCCTTTCCATTAAAATATTTTTGGAGATTCACTGCTTTTATATTTTCTACACCCTCCCCTTTATTTCTGGACACTTCTATTTGGACCAGAGGTAGCCTCGGGTGAGGCAGGCATACCACACTTTTTGACTACCCTATGAATATGCCATGACACCTGATGGGGCGGAAAAACAGATATACCGCATCGCAAAATCAGGTTGCCTATGAGGGTTGTCAATTTCGAACCAATGGTTCTGTAGATACTAGTGTCCATTCCAAATCTTTATTTGATTAATTGTGGTCATCTTGCTACACATCTTTTCTTTGTGTCATGTCCTAGCCTTGGTTTGGTTGCAAGATGCATTTTTGTCTTGCAATCATTTTATCTATGCACGTAACAACACACTTTTTGTACATGGTATATTGCACATTTGTTAGAAAAAATTATATTATAAAAATTATAGATACTGCTGCTATGCTCTGCAATTGTTTTGCACATTCTTTTTTAACCAGAGTCACGAATCAGCGAGTAATTACATGCATTTATGCAGTTATGTTAAATCGCACTATTGCACTTTATATGTATATATGGATTTATCCAGGAATTCTAATTTGCCAATTGGACTCTTTTTTTTAAAATTAGATTGTGGTTTCAATCAAATGTTTTCATGACGCTAGTTTAATAACTAATTAATTCTCCGCTCTATTTAATTATATAGTCGGAAATGTTATAGTAGGTCATGATAATTTGTCCTGATAGTATAATGAACTAAATACATGAGCAATATTCCATCGACTGTTTTTTAAATCACGCAGTCTGTTTGCTATGTTTATCATTGACTTGCGGAACATGTGACCTGAGTGGGAAGGGCATATTATTTAAAAATGGCTTCAATCGTTTACAGCCTTTATGTGATCAAGGGCGCCTGAGCCCGAAACGCGTCATCTGTTGAATGCTGCTGAAAAGGTTGAAATAAAACATCTTGCCTGACAAAGAAGTGGTTCGCTTCTCCTTCTTCGCCGCCGAGGTTTTGGTGGAAGTGGACGGAGTTATATACTTGCGATATATATATATATATATATATATATATATATATATATATATATATATATTACCTACTGGCGGTCGTCAGTAGGTAGTTATAGTTAGGACCTAGTTTCCATAGGAAATCCGCAACATTCTATTGGGAATAACTTTGGCGCTGGTGGACGAATTTTCGCGAATTTCTCAAATTTGGTGGCCAGCTCCGCTCCTTTCCTGAAAATTTGGGGGCGATTTGTTAAGCGGGGGCCGAGATAAAAGGTGGGTCCCAAAACATGTTTTCCCCATGTTAATTTCCATAGGGCGGTTGGACTCCCCTTTAGCCCGAACGGCTGAATGGATTCCCACGAAACTTGGCAAAATTGTAGGGACTGGTAGCCCGATGTGCCTTTGCTATGTCTCAAGATATGTGCTCCAGAGGATTTTGAGTAATTTAGGTTAAAAAAAATATATATATCTATAAGCGCGCCCCAGTACGCGCACCGGGGAGCGCACCCGGCGGGTAACACGAGTACGCGTGCGGAAAGGTTATTGGCTTTCGGGTGTCTGTCAACATTCCAAACAGTCCGGAGCGGCCGCCATCTTGTATCTCGGTAGGATCGAGACACAAGAGGTGGCAAAAACAAAGGGGGAAATGACCATAAGGGGGCAGGGTAGACCCCTCCTGACCCCCTAGGTTTGATGTGGGGGCCATAAAAGGTCCCCGCGGGGCAAAAAAAATAAAAATCTTTTTTCGATTTTCGCGGGGGGAGCGCCCGGTACGCGCACCGGGGAGCGTACCAGGGAGCGTACCAAGGGGAAAACCCAGTGAAACAGTAAAATAATAATTGAAAGTGCTTAGAGGTAGGGTAGCTGTGAATAGAGTTGTTGTGTTGTGTGGGTGATTTAAGTACCAACATGTAGGTACCAATGCAGAGTTTTAAATTCAATGTAGACCGTCTCCTTTGTAGATAATTTGCATGTTGTTACAGAAGTTATTGTGGTATATGGAATCCATAGCATAGCCTGTCAGGAAAGTAGAAACAGATCCTTTAGGCACACCCTGAGAAGGTCTAGGGGATCATAGGTAGTCTATCCTGCTCCCTTATGATGTTTTCCAGTATTACATTTAATCTCTTCTAAATCTACACAAAATTGGCGGTGATATCGTGCATTAGAGACAGACAGTGAGAGAAAGGAGGCAGGAGATGAAAAACAGATGTCAAATACACTTTGGAGATAATATAGTGGGAGAAAGGAAGTAACTATGAGCAAACTTACTATGTAACTCCAAAAAATTGCACAGTATAGTATAAGTCTCACTTTATATTATAATCTTTTTGGTACGACTTCAAGAATTACATAAGAATTACATATAAAAATGAATAATGTCTGAAACAATTTTTAATTATTAAATAAAAATGTATTGTTGAGATTTTTCATACTCTATTAAAACTTCTAACATCGGGGAGGAGCTACGCCAGCAACCAAGATGGCCGTGTAAGCTCCCGACTCCGCCAACCGCCGCCAGCAGCTCGAATATCCTGCCTTAAATCCTGAACTCAAGCCAGACTCCCGTGTTCGTGAAGTTTTTCTGCTTCTAAAGGTGCAATCCCGAGTTTTCTACATTATCGGATGACGACGATACGCCGTGTTTCCATTCTCGGCCTAACAACGTGTGGAAGACTCGATTTCTAGCCTACCCGGGTCGGAATTGATCAACACCGGCCACGAGACCTGGAATGAGCCTGGTCTCCCGAAGTGTGCCGTGAATTGTTGATTTTTGGTGACGACCCTGTTAACGTACAACACCGAGGACACACCAGCGTGCCGCACCGGCTGCCGTGGTCGGGGTCTGGTGCCCGGAGACCTTGCTACCCTCTCAGGATCGACGGGCTGGGGCCCTCGCCAACGGCGAAGGTGTATACTGCACGACGAGGAGCGCCCACTGCTCGACATCGGATTTGCGTGGCCTGTTACCCCGGAGTAGCCGGCCTCCGGGGTTCAAGTCCGGCTCTGTCGCCTATTGAGAGGGGATGGGGCGGACGGCAGGCACGCCATCGCTGCAGGCCGTCATGGGGGCGCTCCATTCGCACACGATCGCTGTGTTCCGGACACTGATTGTGAAAGTGGACGGTATCCTGGGACCGGAGGATGATTCTTCGTTCAGTTCCCAGCTAGCTACGGTACCAGCGGTGCATTGCGCACCTGAGATCGAGGTCCCCGTGCAGATCCCGGACTTAATGAGCCTTGGCGGTTCCCGACTAACAACAAGCCAGCCCGTGTTTATCGCCAGCGCCTCCTGCCCGATTCTGCAGCCGCCTAACACGTCTATAGACAGTCTTTTGTGTGGTGACAAGTTCCTCAGTGACTGTTGGAGATACTCGCTGTTCTTTGACACCTTTCCTCGTTCGATTGGTGGACTTTGTGAACTTTTATCCTGTTTTCGATCCTGCAGCACCGACATTAACTTTTGTGAACGCTTTGCCTTTTCCATCAGGATGGCGGCTCGAGTGAGAAAGACTCTTATGAAAGACCGTACTGGCCAGGGCTGAACTTGATCGCTTGGGCTTGATACAATAGCTTTATGCAATACTGGGGTTGAACCTATACTGTGACGAGAGTAGGGTGGTTTTTGACTAAACTCCCCCGATTGGTTTGTACATTTAACTGCATATTGGTTTTATTATGTCTCGGGGTGGTCGCTACTGGCGGGGGGTACGGGAGACCGGGAGTGTGTTTGCTTTCTCCTCCTCCACTTTATCTTTTTCCCTTCCTTTAGGGTAGTTCTTGGGCGACAGGCATGCTGCTAGTGGGGTTAGGCCGTAGCCATTGCAGGGGTGCAGGGTGGGGGGTTAGGGGAGGGTTTTTTTATTTTGCCTTTGTTTTTTTCTATGGCCCCTTTGCTTTCTCCTTTTTCCTTTCTACGAGAGGTGGGCTGTTTATTCCCCACGGATCCTTTATTGTCCGGGTGTCCAAACCGGTCTTAATTATCCTGTATTATTTAGGACGGGGTCTCGCGGGTGGGATGGTTTTGGATCGTACGATAGACCGTTTATTCCCCTATTTCCAATATCCGTAATCGTGATACGCTATGTGTTCCTTTTATTGCTGTTTTATCTGTATTACTCCCCCGCCTGTCCCTGTTCCTCATTTTATTGTCTGACACCTGACATCTGTATTGCCTCCTCTTGTCTTACTATTAAATAAAAAAATATATAAAAAAAAAACTTCTAACATCAGATTATCTGGAATCTCCTCCACAATTTCATTGCGTGATTCCATTGCTTCAAGACAGTTTATTAGTTCTTGATCCCCAGACTCATCCATGAAATCAAAGTCTTCGTTAAGAATGTTGTTATGCATAATTTCAAAAGAAATTGTATTGGTCTCCTCTTTACCTTCCATTTTTTGGCTGTAAATTGCATAAAAAATAACTATATTAGTGGAGTTAGGGCACTGTTGGGTTTAAGTTCAGACAGGTACTTCTGAGTTTTTACCAGTGAAGTTATCTTTGGGCAGTGTATGTTATCAGGCAGGAAGTAGAAATATAAAAAAGTGCATGTGAAGAAGCCTAAGTAAATTCATATTTATACTAGAGAAGCCTTAATCAATCCATAACTACAACAGAGAAGCCTATCTGAATCTATAACTATAACAGAGGGACAGTAAAAAACTATCAGAAAAGTTTTTCCAATTTAACTTAAAGTGCAGAACATAGTTCCCCTTACAAATTAACAAATTACCTTTCAGAAAGGAGTTGATGTTTTCAGAGGAAATCCTTTATAAATGTACCTCAGGTAGTAGTACTCAAAATGGCCGTGTTTCCCTCTCATTTTTCATATATATTCATGTCCATAACCAATGAAATGTCAGCACATAAAAAAACAAAATGAAAGTAACATTTTCTATGGTTGCAAATTCTAACACTTTCAAATGTGTTTTAGTAATGTAATTTACCTCAGGATATTTAGACAGGGCTACAGCCCAAATGGCTCGATGCAATTCCACCAAATTTAGGAAAATGGTAGGGACTGCTATGTAGTAGGGCCTATTCTATATATGGTGAAAGTCTCTCCAGTGGTTTTTAAGTAAATTGACTTCCAAAACTTTTTAAGGGCGCCTACCGGTGCGCGCCCCGGTACGCGTACCGGCAGCGCTACGGGAGTCCTCCATTTTGTGTTTCGGTAGAATTGAGGCACAAGATGGAGGATAATCAACGTTGGGAATGGGTAAAAGGGGGCGCGGTAGACACCCCCTGACCCCCTAGGTTTTCTGAGGGGGTCTTAGGAGGCCCATATAGGCCAAAAAAAAAAAACATTATTTTCGCGGGGGGAGCGCCCGGTACACGTACCGGGGAGCGTACCGGGGAGCGTACTTTGGTGAAAAACAGTGAAAGAAGTTAGAGTAAAGTGATCGTTTTGAGTGATCAGAGGTAGGGTAGCCCTGAAAAGAGCTTTTGGGTTGTGTGGCTGAGTTAGGTACCTATAAGTAGGTACCAATGCACAGTCTTAAATTCAGGAGGAATATTCTATTCCCCTCATCTGAGAAGTGCACACCATCTCCTCTGTAGATATCTTGCATGTTGTAACACAAGTTATTGTTGTATATTGAACCCATTCCATAGTCGCTCATGTAAGCAGAAACAGATTTATTCACATGTTTCCGTGCTTTCTCAAATTGTGGACAAAATTGGTTGGACCACTTCCATTTCTATCTTTGGCATATATTGGAATATACCAAGGCAGTTTGAGGAAAAAGTGCCATCAATTGCTCAAAGGTGTCCTTTAAAAGCATTTCCAGACCTACCCCAGTCAAAGTGCCTAAGTCATTTCCACAACAGTGCAGAATTATGAGGTTAGGGTGTGGCAGATGCAAAAAGGTTTTCACCAATGGTATCAATTGATGACATCTCAATCCTCTTTGGCCAATCCATTTTATGTCTACATTTGGTAAGTCAAGGTTGTGAAAATTTCTGGTAGCTGCATACCTTTGAGCCCAGTGGATGTAGCTATGTCCAATAATCCAGACAGAATTCATGGTAAGAGGAGGTTATGGTGCACTCAGATGAAGTGTGGGAATGAAATGGCAGTTGGAACAGTATGAGTTTGTAAAAAAAAAAATGTGGAGTTTCAGTGCTCTTCAATCACAAGCAATGATTGGTGGATTCAGATAGTTGAAAACTGGAAGTTAGGGTGCATGGTTCTGTTCTGTGAAAGAAGTAATTTGAATGGTTAAGAAAAAGTCATTTAAAGAAAGATTGCAGCGGATAAGCTGGTGTATTGAGAGGTCAAACATCCTTGCTGAGTTCATTTGCAACATTGTAGAATAAACTTTTAACCCTGAGAGCTTAGTGAGGAGGGAGTTGCTATGGTAACAGGTAGAAAAGGCTGAGGGGGGGAAGGGTGTTGGTTTGAAAATAAAGAGGGAAGAGTTTTGATTGGTTACCATGAGCAATATGTGTGTAGAATTAGAGGTTTTCTGTGCCATTAATGGTTGCAGTGCCTGGAGAACATACCTTTTGCTCTGCTAAAGAAATATTGGTGTGTGTATCTGACACTGTTTTCAATCTCCCAAAGCATTTGTAAAGGTGAGTTATGATTCATTCAATATAGATAGAGAGTTCACATTAGGAAGCACATTGAGCTTCTTTGCTGTTGGTTTGTGCCATGCTTTTTGAAAATGCATGGTATCAATATTTGTAAAGTAGAGGATTTGTATTTTGTGAAATAGTGAGGTTTCCGTAGTGAAATTGAATGCTTGTACATAGGACCTGCGCTCTGTTTCTTAAATGTTTTTTAAAAACGATTTTAGGGCACATCAATGGGTTTCAGTAGTGAAATTGAATGCTTGTACATAGGACCTGTGCTCTGTTTCTAAAATGTTATTTAAAAAACGATTTTAGGGCAAATCAATGGGTTTCAGTAGTGAAATTGAATGCTTGTACATAGGACCCGTGCTGTGTTTCTAAAATGTTATTTAAAAAACGATTTTGGGGTAAATCAATGGTTTTTATATTTTTGAGAAGAAAAAAACAGTGTTTGCATGATTAAATAAATATTTTTGAACACTTCATAATGATGTCACCTGTGTTACCTCAGATTAGGAAGCAGATTGAAATTCTTTCTTGTTGGTTTGTGTCATGTTTTTTGATAATGCTTGGTATCTACATTTGCAAGATAGAGGATTTTTATTTTGTGAAATAGTGAGGTTTCAGTAGTGAAGTTGAATGCTTGTACATAGGACCTGCGCTCTGTTTCTAAAATGTTATTAAGAAAACGATTTTAGGGCAAATCAATGGCTTTTACATTTTTGAGAAGGAATAAATAGTGTGTGCATGATTACATAAAAATATTTGAACCTTTCACAATCATGTCACCTGTGTTTCCTCAAATTAGGAAGTGGATTGTGCAGATGAGGTGAGGCATGTCCAGGGGTGCAAAGGAGTTTAAGCCTGTGTCCATGAGTGCAATGGAGAGGACTTACCTCCTCTGACCCTTAGACAAGCATTATCTAATCTGTGCCCCTTGGACCAACCTCAATACATTGAGTATAATTGATGGTAACAGGGTGCAGATGAGAAGAGGCGTGTCCAGGGGTGTAGATTAACTGAGGCCTGTCTAATGGTGCAGATGAGTTGAGGTCTATTCAGGGTTGCAGATGAGGTGAGGATTGTCCAGGGGTGCATAGGAAGTGATGCCTGTGTTGAAGAGTGTAGTGGAAGAGAGGTCTGTCCAGGGGTGGAAAGAAGGTGAGGGCTGTGTCTAAGAGTGTAGTGGGGGATAGGCTTCATGAAGTCCAGTCCAGTGCACTCTTAGACACCGGTCTCACCACCTATGCTCCCCAGGACAGGCCTTACCTCATGTGTACAATCTGCTTACTAATCTGAGGAAACACAGGTGATATGATTGTGAAATGTGCAAATATATTTTTTAAATCATGCAGATACTATCTAATCCTTGTCAATAATGTAAAACCAATTCATGTGCCCGAAATATTTTTTTAGAATAACATTTAAAAAACAGAGATAAGGTCATATGTATAAGCATTATAGTGTTTATATCGTTTGCTTATTGTCATTGCTTTGTTGTTTGGTAATAGTGGTCTATAATGAGTTTTTTTTTCTGTTTACCACAGATTGAAATCAAGATTTCAATAGTAAGGAAATATGCCCTCAAGGCAGAGGAGAAGGAAAGATGCTAAGCGGAAAAAAATCAAAACAGCAACGGAATTAAAGCAGTCTCCTACAACAAATACTTCAAAATACGCGAAAAAAGCTCCTGGTAAGACAACTAAGTTTTTTTTTCAGAACATATGTAGATCCAAAAAAAATGATAATATACATGTGAATGTACAGAAGGAGTGAGCAAATTTGAAGAGGAAGGAGAGATCCCCAAAAAATGTTACTACTGCAGCAGGAGACAATAATATGTATAGGAATAGAAGGCAAAATCAATTTAGGGACATTCGTAAACGAATGTTTCGCAATAGGGTAGTTTTAAATTTGTTGAAAAATGTTAAGAAAGGTAAACAGAGAGCTGCTTTTTACAAGAAAAAGAAAAATGTAGAGAAGATTGTTGATCAAGCTTTTGAAGTTAAGAAAAAATTATTTATTTAAGTAATTAATAGAATTAGGACACTTAACAAGACAGTTGATGTTTTCAAATCCAACAGTACATGCAAAAGAGTAATTAATCAAACTCATTTTTTAAAAGTTTTTTCTGGAGAATGGATGCATAGTTCAAGTTGTGAGCCATTTTTTAATGAGGAGAGTTACTTCCAGGAGAATGATTTGGTGCATGCAGTTGACACCAGTGGTCGAGCATGTGGTTGTCCGATTGAAAAAGAGAAACTTGTGTCTAGAGATGCAGAAGAGGTGTTAGCTGATGAAGTTTTGGGGAGACGTACTAAGGGTCCAGTGTACACTTGGAAGTGTAGTAGTATTTGTAGTGTGCTACAGGATTCAATCGATGTGCTTCGTAATTTCTTACGTACATATAATAAGAAAAGTCTAAAACAGAAAATGAAGATGTTGCAAGACTTAGATCCTTGCAGAGTGTGAGAAAACACAGGTTTGCAAGGGCATTCACTGGCTTGTCTTTCTAGAAAAGTCTGTCAGAGTGTTTTTCATCATTTTAGGGTGTTAGCAGTGCATCATAACAAAATGAGGAAATTAGTGAGAAGATTTGTGAAGAAATTGAGATTTGTTATTTTGGTGAAAAAGAGGACAGTGTAGAAATTGACACAAAAATTCAAGGTAATGTGGAAGACAATGTACAGATTTCAAGTACAGAAAAGTTTGACCAGGAAATTACCATGTTTAAGGTGAAATCAAGTGAAAGGCCTAATTTTACTTGTGTGTGTTGTCGACGAACTCATTATAAGCATCAAACTAGATTAGTTGATTTATACGTAAAAAGTGAAAAGATAAATAATTATGAGTGGAAGGATTTTGCAACTTATTTGTGGGTGGAGAATTCTTTTGATTTGAGTTCTGATCAGCGTATTTGTAAATATTGTTATAATAAATTAAATCAAAACAGAATGCCTGCTAGAGCTGTTCATAATAATCTTGAGTTGGTAGACATTCCTCCTGAATTGATGGATTTAAATACATATGAGTCTATTTTGATTCAATGTGTCCATCCTTTTCAGGCAATTGTTCGCATGGAGCCTAAGATAGGGAAATTGCCTCCTTCAGATTTACAGAGAGGATTAAAGGGAAGAGTTGTTTATTTGCCTCTAGATTTCAAGAAAAATATTGATACAATTGGTGTAGAGAAAGTGAAAGAGGAACCTCTGGTTATTCTAGTTAATGGGGTTCCGACAAAGAGTAAGAAAATCTGGCAAGATTTAGTGGATGTTAGGAAAGTCAAAAAGGCAACCTTGTATTTGGTCGAAAACAATGAGTACTACAAACATGTATGTGTTGGAGCAGAGGAAACAGTTGCAGAAGAAGACAGTGATTTTTCAGCCGGCCAAATTGAAAAAGTTGATGTGTCTAGAAGTGAAGAAATATATGAACATACTGTTCATCCTTTGCATTCCAAAGAAGTAATGGGGAATGCAATTGACTTGTTTCAAATAAAAGCAGCAAAAGGAAGTCCCATTAGTGTATGGGAAGAAAGTTTGGAAGCTCGTTGTTTTCCACAGTTATTTCCAACAGGTCAAGGTGGACGATATGACGATCGACCACTTTAAGATTATATGCTGAAGATCCAAGGTTTCGTCAATGCATTCCTTATTTGTTTCATCTACTGTATGAAAGTGACTTGTCTGGGCTTTCCTATGCAGTGAATCATATACTGAAAAGTGGACCACATCTGCAAAATGTTTCGGCGAGGGACTTCATGGAGAAAGTCAATCTGCAAGACAGTATTTTGGAATCTCAGCTAATCAATCTCATGGCATGTCAACGTGGAAAAAACGAGTATTGGTTCCGTTGTCATGGAGAATTGAAATGTATGCTAAGAAACTTAGTAACTCCTACATGGTTCCTCACTCTTAGCTGTGCTGAGTATGCATGGGACAACTTACTTCAATTTCTACAAGAGGCAAACGCAAACATACCAAATATAGAATTCAAAACTCCTGGAGAACTGTGTTCTTTGGATCCAGTGAATGTATGCAGATATTTCAATCATAGATTTGAAGCTATGATGTCTTTTATTACCAACCAAAAAAATCCTCCCCTTGGAGAGGTTTTGGATTTCTTTTGGAGAAAGGAGTATCAAGGGAGAGGTGCTCCTCACATACATATGTTGTTGTGGATTAATGATGCACCCAAATTTGGAACAGATTCGTATAAGAGAGTGATGAGATTCATTGAAGAGTATTCAACATGTGCTGTTCCGAAAACTACCAAAGAAAACAGTTTAAGGCAACACGTTTTACGCTTTCAATCCCATCGTTGTGGAAAGTACTGTAGTCGAAAATTCAGAAACAAGGACAAGTTCTACACAAAATGTCGTTTCGGGTTTCCACGACCAGTGATTTCTAAAGGAAGAGTAAATAATTTGATGTCTTCTCTGCGACATACTGTGACGAGGAAATCACCAAAAAATACATACAATTTAAAAAGAAACGAAGAGTCCAAGTACATCAACGACTACAACCCAGTGATTTTGTCCATGTGGAATGCTAACATGGATATTCAGTTCGTTGCTGACAACTCTATTGCTGTGGCTCGATATGTGACGTCTTACATCACAAAAAAAGAAAAGACAGAACTGAAGGAAATGTGGGAGGACATTTCACATGAAAAGAGTATAAGTAAAAAATTATACAGTGTCAGTCTGAAGATGTTGTCGCATCGAGAAATTGGAGCATAGGAATGTTCTGATCGGTTATCATCAGCAAGTCTCTACGCCAAGTCTAGAACAATTATTTGGGCAAGTCTAGGTCTTGCTACAACACGAAACAGAGTTTTGAAATCTGTACAAGAAACTGAGTATTTGGCGGAGAAAGAACCAAACAGTACAGATATTTTGAAGACAAGCATGTTGGATGCATACTATCCAAATAGAGGTAGTACATCTTGAGAACAGTTGTTTGTATGAAGTTCTGCAGAACTATATTTATAAGAGTAACATCAGAGAAGATATCAATAATGGAATATATGCTGTCATTGGGTGTGAAGGATGTCTAGTGAAGCAGAGAAAAGGCCATTTGATTAATCATCAAAAAATGAGTTGCGAAAATCCAGAGAAAAGGGAATTTTACTATTTAGCTCTTTTGCAACTCATTAAGCCATGGCGTACAGAAGAGGAACTACTTGGAGATTTTCTCTGTTACGAAGATTCTTTTAATGCAACCAAGGATACCATAGAATGTTCTGTTTTTCCAAAGTATCTGCAAATGTTGAACGAAGAAATAGAGCAAGAAGCTATAATTGCTGTAGAGATTGCTAGAGACAGTTCTCAAGACAGTCAGAGTTCTGCTTCATTGAGTCAGGATCCACTTGGAGGACCAATTATTCAAAATGAAGCTGCCACTGCCATGGATGAGGTGGAAAAAGCTATGGAACAAGCTCAAGATGATGTAATTAACTCAGAAGATTTGGTGAAACAACTGAACCTTGAGCAGAAACAGATATATGACGAAGTCACAGAACAGATAGAACATGGAGTCAGTCATGAGAAAAAAGAGTGCTCATGTACATCATTTAAGCCTGTCGGACTGTACGTGAGTGGAGAAGCGGGAACTGGAAAAAGTTTTCTGATTAAAGCAATTGCAACTTATCTGCAGAAAAGGACTGAATCACCGCTGTCTTGTGTTGTTACCGCTCCAACTGGGCTGGCAGCTCATAACATTAAAGGGATTACTTTACATCGTTTACTGATGCTACCAGTCGAGCATGATAACAAATTGCAATACCATAAGCTATCTGGAGATGCGTGTTCCGAAGTTTCCAGAGTCCTGAAGAAAATGAAACTTCTTATCATTGATGAAGTAAGCATGGTCTCAAATCTAATGCTTGCTTTTGTGCATTTGAGAATGCAAGAAATTCTTAGAACAGAGTATGATGTGTTATTTGGAGGGAAACACATTATTGTTTTTGGAGATCTACTGCAGTTGACTCCAGTGAAAGGACAACCAGTGTTTAAAATGGTCACGCATGAAGATACCAGGAAGTGCCTAGGAAGCATTGGAAACGTTAATATATGGTTACATTTCAAATATGCATAACTACGTCAAAATATGCGACAGGCAAAGGATGAAGATTATAAAAATATTCTACAAGATGTAAGAATCGGAAAAGTAAGTGAGCATGGGAAAGAAGCTTTACATGCGCGATTAATTTCAAATTTGTATCCAAATGAAAACATTCTTCCAGAAAATATTTTTAAGAAAATTAACGAGAACAAATCTGGGATATGTTTCAACAACAAAATGTTAAAGTTAGAAAATGAAGAGATTGTGAAACTGGAAGCTATAGATAAAATAGAGCATATGGGAGCAACAATTTTTTTGTCAGAAAATTTGAAATCAAAATTGGATTCAATAGAGAAGACTATATCTAAAACTGCTGGTTTTGAAAAGACTCTGAATGTGTGTTTAAATTGTCGTATCATTTTGAGAAGGAATTTAAATGTTGAAAGAGGTCTGGTAAATGGAGCAATGGGACCTGTTGTTGATTTTGTGAATTACAAAAATAGAGATGGGATTGAAATTTTAAAAATTAAATTTGATGGCATTGACGAAATAGAACAAATTTGTCGTTGTTCAGCTAGATTTTTGCTTGTGAAAGACTTATATGTTCGCCGAAAATAGTTTCCTGTTTGTTTGGCATATGCGGTGACAATTCATAAATCTCAAGGGTTAAGTGTAGATAGTGCTTTGGTGAACATTGGAAGTTCTGTGTTTAAAGAGGGCATGGCATATGTGGCATTATCACGAGTCAGAACTTTATCAGGATTGTACTTGATTGAGTGTGATGAAACAAAGATTTGTGCAGATCTAGATTGTGTTAAAGAATACAATAGGTTAAGAAGAGAGTATGCTCCACATTTGCCTCAATATCCTCTGTTTGAAAAACGTGTGGTAGGCCGAAAAAGAAGAAATGAGAATAATTGCAGTGAGGTAGTAGCAAAAAGACAAAAAGTAGATGAAACTGTAATTGTAAGCAGAAAGAAAAAGGATTCTGTTGAAGATGTTGCTATATTTCAGTCTGAAAACAGTTTTGGTGTCAACTGCTATGCTAATGTAGTGGTTAATGTTGTTTTTTTTCTTCATAATTTACAAGCACAGATTGTTGAAAATCGGGATCAAACATTCTGCTGTTTATTGAATTCTGTGTTTGAGAAATGTAGCAGTGATAGAGCAAAAATAGAAAGTGTTTCAGAAGTTCGAAATCTTCTAGACATATGTTCTGGTCAAAATCAATTTTCACAGAATATTCAGCAGCGTTGTCAGGAATTTTTAATGTATATGTGTGATGTATTGGAAGATGAAGGTGTAGATATAAAAAATATTTTTAGCCTTTCTTATCAATGGCAGCATGACTGCGACAACTGTAGTTTATCAAGTAGTACTACAATAGACCCTGAAAGATTTATATATTTGACTTTACCAGACTGCAAATCAGTGTCTTTTAATAATCTAGTTAAAGCAGCTGATCACAATATGGTGTGTACCCAATGTAAGTCTGCAATGCTGTCCACATTATTTTTACAAACTTATGGTAAATATGTCATTTTAATGTTCCAACGATGTAGACCTGATGGAAGTAAATTGTCAACCTCTATTAAAAATTTCGGGGCTTCTCAGTTATCAATATCAGGAAGAACTTTTGCAACTGTAGCTATTATTTATCATGACGGTCCTTCAACAACATCAGGGCATTACACATGCTATTTAAAATGTCGAAAAGGTTGGACTAACTGTAATGACACTCATTTGACTTTCACACAACGTTTGCCTTTTGACTTAAAAAAATCATACCTAGTGTTTTTAGAACCAAAATTTAAGTAAAGGTAATTGCCCTATGAAGACGGGAGCAGTTAAGAAAAGTTAGTTTGCTGTTTAAAATTATATTGTGAGTAAAAGTGATGAAGATAATATAAAAATTATAGTTCTCATAAAGGTATGGTAAGTGAATCGCATAGTAAGTGATATCAGTATTATAGGAAATGTTCAACATGAGAGAGCCAGAGATGGAATTATGAATATTTAAATATTGTAAAAATGTTGTTTGAGCCTTTCTTTCAGAACGTCGGGAAAACGGTGATTTTAGAGTTTGTTTTAAGTATTTTGAAAATATACTGATACATCTGACACTATTTGGCCTTAAGGAAAGGTGAAGGAATGAGCAAAGAGTCATGACTGAACAGAAGGAGTATATGAAAACATTGAAACATATTTCAGATGTTTTTGGAGCTTTTTTTCTAGAGAGTCAATTAAATGGAATTTTTAGAGAACAGCAGAGTACTTTCCAACGTAAAGGATCTTCATGATGTACTATTTGGCCTAAAGGAAAAGTAAGTGAATCAAAGATTAGTGTACATATGTGATTTGTAAGTTTATGTGTTTTTTTTTAAACACAATCTTTTTGATTGTGTTTTTTTTTCCCGCTGTCATATGATGAATAGTTTGAACTCACTGTTTTTAGTGAAATTCAATATGTTCTGAGAACAGCAAAAATAAACTATCTAACATGTTGTATACATTATTCTATAGTTTGTATTGTGTAATTTATATTGTATTCCCATTGTCTCACACTCAGTTTACTTTTTCCTCTCTCTTTCAGCTCTCTTTACTCACTCACACTACCTTTCTCTCACTCTGTTTCACACCCATTCGTTTACTGCACTTCTTTCACAACCCCTCATTTCCATTTCAAATGTCTGCATCCCCTCTCTCCCTTGCACCACTTTTCAGCTTTCAGTCTCTCTGTTTTACTTCCCTTTTCCGTCTTTTCCTCCTTTGCTCTTTTAGTAATTCCTCTTTACTCACTCACCAGTATTGTTGCACTTTATCACTATAACTCACCCACTCTCCCTCGCTTATCTTTGTTTGCTCCTTTTTTTAACCTCTTCTCTCTATTTTCCGTTCACTACCTCTATGTCCTCAGTCCCTCACTCTCCTTGTGTTATGTTCACTTGTGTTTATCTACCTTCTATCATTTCTCTTACAACAACTTCACTGCTCCTCTCTCATCGTTCTTCACCCCATTTCTTTTAGTCCGGTTCCATTACTACCCCTCATTTCCTATCTTTCAATGTTCTTCTCTTTACTTTCATCACCGAATCACTTTCTCTCAGTACCACTGTTTTAGTCCTCTTCTCCTCTCTTTCCTTCTTTTGCTCCCTTACTCATTTTCCTTTCCTCACTCATTGTACTCCACTTCACTCAGTCCTTCCCTTAGTTTCTTTGTCTACTAACTTCCTCACTCCTTTTCCCTCAATCCTTCTATATTATCCTCTCTCCCTTCATCCCTTTACTATATGACTCTCCTTCACTTACTCTCAGTTATCTTCCATTCCTCATTCTTCTAAATGCATCTTCAATCAGACTCCTTTCCCTCTCAGTCATTCTTTTTTTATTTACTCCTGTTTCCTGATTTATTTTTGCTAACTCACATTCTTTTAGTATCTTTCTTACCTTCAGTTCATTTCTCTCTTCTTCTCTTCCTCTCTGTCAGTGAATCAATATGCCTTACTCTTAGTAATTTGCTCTCCTTCTATTTCTTTTTCCCTCTTTTTGTCCTTCTACATTACTTTATTTCTCTTTCTGTGTCCTTCACTCTTACTTTATTTCTTAATACACTGTTATGATTTTTAACCTCTTCATTTGTATCTTTTATTTTAAAATATATATTTTACTCATTATAACTTATTTTTTCTTCTCTCTTTCACAGATACAAAGTGTAGTAAAAAAATGTAATTAAAGTTACATTAATTATATGGTAAGTGTGACTAAAAAAATGTAGTTTGTCATCACCCTTTGCTTTAACCTCACTATTATTCTCTCACCCTACCTCACTCCTGTTTCCTTACTCTGCTTCCCTCACTTATTCTTATCCTCCATGTTTACTCCCCTTTCCCTAACTCCCCTCCCACACTCATTCCCTTTCCCTTAATCATTTACTTCACTCCTGTCACTCCTTCTCTCAGTCCGTCTGTCCTCACAGTTCCTCACTTCCGTTCCCTCACTCTGTCTCTCTTATCGTCACTGTGTCTGTTCCCTTAGTCTGTCACTACTCTTTTGTCATGCTCACTCCCTACAACTCACCCACACTCCCTCACTTACCTTTCTTTGCTGCTTCACTCACTACCTTTCAGTCACTCCTTCCTTTACTCTCTCTCTCTTTTCTCTCTGTCACTCCCCATGTCTTACCCTAATTCAGTTTTATCCACCCTCTTTCACCCCTCTTTACTTACACTCACTGCTCTTTTCTCACCCTCCCTCACCGTTGTTCATTTATTCCGGTTCCGTCACTACCCCTCATTCCCCATCCTTTACTGTCCTTCCTTTTACTTTCAACACCAACTCACATTCTCCCAGTACCTCTGCTTTAGTCTTTTTCCTCTCTCTTCCCTTCTTTTGCTCCCTTATTCATTTTCCTTTTCTCACTTACACCCTATTACACCTTCTCTCTGTTTTACTATCTAATAAACAGTCCCTCTGTGTTGCTCCCTCTAGCTCTCTTTCTCTTAACATTACTCTCTCTGTGTTCTTCCCTCATGCTTACTCCTTCATTAATTTTTTTTGGTGTGCGCCTCGGCGCGCGCCTCCGGTGCACGTACCGGTACGCATACCCTGCAGAAAAAAGAATGACAGAGATTTTTTAAAAATGTAGGGGTTTTTTTTATAAATTGGAGGTAGTTCTCAAAAGAACAGTTTTTTTATTTTTTTTGTTTTATATATTTTTTTGTTTTTTTTAACATTTTTACTTTTTTTGGCTTTTCTGAACAGTTTTAAATTTTTTTTGTATTTTTTATGGGGAGAAACAAAAAACAGGGAATTGTAAATGGCTCAACTGGAGCAAAAAGAAATCAGAAAAAAATTAAGGTTTCTTCGGGCATTTGTGGTTATCACCAGCAACGTTGATGAGCGTAATGCTTTGCTCATCATAACAAATTGTTTTGCCACAATATTTACAAACAATTTTGTATCCCCCAAACTTTGGTTGTATATTTGGAATCATCTGACTTGCCTCTGGACCCGATGGAGTGGGTTCTTTGGTTGTTGAGGTACTGGCAGATGATTGGGGTAGGTTTCTGCAGAGTTCCCTCACCTCTGCTGCAGAATAGTTGTTGGGGTGCAAACGCTGCATATGCCGAATCATAGTATGATTCCCAAAGGAATATTTTTTTGCAGGGTTCCCCCTGGATAACACAGCACCACAGATGAGACAAGTCACCTTTTGAGCGTTTACTTTTTTGAAACCCCTTGGGATTTTGTAAAACTCCCATATGAAGTGCTCTTTTGGTTTGTATGGAGGATTGTCTTCAGGCAGGAACTGCATTGTCTCTACCTCCTCTTCCTCCTCCTCCTCCTCTTCTTCTTGACCACCAATGTAATCTTCTGGTGGTCCTTGTGCTGGTGGTGGTGGTGGTGGTGGGGCAGATGCTCCAGTTGCTGATAATACTGTAGCCATATCTGTAAGAAAAAAGCAGGTCTTCCTCACTCAAACAACAAAGTGAGAATGAGGAAAAAAGGTGGGGGCTTTCATCATTTGGAAAACAAAACTGTTCTGAACCAATGAAAAGTGTTATTTTCAAGTCACATGATCCGGGCTTTCATCATTTGGAAACCAAAACTGATCTGAACCAATAAAAAGTGTTATTTTCAGATCACATGAGCCGACGCATTTACGCTACGCGCCCCGGTGCGTGCCCGGGGGCGCGCACGTCGCCGCGCCCCGGGGCACGCCCGGCGGCGCTTACGTTGCGCGATCGTATGCGCTCGGGTGCTTCCGGGTGCGCTTACGCCGTGCGTCATATGACGCATCACGCGGCTACGCGATACGTCACGATGTTGTTTTCGTTCGCAGCAATAGCGCTAACGGGACGCTCCCGGGTACGCGCCCCGGGGCGCGCCGTAACAATGCACTCACCGGTGAGCGCATCGGTACGCGCCCCGGGAGCGCTCCGGGGCAAAAAAAATAAATAAACATTAAAAAAATACTATTACATAATTATACAATATAAAATTTGTTATAAAAAATATTACTTTTCATACCTATAGAGATTTGCTATTAAAAAACCTATGAAATTCACTGAAAAAAACATAGGTTTCACATCAGTTATAGTTAGGAATTAGCATTTAAAAAACCTATAAAATTCACTGAAAAAAACATAGGTTTGACACCAGTTATAGTTAGCTGGAAATTTTACTCGCATAAAACCAATGAAATTCCCACGTTATAGTTAGCTGGACTCACTATAACTTGCGCGTGCAATGCACTGCTGATGACGTCACATATTACATCACTCATGACATGGTCAGTGACATCCCTCATGACATCACTGATGACACCATCCAGTGAATGTGTGTATTTTTAAAAATAAATATGTTTTATATATGTATATGTAAAAGTTTATAAAAGAATAAATGTTTAAATAAGTGTCTAAATGGATGTTTTAAAAAAAAAATGTATTGGTTAACTGGTTTATTAAGTGTATCTTAGTGAATATATATATTAGATAGTAATGTTTAAATATTTAAATATATGTATTAGTGTTTCACTTTGTGTGTAAGTGGCTGCATGGGTTGGTGAGTAGCTACATGTGTATGTATATGGGTTATTAGATGTTTTTCTTAGTATCAGTATGAGTGTTTGTATGGTTTGGTGGGGGTATTACTTAGCACATAGATGCATGAGTGACTGACTCTCTGTTTGTATGTGTTTTGAAGACAGCATATGTACAGGACTGTATGGGTGGATGTTATAGTTAGCTGGACATTTCACTCATACAAAACCATTGAAATTCCCCCGTTATAGTTAATTCAGCTAACTATAACTCGCCCGCCCGCAATGCACTGCTGATGACGTCACATATTACATCGCTCATGACATGGTGAGTGACATCACT
The DNA here is from genome assembly GCF_964261635.1 of Lissotriton helveticus. Taxonomy (NCBI): domain Eukaryota; kingdom Metazoa; phylum Chordata; class Amphibia; order Caudata; family Salamandridae; genus Lissotriton; species Lissotriton helveticus. The sequence continues at coordinate 878,189,168 of NC_136070.1, read as the reverse complement.
CATGACATCACGTTTTGGGACCCCCTTTTTTCTCGGCTCCCGCTTCATGAAGCACCCCCAAACTTTCAGGGAAGGAGCGGGACATTTTCTTGGAGACAATCGCGAAGAATCGTCCACCAGCGCCAAAGTTATTCTAAATAGAATGTTGCGGATTTCCTATGGAAACTAGGTTTTAACTATAACTACCTACTGGCGACCGCCAGCAGGTAATATGTATATATATATATATATATCTATATATATATATATATATATATCCAAAAGAACACCTCCGCTTTACCAGGGGCCCCCGGTCCTGCAGGGCGGGCTCCCCCCATTGCTTAGTGCAAAGGTTCCACAAGATGTAAATTAATTACTGCATCCGCACTGCTTCTGAGAAAGGCGATGTCCTCTCTCATCTCCCTTTCCCCTGCGCCCTTTGCCACATTGCTTCGGAAGTCCTAAAGAGCTGGCAAACAGGCAAGGAGCGGACCATGCCCCCTCAATAGATATCCAAAAGAACACCTCCGCTTTACCGGGGGCCCCCGGTCCTGCAGGGCGGGCTCTCGCCAGGAACGGAGATCCTGGAGAAACTGCGCTTGCAACCACTCCAAAAAGAAGAGCCCACAGTGTCTAATGATGCAGAGGACTTTATTCGTCACATCCTGTGCAACTTGCTCATTTCCTTACGCGTTTCGACGTTAATTACGTCTTGATCACAGGTGAGCACATTATTCAGACTCAATTGTCACGTGCCTGTTCAGCATACTACAGGCACCATAATGCATCGTGAAAGTTATTTAGGGACTTGCCGTTTATTCCAATCTTGTTTAATGGCATTATTTTCAGCTTGCTGTCCCAGGTCGGTGCACTTCGATTTTACATTGCTTAGTGCAAAGGTTCCACAAGATGTAAATTAATTACTGCATCCGCACTGCTTCCGAGAAAGGCGATGTCCTCTCTCATCTCCCTTTCCCCTGCGCCCTTTGCCACATTGCTTCGGAAGTCCTAAAGAGCTGGCAAACAGGCAAGGAGCGGACCATGCCCCCTCAATATATATATATATATATATGCAAAAAAGAAGGAGAGAACTCTGCGTAGGTCTCAGTTTAGGTGGAAAGCAGCTCCTGTTAGAGCACTCTCAACACCAGCGACACTCTAGATCTGCTCACCTCAAATGTCTGTTTTTCTATCAAAGTTTTTAAGCATAGGATTAGCACAGTGCTATCCACGCCGAGATAGAAAATGACAAAGTCTTTTGCCATTTAAACAGCAAAGTCTTTAAGCATAGGACTAGTACAGTGCAGTCCTTGCCGAGCTGTAAAATTACAAAAGCCATTTATCACTCCAGGCACAATATTACAGCTTTGAATTGGTAAAATACCAATTCAAGCCAACCTGAAATGAGTAAAAGCAACCCCTGACACAGTGTTTCGCTCTAATTATATATATATATATATATATATATATATATATATATATATATATATATATATATATATATATATATATGACGCTCCAAAATTCCTTTCCAAAGGCAAAAGAATTGACGGCACTCCACAACTCCCCAACTCAATTCATCAATCAAACAGAACGCGTTTCGGCATCGCGCCTTCGTCTGCTGTCACTCTAATCATTTTCATTTGCATTTAAATAAAGTTTGAAATTGACGTCAATCTCATGTTCAATCAACACAAAAGAGAGACCAAAATTATAGTAAACGAGGCAGCCATCTTATAGTGGTTGCCATAACGCAGATCACGCTTTTGGTTAAATGGTGTAAATCCCTCAAGTAGTTGTTGAGAAAATCGAATTTGAAAAAAATTTATATATCTATAAGCGCGCACTGTGCGCGCACCGTGCGAGCACCGTGCGAGCACCCCGCGATTTTTCAGAAAAAAAATAATTTTTGGGGGGGCCTTGGGGGTTCCTTGTTGGACCCCCTGAGCAGGCCTAGAGGGTCAGGGTGCTTCTACCCTGCCCCCTTTTTGAGTTCTACACGTTTGTTTTTCTGCTTTCCTGTGCCTCAGTCTACCGAGGCACAAGATGGCTGCCAACAATCTCTGTTTTGGAGTGTTGACAGACAGTGGCAGCCAATCAGCATGCCTTCCAGAGAAAGTTGCATGCTCATTGGCTGTCAACACTTCAAACCAGGAAGTGTTGGCATCCATCTTGTGCTCGGTAAACCGAGGCACAAGAAAGCAGAAAAACAAACGTGTAGAACACAAAAAGAGGACAGGGATCTATAAGCTAAACTGAAAGCATATTTTCTGTAAATTCACATTATCTTTCTCAGTCATGTGAGAATGAAGTCTGACATTCTCAGCAAAACATGTACATCCAACAAGGAAAGAGACTGTCAGTTGATTCCTTTGTGTTCTACTGCAGCCTCCTAGAGTGCTCTAAAGAACAACTAGAGCGCTAACAGTCTTACTTATGACAAAAGTATGGCACACCAGAAGCCATCTTGATTGGAATGAAGTGGTAAGTCTGAAAACATTTAATTTAAAAAGGAACAAAATGAGGGGGTTGATTTTGCCATAGAAAGTATGATTAGTGCTTCAGAAAGAAAAATGAGGGCACATTTTGAGTGACTTCTAAAATCCTCTTATATTTCATTAAAAAATTGCATGCAGACTGAAACATGCACTTTGAATACCAGCAGCAGACTTCCCTGGTGAGCAGTAGCTTTACTACAGTGATATAATGAGCTACTAGAGGGCTAACATTCAGAATTTATGGTAAATGTGTGACACATTTGAATGCCTTCTTGATGGAACCAAAGTAAACAAGCATTGAAAATGCAATAGATCTCACCCTCTTTTAAGTTAAAGCCATTCTGTTTGTAATGAGGTGGCTTTTTAGCTTTGCTTTTATTAGTGTTTTTCAAATTTTCATGTAAATAACATGCATATGTATGCATATATGAATATGTATGCATGCATTTATATTTGTATATATATAGATATGCAGATTATATATGTTTATATATGTATGTATATATACACACATACATATATATAAATGCATATGCATATATATGCATATATATATGTGTGTATGTGTGCGTGTAGAGAGAGGTAGAGGTGTAGAGGTAGAGAGGTATAGGTGGAGAGGTAGAGGTAGAGAGGTAGAGACTAGTACAGAGAGAACTAGAGAGAGGTAGAGAGGTAGAGAGTAGAGAGTGAGTAATAGAGGGTAGAGAGTGAGTAGTAGAGAGTAGTAGAGAGCAGTAGAGAGAGTAGTAGAGAGTAGTAGGGTAAATAGTAGAGTGAGTAGTAGAGAGTGAGTAGTAGAGAGTAGTATAGAGTAAGTAGTAGAGTGAGTAGTAGAGAGCAGTAGAGAGTGAGTAGTAGAGAGTAGGGAAGAGTGAGTAGTAGAGTGAGTAGTAGAGAGTAGTAGAGAGAGTAGTAGAGAGTGAGTAGTAGAGAGTAGTAGAGAGAGAAGTAGAGAGTGAGTAGTAGAGAGTGAGTAGTAAAGAGTGAGTAGTAGAGAGAGAGTAGTAGAGAGTGAGTAGTAGAGAGTAGAGAGTAGTAGAGAGTGAGCAGTAGAGAGTAGTAGATAGTGAGTAGTAGGGAGTGAGTAGTAGAGAGAGAGAGTAGTAGAGAGTAGTTGAGTAGTAGAGAATGAGTAGTAGAGAGTGAGTATTAGAGAGTAGTGGAGTAGTAGAGAGTGAGTAGTAGAGAGTAGTGGAGAATATTCCAAAGTTTGGCACAGCACCACTTGCACAACAAGTCCAATCAAATCATATCACTTAGAGTCCTTATTGAAGCGCTGAATATTGGTGTATATTGAAATGCTTTTATTTTCCTTAAGTTTATGTACCACAGCCAGCCGACGCGTTTCGTTCTGTACAACAGAACTTCTTCAGGGCGTTCTTATTTCCTTCAAGTTATGTCGGTATCCTGTTGTCATATAACTAGATATTTCTTCCAAATGTTAGACGAGACGTAAGTACATTCTTATTCAAAGTGACTAGGTATCAATTTTACCCACACAAGTCGGGCAGACTTGAGTAATTTATAGCATCCTCAAAGTCAGGCCTTCAAAAATTCCAAAGTATAGGACATGATAATCCAAATCCAAATGTTTCTCAAGAAAAGTCATTTACAATCGTTCGGAATATCGGCGTTTGGGCAGATATGACCCACGGACACGGTTTATGACTTTCCTTGAGAAACATTTGGATTTGGATTATCATGTCCTATACTTTGGAATTTTTGGAAGACTGACTTTGAGGATGCTATAAATTACTCAAGTCCATGGATGCTGCTGTGAACGCCCCCAGCAACACCCATTGCACACCCCTTTAACGCAGGACACTGCGTTAAAGGGACTGATATTTTTCAGGCAGGATTACGCCTGAAAAAGTGGCTTAGTCCTGCCTGATAAATATCACTCAGTCTTCTGCGCCACCGGAACGTTACAAAAAGTGCATCATTCATGACATGGTCAGTGACATCACTGATGACATCACTGATGACATCTCAAAGGACATCACTGATGACATCATCCATGTGAAATCAAATACACCTCATCACACACTAGTATAATCTTTCATCACTCACTGTAAAATAGAAAGTGCCATATTTTAAACCATTGACACACCAATAGAAATTTCTAAACACCCACTCAGTTATTCATAGAACTATACACACATCTAATCACTTACCTATAGATTCAGTGTTATATGCAGTGAATAATCAACAGAACACTATCAAATATACTTATATGCCTATTTCAACATTACACACCAGCACACATTGTATTCACGTATGTAGATATCCTTCTGACTTTTGCAAACAATTGATCATACTTACATTTACTTACCTACACACTTATACAAACACCAATTCATCTATTTATATAGATAGTAACTCACACTTAGTGTGTTATAAAATCACTATTACAAGTATACAGTTATCCATATACTGACTCATACAATCACTAAGTCTTAGGCACACTTAATTAGATATAACTGTCACATACACTGCCTTTTTTTCAAGTTTAATGGAGATGTACAATTGAGAGAAATATGTCATCACCACCACACCCATAAACATATACAATCACTGAAACAACTGTTATAACATGTAGTCCTAACCTCATATACCTACTGAATGAACTATTCACACATTTTATGGCAATCACACACCTCCCACCAAACCACATAGACATTCATTAACCCATACAAATACTCAGTTAAGAAACCAATAACAAATATAGTCTTTAACATAGCAATTAAGACAAAGCAATAAAGACTTTCACACAGTTTAGTAACTACACATTATATATAGTGAGACTCTACAAATTAGTCAAGGAAACAATCAATGACACTGTTACTAAATCCACCATCCATACATTTATATTTATATATCCACTCATTCTTCAATGCAAAGTAGTGTATTTATAATACTTATTTAAATATCAAAGCAAACCACATTCACTGGATGATGTCATCAGTGATGTCATCAGTGATGTCATTTGAGATGTCATCAGTGATGTCACTGACCATGTCATGAATGATGTAATATGTGACATCATCAGCAGTGGATTGTGGGCGCGCGAGGTATAATGAGTACAACTAACTATAACGGGGGAAGTTCAATGGTTTTGTATGAGTAAAATGTCCAGCTAACTATAATATATATATATAGACGTGCGCGGACCTTCGCGTGCGCGAGCTGCATGCTGAATGGCTGCCAATGTCTGTCAACACTGCAAAACAGAAATTGTTGGCAGCCATCTTGTGCCTCAGTAGACTGAGGCACACGAAATCAGAAAAACGAACGTGTAGAACTCAAAAAGGGGGCAGGGTAGAAGCACCCAGACCCCCTAGGCCTGCTCAGGGGGTCCCACTAGGACCCCCAAGGCCAATTTTTTTTTTTTTAAACCGGTATGTTTTTTAAAAAATTACCCCCCAGGGTGACCAAATCGCGGGGGCATAGTAATAAAGAAGTGTGGGGGGTGCCCAATTCCCCCCACACTGCCCCGGGGACTGCCGCCCTGCGGGGCAAAGCAACACAGGCCCCTGGCGCATACTGGAGGCTCCTGGTGGGCTAGTTGGCCCCTAGGGACCACCAGTATGCAAGGGGAATTAGTTCCCCCTCTGCAAATGCGCCAGTGGTCTGCGTTGCAGAGAGGTGTAAAAAGGGGTATAGCCTCATTACACCTCTGTGCAATGCAGCCCCCTGGCGCATACTGGAGGTTCCAGGTGGGCTAGTTGGCCCCCAGGGACCCCCAGTATGCAAGGGGAATTAGTTCCCCCTCTGCAAACACGCCAGGGGTTGCGTTGCAGAGAGGTGTAAAAAAAGTGTGTGGCCTCATTACACCTCTCGGCAATGCAGCCCACTGGCTTATACTGGAGGTTCCAGGTGGGCTAGTTGGCCCACAGGGACCCCCAGTATGCAAGGGGAATTAGTTCCCCCTCTGCAAACACGCCAGGGGTTGCGTTGCAGAGAGGTGTAAAAAAGGGTGTGGCCTCATTACACCTCTCTGCAATGCAGCCCACTGGCTTATACTGGAGGTTCCAGGTGGGCTAGTGGGCCCACAGGGACCCCCAGTATGCAAGGGGAATTAGTTCCCCCTCTGCAAACACGCCAGGGGTTGCGTTGCAGAGAGGTGTAAAAAAAGTGTGGCCTCATTACACCTCTCTGCAATGCAGCCCCCTGGCGCATACTGCAGGTTCAAGGTGGGCTAGTTGGCCCCCAGGGACCCCCAGTATGTAAGGGGAATTAGTTCCCCCACTGTAAAAACGCCTGGGGGCTGCGTTGCAGAGAAGTGTAAAAAGGGGCGCAGCTTCATTACACCTCTCTGCAATGAAGGCCCCTGGCGCATACTGGAGATTCCTGGTGGGCTTTCAGGCCTTATATAGTTAGGAATTAACAATAAAAAAAACTTTGAAATTCACTGAAAAAAACATAGGTTTCAGGCCGTATATAGTTAGGAATTAGCATTTAAAAAACCTTGCAAATTCCCTGAAAAAACCATAGGTTTCAGGACTTATATAGTTAGGAATTAGAATTTAAAAAACCTTTGAAATTCACTGAAAAAACCATAGGTTTCAGGCCTTATATAGTTAGGAATTAGCATTTTAAAAAACTTTGAAATTCTCTCAAAAAACTATAAGTTTTAGGGGTGTTATAGTTAGCTGGATAATTCACTCATACAAAACCATTGAAATTGCTCCTATATAGTTAGTTGTACTAACTATATTTCGCGCACCCCGCAATCCACTGCTGATGATGTCACATATTACATCATTCATGACATGGTCAGTGACATCACTGATGACATCTCAAATGACATCACTGATGACATTCTTAGCACCACTCCATATGCAAAAAATATTGTCAATATAGCGCAACCAGAGGACGGCGTGGTCTTTGAATTGTTTGGTCTTGTATACAACCTGCTCCTCCCACCAGCCGAGGTACAATCCTGCGAAGCTGTGGGCGAACCAGGTTCCCATCGCCGTCCCATTGCTTATAAATACCGTTGTCAAATAGGAAAAAGTTGTTGCTGATACATAATTGGATCATATCCAATAGCACCTCAGTATGGAAAAGTTGTGACAAAGGTCTGGATTTGAAAACCTCTCTGCATGCTTTGATCCCTAATCTTGTGGGATACAAGTATATAGGCTGCATACATCTAAACCTACTAATAGGTAATAATCTTTCCATTCAATGTTGTCGATGTGTCTTAAAAAATCACTGGTATCCTTTACATAGGAGGGTATTGATTGGACATGGGGTTGTAAAAAGTAATCTACATATTTAGACGTGTTCTCAAGAGCACTATCAATGGAGGAAACAATTGGTCTCCCTGGTGGTTTCATGGCATTCTTATGGAGTTTAGGAAGGAGGTAGAGTACTGGTAATTTGGGGTATTTACAGATTAAAAATCGAGCTTCATCATCGCTCAAAAGACCATCTTCACTGCATTTTTTGATTTTGCTCACTATAAAAAGCATGTCTTTATCATATTCGCCCCTAGAGGAAACACAATATCTGTGTTTGTCTGCTAATTGGTCCATACCTTCTTGTCGATACACGTTCAAGGGCCAAATGACAATATTGCCTCCTTTATTACTTTGTTTGATGACAAAACTTTTCTTAGCCTCCAGTTCTTTAAGGGCTGTTTTGTGGGTTTGTTTGAGGTTATGCCTGTTATGTGTTTTATGCATGTTGAGCTTTTTAAACTCATTAACAACTCCCTTCTCAAAGCAATTAATTGCCTCCCAGGTAATTTGAGGTAAAAACACAGACTTGGGTTTAAAACTGGTCATCCCTCTTTGATCAAGTGTTAAATCAGTGTTTGCCAAGTTCAAAATTGGATCAATTTCATGACCCTCAACCTCTGCCAATTCATGTACAGTTTGTAACATTTCAACATCTCCTAATTGGAGATTCGGTTGATTTATATGCGTAATACTGGTTGGTATGACATTTTTGTTTGCAAACCACTTTTTAAGTTTTAATTTTCGTACAAAGTGAAATAAGTCGATCCTTGCCTCAGTATAACTAAATTCTGATGTTGGGCAAAAGGACAAGCCTAGTGATAAAACATCAAATTGGTCTTTACTAAGTTCAAAATCTGAAAGATTTACCACAGTCTTTATTGTTGCTTGGCAAATCGGCCCCTTGTTCGCGTTCCCACAGGGCTGTCTGTTAGATTTGGCCTGCTTCCTCCTCTTCCTCCTCTTTCACGACCTCTTGCTGGACTGACGTTTTGTGCCTGCATATTGATACGTTCTCTGGCCATCAGTGAGTATTCTTTTAAAAAACGTGCTTTTACTATTTCTTACTTCATCCATGTTTCTATTAGTTACTTCATCATTATCACATTCCAATATTTCTGTAGTGATAGACAAAATACCCTGTGGTGTTGACTCTGGATTTTCTCCAGATGTTCCTGGCTGTACTTGTATGGCCATTGTCACTCTCTGGTCAATGTTCTCACCTCTCAGTTTTTCAATGTTTTTTCCAAAAGTAAGGATCTGCCCCTTACTGTAATCAATTTCATCACGTTCAAATTTTATACGTTTTTTCATTTTAATGTCTTCCTCAATTTTCTCCAGTTTTTTGTTAATTTTTTCAATCTCCTCATCAAACTCCTCATTACTGTACAATCCTTTAATTTGAGCGATAATTTTTTCACTCTCCTCTGTTAATTTCATACTTTCTTTTTCAGCATATTTTATCAATATTATTAGCATATTCATTGAACATGAGTGGTTATTGTCCATCCATTCCTGGATCATGTCTGGATGTGGCTGTTGTAGAGTGGGAGTGATGAGAATGCGTAATCCTCTGGGCACTCTGTTACAATCCACGTAGTGCTGCAAAGCCGTGGCTTCCCACCATTTAGATTGCTCTTTCTTGAGCACTTTCCAAAGAGCGTCCCACAGGTTGTCTATAAAAGTGCAAGCTGCACTCAATTGTTTCGTGTTGCCTTCCGTTGGCTTTGTAGATTTATCAAATAATTTGGATGCCGCTTCCTTCTGTTTGCTGTTTCTTGTGTCTGCCATGTTTAATACGGCCCGGTATAAGTCAGTATTGTCAGGCAAAACTTATTGCCGTGGCTGCACTTGTCTCCCGCTGGATGTAGTTGTAAATCCCTTTCCAACGAGATCCGATCCCTATAACTTGTAACACGCTCTACTGTGAACTCAGCTTCCAACTGATCGCTTACCGCGACTCTTACGACAAACAGGCTTCAGAAGCACCAGCAGGCGCGTTTCCTCTTCCTTACTTGCTGCAGAGTCCGCGATGCTGCGATCTTGGGCGTCCGTTACACAATGGCGTTTTTGGGCGGGCAAGGTGTAACCGCGGGACGAGGAATGGGAAGAAGACGTGTTTTTGTGGCAGTAGTTTTTATTCTAGACAACAAGTCATCGGTACACTTCTTCCTAGGATGGCTCTTTCGTGGTGATCTGCTCCTTTCTTGTCGGGTCTTTCGGAGTACTCCCTCCTCCTTCCTCCGGACGGGGCTCCTCCTCCTTCTGTTGCTGGGCTCCGGAGGCTCCGTAGTGCTCGCCCTCGCCGGCCGCCGAGAAGGGAAACAGAAGAGAGGAAGAGTAAATACTTCTGCTTTCTGTCACAGATGGTTGAGAAGGAAGGGGTAAGTGAGGGTTGTGAAGGGGACACACAATGCACGAATATCAGGGTCAGTGTACGTGCAGTTAAAGTGATCCGCTATTTGGAGGGCGGGTTGTCTCGAGGGATTGCACAGCTACTAAGTCAGGCGTCTACCTTTTCGCCTCCACCACCCCAGGACCCGTTCACGTACCTCGGCTAGCCGTACACCTCCTGGCGCACGGCTGGGCGGCTCGTGGTGTTGGCCTCCCGGCTTCCCAGCTCCTGTCTCTCGGGTCTCGGCTCTCCCTGTAGACGCTCTGGTGGTTGGCTCCTCGGGTTCTTGATCCGACGACGCCGCGTCCCGACCTCGCCTGTCCAGATCCTCCTCCTCCTCCGCAATGTTCTCTTCACTCAGCCAACTCGTTCCTCCGCTCCACTCCGCTTCGTTGTCCCCGCTCTCTCCAACGCTCCACTCCGTCTCACTGCTTCCCGCCTCTCCGCTCTCCTGCACTCTGTCCGCTCCTCCGGTGTAATAACACACCTGTGGATTGTTGTTGCTGCTTTTTACGGACTCTCCAGGCTCCGCCTCCTCGTTTAGGGTTGCCGTCCAGTTAAAGGGACCCCATCCTACCTCGTCCTCTTCGTCACAGCTATATCGTTCTGCAGGTGACCATCCTGGGGTAGGAGGAGGCTGTGGAGACAAGAGGGGGGGGTCGCACATCGTTAAAGGGTGCCCCTCAGTAGGGCGAGACCCCGCACCCCCGTTACACACCATCCCCCCTGAACACTTCCATTCAGGAAGTGGATTCCGCGATAAAAAGTCAGCACCGGTATTGTCGGTTCCTTTTTTGTGGTGCACCCTGAAGACATAAGGCTGCAGTGCGAGGAACCACCTCATAACCCTCGCGTTCCTTGATTTGTTGCGGGCCATCCAGAGAAGAGGGGCATGGTCGGTGTACAGGTCGAACTGCCGTCCCTCCAGGTAGTAAGATAGCTTCTCCATGGCCCACCGGATGGCCAGGCATTCCTTTTCGACGGTCGGATACTTGAGTTCCCGGGGGAACAACTTCCTGCTGATGAATAGGATCGGATGGTCACATCCGTCCGCACCACTTTGGGACAAGACAGCCCCTATACCATAGTCCGACGCATCCGTGTGCAGGGAAAAGGGCCGGGAGAAATCCGGGGAGGTGAGAACGGGGGTAGAGGTAATCGCTCGTTTCAGCGAGGCGAACGCCTCTGACATGCCTGGTGAGGGTGTTCTCAGGTCAGCCTGCTTCACTTTGGTTTGAAGAGCGTCAGTGAGGGGGGCTGCCACCTTTGCGAATCCAGGGATAAAACGCCTGTAATAGCCTATGAGGCCCAAAAACGCCCGTAATTCCTTCTTGGTTCTCGGGAAAGGGGTCTCGGCTATGGCCCTTACTTTCTCCATTTGGGGCTCTATCAAGCCATGACCCAGGACATAACCTAAGTACTTTACTTTGTGGAACCCAATCTTGGATTTCTTTGAGTTGATTTTCAACCCTGCGTGGGCGAGGGTGTCGAACAGCTTATGTAGGTGGTCCAGATGGGTCTCCCAGTCCGGGCTGAAGACGACAATGTCATCAAGATACGCGGACGTAAAGGTCGATATGGTCTTCAGCACGTTGTTCATCAGCCTCTGGAAGGTGGCAGGAGCCCCATGCAGGCCAAAGGGTAGGACCGTGAATTCGTATCTCCCAGTTTCCGTGGTGAACGCTGTTTTATGTCGATCTTCCTCTTTAAGGGGGACCTGCCAATAACCTTTGGTAAGGTCGATCGTGCTGATGTATTTTGCTTCTCCTAATCGTTCAATGAGTTCGTCTATTCGGGGGATGGGGTAGGCATCAAATGTGGATATGTCGTTCAGAGCCCGAAAGTCCATGCAAAACCTTCTCGTTCCATCAGGTTTCGGTATCAGCACTATTGGACTCGACCACTTGCTATGGGAAGGGCGGATCACGCCGAGTTTCAACATCTCCTCTACTTCTTTCTGAATCCCCTTCCGTCTAGCCTCCGGGATCCTGTATGGCTTGATTTTGACGATTTTCCCCGGCATCGTGTGAATACTGTGTTCAGCCAGTCGGGTTTTTCCAGGTATGTCTGAGAAAACACAGGCATGTCCTTGCAAGGCCTGTTCTAGCTGTTCTCTCTCCGTTACCGTCAAGTCCTCGTTAATCACTAGTCTCCTTAGGGTGCTGGAGGGACTAGGCGTTTCCGACTCCATTAGATTAACCTCAACCGGGGGTCTTCCGAGCCACTTTTTTAGGAGGTTGATGTGATATACTTGCGTGGTTCTTGCACGTATACGTAGTTTGTAGCTGGTGTTTCCGATCGTTTCTATCACTTGGTATGGTCCGCTCCATTCGGCTCTAAACTTTTGCGTTGAGGAAGGCAAAAGGACCAGAGCCCAGTCTCCGACTGAGAGCCGTCTCCATTTCTTGCCTTTGTCGTAGATCGTTTTCTGTTTCGTTTGGCTTTTTTCCAAGTTGGCGAACGCCAAGTCACGTAATTTGCCCAATTTTGATCTAAGATTTCTGGCATACTCCAGGGTGTTTGTCACTTCTTCGTGGGTTTCCCTCTCCCATGCTTCCTTGGTCATGTCCAGCAGGGACCTTGGTTGTCGCCCATAGAGCAGCTCGTAAGATGACAAGCCTAAGCTGCTCTGTCGTTGGCCCCTAATGACGTACAATGCCAGGGGGAGGATCTGGTCCCACTCCGCCCCGTTCACCTCCAACATCTTTCGCAGGGTGGTTTTTAACGTGCGGTTATATCGCTCCACTAGGCCGTCCGTTTGGGGGTGGTAGACGGTCGTTCTGATCTGGTGTATGTGTAATATGGCACATACTTCTCTCATTAGGCGTGACACAAAGGGGGTTCCCTGATCTGTTAGTATCTCTTTTGGGAAGCCCACTCGAGAAAACAACTCCAGCAATTTGTCGGCTACGTTTTTGGTTGTTGTCGCTGTCAACGGGAATGCCTCGGGAAACCTGGTTGCGTAGTCTATAACGACTAAGACATATTGGTAGCCTTTTTTTGTCTTGGGGAGAGGCCCGATGAGATCCATCCCTACTCTCTCGAATGGGACTCCTATTATCGGAAGAGGTTGTAGTGGAACAGCCGGTGGACGGGTCATGTTCCGTTTTTGACAAACGTCGCATTCTTGGCAATACACCATCGCGTCTTTATATATACCGGGCCAATAGAAACAATTTAACAGATTCTGTGTAGTCTTTTCGGCTCCGGTATGTCCTGCCACTAAATGCGAATGCGAATAGAACAACACCTGTTCACGAAAGGATAAAGGCACCAGCAACTGTTCGGGGTCGTCTACCTTCCCCTGTCGGTATAGCAGATCGTTTTTGATGTATAGGCGTGGATACTTGAGGGGGCGCTGGTCCTGCGTTTGATGGGCACTCTCCCAGGCATTCATCAAAGTGGCATCGTTAGCTTGGGCGAACTGAAAGCTCCGATCTATCACCCAGGGATCCGAAGATGCCAATGCTGGCACTGCCTTCTGTTTCTGCGAGGGTCGTATGGGTTTTCGTTCGGGTGTGATGCTCTGTTTAAACATGTCCAGAAAAGCCGGGTTGTCGGTTCCTATTATTAGGTCTTCCGGCAGTGAAGACATGACACCCACTTTGACTCTGACAGGGCCGCCCGTTTGAGGGACAAGGGGGAGCATGGCTACGGGATACGGCTTTACGTCTCCGTGCACACATCGGATATACACGGTTTCTCGGGGGACGATTTGATGGGGGCGCACGTGGTGTGCCTGGACCACGGACTGCCGGCATCCGGAGTCGAGAAGGGCTTTTACCGGATTACCATTGATACCCATACTCACTCTGTATGCTTGGCCCATCTCTGCCGAGTATAACACGGTCCGGGGGAGATACCCAACTTCCATGGGCTCTTCTTCCTGTTTTCGACGAGGACAGTGTCGGGCAATGTGTCCCCAGGTCCCACATTCAAAACACTGGGGTCCGCTGTGTGGCAGAGGCTCTGGCTTCCACATGCGGGGTTTCCCTGTATCCGGGATCTTCACTGGTTTCTTCTCCGGTTTGTAGAGGTGTTTCTGTCTATCCGATTCCCCTACCATTTGGGGTCTCTGGGGTGCCCTGGAAAATGTATTGGCCTTTTCGGCGGCCTGGCTGGTGGTTAAGTCGTGATGCTGTTTTAACCACCGTTGAGTGGAGAAGGGAAGAGCCTCAAGGAACTGCTCAAGATAAATGCGGTCCATGATTTCTTCTTTTGTGCTTTCGTTTGGTTTTAGCCACTTATCGGCGGCCATCTTTAAGCGAACAAACAGGGTCTTGGGTGTCTCCCCGGGTACACCCCTCTCTTTTCTGAACCTTAGCCGGTAGGCCTCTTTGTCCAGTCCCAGATGGTCTAGTATAATCTTTTTGATATCAGCGTATGAAGTCTCCCCCCTCGGGTTGGCCACTTGGTAGGCCGCCTGGGCCTCACCCACCAACAGTGGAGCCAGAAAGAACGGCAATTTCGCACCGGGCCAGCTACAGGCCCGTGCCGCCCTCTCAAAATTAAGGAGGAAGGCGTCCGGATCTTCACCGGGTTGGTATTTTTGAAGCGACACCCCTCCAATGGTATGTGGTATCCCTCCCACGGCCACTGAAGCGCTAGCGGCAGGAGGGTCCAGGGTGCGGGCGGCTACTGCTGCTTTAAGGAACTCCCGGTCTGCTTCGGCTGAGAGCAGCTGCTGTTCGGCGATTTTCTCTAGTCGTTCCTGTCCGTGTACCAGGGCTTGCACTACTGCTTCCATCTTGTTTAAACAGACGGAGGAATTGCCCGCATTCTCCACCAATGTAACCGCGGGACGAGGAATGGGAAGAAGACGTGTTTTTGTGGCAGTAGTTTTTATTCTAGACAACAAGTCATCGGTACACTTCTTCCTAGGATGGCTCTTTCGTGGTGATCTGCTCCTTTCTTGTCGGGTCTTTCGGAGTACTCCCTCCTCCTTCCTCCGGACGGGGCTCCTCCTCCTTCTGTTGCTGGGCTCCGGAGGCTCCGTAGTGCTCGCCCTCGCCGGCCGCCGAGAAGGGAAACAGAAGAGAGGAAGAGTAAATACTTCTGCTTTCTGTCACAGATGGTTGAGAAGGAAGGGGTAAGTGAGGGTTGTGAAGGGGACACACAATGCACGAATATCAGGGTCAGTGTACGTGCAGTTAAAGTGATCCGCTATTTGGAGGGCGGGTTGTCTCGAGGGATTGCACAGCTACTAAGTCAGGCGTCTACCTTTTCGCCTCCACCACCCCAGGACCCGTTCACGTACCTTGGCTAGCCGTACACCTCCTGGCGCACGGCTGGGCGGCTCATGGTGTTGGCCTCCCGGCTTCCCAGCTCCTGTCTGTCGGGTCTCGGCTCTCCCTGTAGACGCTCTGGTGGTTGGCTCCTCGGGTTCTTGATCCGACGACGCCGCGTCCCGACCTCGCCTGTCCAGATCATCCTCCTCCTCCCCAATGTTCTCTTCACTCAGCCAACTCGTTCCTCCGCTCCACTCCGCTTCGTTGTCCCCGCTCTCTCCAACGCTCCCCTCCGTCTCACTGCTTCCCGCCTCTCCGCTCTCCTGCACTCTGTCCGCTCCTCCGGTGTAATAACACACCTGTGGATCGTTGTTGCTGCTTTTTACGGACTCTCCAGGCTCCGCCTCCTCGTTTAGGGTTGCCGTCCAGTTAAAGGGACCCCATCCTACCTCGTCCTCTTCGTCACAGCTATATCGTTCTGCAGGTGACCATCCTGGGGTAGGAGGAGGCTGTGGAGACAAGAGGGGGGGTCGCACATTGTTAAAGGGTGCCCCTCAGTAGGGCGAGACCCCGCACCCCCGTTACACAAGGGTTTTGTAATTATGTCCACAAATGTTGGCTAAATCCCAAGCCACTTAATACGGCGGGCACACGGCAGGGGTAGCCACCCTCTAAACACGAACACTAAGTTACCCAAGTTGTTTGCCTTCGATCCAAGGAAAAGACAAAACAGGAGCCGCGGTCGCCAGTAGGTAGTTATAGTTAGGACCTAGTTTCCATAGGAAATCCGCAACATTCTATTGGGAATATCTTTGGCGCCGGTTGATGAATCTTCGCGAATTTCTCAAAGAAGATGGCCCGCTCCGCTCCTTCCCTGAAAGTTTTTGGGGGATTCGTCAAGTGGGGGCTGAGAAAAAAGGGGGGTCCCAAATCATGTTTTCCCCATGTTATTTCCATAGGACGATTAGACACTGCTACAGCCTGAATGGCTGAACGGAATTTCAAGAAATTTGGCAAAATTTAAAAGTGTGGTTCGCAGAATACGCTTTTGCTTAAATGGTGTAAATCCCTCCAGTAGTTCTTGAGAAAATCGAAAGGAAAAAAATATATATATCTATAAGCGTGCACCCGTGCGTGCACCGTTGCGCGCACCTTTGCGTGCGAGCGGAATTCTGATTTGCTGTTAGACGTCTGTCAACATTCGATTCGGTGGAAACCAGGATGTTTTGGCCGCCATTTTGTCAGTGCGAGGCAGAAGAGAGGCCAAAATAAAAGTAAAGACCATGAAAAAGGGGCAGGGTAGAGACTACGTAAACAAAAAGATTCTATCAATGTGTAGTGGTTTAATTTTTATTTTATTTATATTTTTATGGGTGGTGATAATCTAGTAAATAGACTCTCTCTTTGGGTTGTAAAGATGAGAGCACAATGTGCTTTTTAAAATACCCCTCACACACTAAAAAAATCCAGTAGTGTCATGCTTCATCATTGGGGTCTTCCCGTCCCTCTACGGGGCGGGGCGTGCTACGACCTGACCGACTACGCGGGAGCACTAGTATGGTGACAGGACTATGTGACAGTGCAATGTGGGTGATGTCAGTGAAGTGTAGGGACCTAACGATGTGTGGGAATAAAAAAATTAAAAATCCTCTGGCTAGTAGAAAAAAATAATTTATTCACTTCCCTAGCTGGGGATGTTAAGAAGGGGGTTTTGAGGTGGAGCGATTAGCTACAACCTGGTCTACATGTTTCGTAGGCAGTCCCCTACTGCCTACTCATCAGGACCTTCTAATGGTCCCTACTAAAACAAAGCTCAGTTACTAAGTGTAATAGGCCTGTCGTCCTAAAAACCAGCAGTAAAAATCCACTGTTGGTTTTAGCTTCAGGGCATGAGCTGGCCCCTAGTGAAGCAAAAATATATCAAAAATGATGACCGGATTGTGGTCTTCCTGTGGCGCATGTGATATGCCCCATGAGCTGGCAATCGGTAGGTAATCACCGCGGCGCTATTGTCCGCATAATCATAAGCCTTACTTCTACCCGCGTTGCCGCTCTGAAGAAGGGGGTCAGGGTAGAGACTCCCTGACCCCCTAGGTCTTCTCAGGGGGTCCCTGAAGGACCCCGAAGGGCAAAAATAACTTCTTTTTTTTTTAAATCGCGAGGTGAGCGCACGTTTCACGCACCCTCGAGGCAGAAGTGAATCAAAAAGAAAAGTGGAAAATGTGAAAAGGGGGCAGGCTAGAGACTTCCTGACCCCCTAGGCCTTCTCAGGGGGTCCCTAAAGGACCCTGAAGGTGAACAATTTTTTTTTTTTAAATCGCGAGGTGCGCACACCCTCGAGGTTAAAAATTGTGAGGTGTGCGCATATTTCATGCACGTTAGAAATAAAAAATACAGTTAAATAATAAGTTTGAGTGTTTAGATGTTAGTTGGCTCTAAAAAGAGCCGTTGTGTTTATTGAGTGTTTTTTGTACCCACAAGTAAGTAGCGATGCAGAGTCTAAAATTCAAGAGGAAGACTCTGTTTCCCTCATCTGTGAAATGTACACCGTCTCCTCTATAAATGCCTTGCATGTTGTAACGCAAGTTGTTGTGGTATATAGAACCCATACCATAGTCTCTGAGGAAAGCAGAAACAGACTTATTCACATGTTTCCTTACTTTCTCAATCTGCGGACAATATTGGTTGGACCAGTTCCATTTTTGCCTTTAGCATATATTAGAATATACAAAGGCAGTTTGTGGAAAAAGTGACATCAATTGCCCAAAGGTGTCCTTTAAAAGCATTTTCAGACCTACCCCAGTCAAAGTGCCTAGGTCATTGCCACCACAGTGCACAATTATGAGGTCAGGGTGTGGGAGATGCAAAAAGAATTTTACCAATGGCATCAATTGGTGACATCTCAATCCTCTCTGGCCAATCCACATAATATCCACATTTGGTAAATCAAGGCTGAGAAAGTATCTATTTGCTGCATACCTTTCACTCCAGAAAATATAGCTGTGTCCTACAATCCACACTCTAAGCATCTTGAAGGGAGATCGGGTTGTACTCAGATGGGCTCTGGAAATGAAATGGCAGTTCAACAAGTAGGAGTTTAAAAAAAATGTGGATGAGATTCAGTGCAGTTGAAAAAGAATAAATGATTGGTGGTTTCTGAAATTTCAACATTGAAAACTAGGGTGTATGCTACTGTTATTTTTTTAAGGAGAAATGCTAATGGTTGAGAGAAAGTGATTGAAAGGAACATTGGACAGGATTTGCTGCTGTTTTGAAAAGTCAAACACCCTTGCTGGTTTGCTTTGCAGGTGAACTTTTTACCTGTGTGTTCAGTTAGGTGTTCTATGGAGTGTTACCATGGTAACAGGCAGAGAGCAGGGGGGGAGTTGAATTATATGTGAGATTGAAAGTGTTTCAATGTAGAACCAATTAAAATGTTAGTTTGGTTTTGAATTTGTGTGGGAAGATATTTGATATTTGATCAAGAATAAGAGTGTAAAATGAGAGGGAAGCTATGCCATTTAGTGCTTGCAGTGACTGGTGCACTATTCAGAGATTCTGCTTAAGAAAATCTGCTGTGTGATTGACACTGTTCTAAAACTACAAAATCATTTTTAAAGGTGAGTTGTTAATTTGTAAGTGGATCTATGTTGTGCAGTTTAAGTTAAATTGAAAAACGTATTCTAATGTGGAAGCAGGAGTTTATTGTACAGAGTCTGATTTTGAATTTGTCTGCTTTGGGAAAAATATTGTGAAAGGAGCATTTGGTATGTTGATGTGTTTGAGGAGATATTTTTTTGCAGTACAGTACAATGATATAATAATTTGTTTAGTTGATGTGTTTTAAAATATGGCAAATGATGTAATCATGGAGTGAGTCATTCCTTAGGACAGTTAGTGCTATAAAGTCCAAAGCAACATGTGTGTCAGGCCTCTGAATTCCCAAATAGTCTCCATGCTGTGTAATAAAGATCCTGGGTGTGCTGTAGAAATTGCATACCAACTTTTTCAGTAGCATGTAGAAATTATTTCAGTGAATTCTCATTTCTACATTCTCAGTCCCACCTTGAGCACCTACACTGCCTGTACACCACTGCACTGTCCTAAAATGTGAAACAGCACTCCAAGCAAGACTTTTTTTCACAGTATTAATCATTTTACTGAATTGCAAGGCATACTGCCATGTGTCTAAGATCAAAGTGTGAGTGGGAATTCATTTCAGAAAAATGTGGCAGAATAATTTGCTTAGATGATGTGTTTTAAAATATGGCAAGCTATCCTGGCTGAAGACGGCTGATAGCCAGAAACCGGTCCTAGGATGCTTGATTCCGGTCCAAGGAATACATGGCTTGGCAATTCGGGCTGGACTGTTCCCATGAGGCACAGGGTCACGGCTGATTTGCACATGGCCATGTCTGAATTGGGGTGGTGTGGTGAGCAAAAAAACTACGGATTTAGGCCCAGATCTCTGTACTGGGGTGAATGTATGACATTGTTCTGCATTCTGTCCATCAACTGTCGTTTTTGTATTTGTCACCCTGATTGGGACGGGTATGCTCAGACGTGAGTCCCGTGCTCTCCACACCACTGGAGTCAAGCTATCCTGGCTGAAGACGGCTGATAGCCAGAAACCGGTCCTAGGATGCTTGATTCCGGTCCAAGGAAGACATGGCTTGGCAGTTCGGGCTGGACTGTTCCCATGAGGCACAGGGTCAAGGCTGATTTGCATATGGCCATGTCTGAATTGGGGTGGGGTGGTGAGCAAAAACACGATGGATTTAGGCCCAGATCTCTGTCCTAGGGTGAATGTATGACATTGTTCTGCATTCTGTCAATCAACTGTTGTTTTTGCATTTGTCACCCCGAGTGGGACGGGTATGCTCAGACGTGAGTCCCGTGGTCTCCACACCACTGGAGTCAAGCTATCCTGGCTGAAGAAGTCTGATAGCCAGAAACCAGTCCTAGGATGCTTGATTCCGGTCCAAGGAAGACAAGGCTTGGAAGTTCGGGCTGGACTGTTCCCATGAGGCACAGGGTCAAAGCTGATTTGCATATGGCCATGTCTGAATTGGGGTGGGGTGGTGAGCAAAAAAACGATGGATTTGGGCCCAGATCTCTGTACTGGGGTGAATGTATGACATTGTTCTGCATTCTGTCCATCAACTGTTTTTTTTGCATTTGTCACCCGAGTGGGACGGGTATGCTCAAACGTGAGTCCCGTGCTCTCCCCACCACTGGAGTCAAGCTATCCTGGCTGAAGACGGCTGATAGCCAGAAACTGGTCCTAGGATGCTTGATTCCGGTCCAAGGAAGACAGGGCTTGGCAGTTCGGGCTAAATTGTTCCCATGAGGCACAGGGTCAAGGCTGATAGCCAGAAACTGGTCCTAGGATGCCTGATTCCGGTCCAAGGAAGACATGGCTTGGCAGTTCGGGCTGGACTGTTCCCATGAGGCAAAGGGTCAAGGCTGATTTGCATATGGCCATGTCTGAATTGGGTGGTGTGGTGAGCAAAAAAACAACGGTTTTAGGCCCAGATCTCTGTACTGGGGTGAATGTATGACATTGTTCTGCATTCTGTCCATCAACTGTTGTTTTTGCATTTGTCCTGGGTGTGCTGTAGAAATTGCATACCAACTTTTTCAGTAGCATGTAGAAATTATTTCAGTGAATTCTCATTTCTACATTCTCAGTTCCACCTTGAGCCCCTGCACTGCCTGTACACCACTGCACTGTCCTAAAATGTGAAACAGCACTCCTAGCTAGACTTTTTTTCGCTGTAGTAATCATTTTACTGAATTGCAAGGCATACTGTCATGTGTCTAAGATCACAGTGTGAGTGAGAATTCATTTCAGAAAAATGTGGCAGAATAATTTGTTTAGTTGATGTGCTTTAAAATATTGCAAAAGATGTAGTCATGGAATGAGTCATTCCTTAGGACAGTTAGTGCTATAAAGTCCAAAGCAGCATGTGGGTCTGGCCTCTGAATTCCCAAATAGTCTCCATGCTGTGTAATAAAGATCCTGGGTGTGCTGTAGAAATTGCATACCAACTTTTTCAGTAGCCTGTAGAAATAATTTCAGTTAATTCTCATTTCTACAATCTCAGTCCCACCTTGAGCCCCTGCACTGCCTGTACACCACTGCACGGGAAACAACCTTTACAAAGCAACTTTTACAATTCACTACCATTACAACAAAACTTTTACAACGCAACATCCATTACATAGCATGCCATTACAACGCAACCATTACAACGCATGACACTACAATGCATATCATTACAATGCATACCATTGCCATCCAACACTTACCCTACTGTTGCACCCCCTGGAGTTAGAATAGTAATTTTTACCCCTACACTATCCAATACTTACCATACATGCAATGTAATGTTATGCGTTATAATGGTATGCATTGTAAAGGTAGTATGCGTTGTAATGGAATGCGTTGTAAAGGTAGTTTTTACAAAATTGTTGTAATGGTATGCGTTGTATTGAAATGAGTTGTAATGGATGTTGCGTTGTAAAAAATGTGTTGTAAAGGTGTGCGTTGTAAAAGTATGCGCTGTAACGTCATACAACCCCACTCCACTGTCCTAAAATGTGAAACAGCACTCCCAGCAAGACTCTCTTTCACTGTAGTAATCATTTTACTGAATTGCAAGGCATACTGTCATGTGTCTAAGATCACAGTGTGAGTGAGAATTCATTTCAGAAAAATGTGGCAGAATAATTTGCTTAGTTGATGTGTTTTTAAATTATGGTAATACAGGTAGTCATGGAGTGAGTCATTCCTTAGGACAGTTAGTGCTATAAAGTCCAAAGCGGCATTTGCGTCAGGACTCTGAATTCCCAAATGGTCTCCATGATGTGTAATAAAGATCCTGGATGTGCTGTAGAAATTGCATACCAACTTTTTCAGTAGCAAGTAGAAATTATTTCAGTGAATTCTCATTTCTAGATTCTCAGTCCCACCTTGAGCCCCTGCACTGCCTGTACACCACTGCACTGTCCTAAAATGTGAAACAGCACTCCTAGCTAGATTTGTTTTCACAGTAGTAATCATTTTACTCAATTGCAAGGCATACTGTCATGTGTCTAAGATCACAGTGTGAGTGAGAATCCATTTCAGAAAAACGTGGCAGAATAATTTGTTTATTTGATGTGCTTTAAAATATTGCAAAAGATGTAGTCATGGAGTGAGTCATTCCTTAGGACAGTTAGTGCTATAAAGTCCAAAGCAGCATGTGTGTCAGGCCTCTGAATTCCCAAATAGTCTCCATGCTGTGTAATAAAGATCCTGGGTGTGCTGTAGAAATTGCATACCAACTTTTTCAGTAGCATATAGAAATTATTTCAGTGAATTCTCATATCTACATTTTCAGTCCCACCTTGAGCCCCTGTACTGCCTATACACCACTGCACGGGAAACAACCTTTACAACGCAACTTTTACAACTCACTACCATTACAACAAAACTTTTACAACGCAACATCCATTACATAGCATGCCATTACAACGCAACCATTGCAACGCATGACAAAACAACGCATATCATTACAATGCATGTCATTATAATGCAGTCATTACAACGCATACCATTACAATGCATACCATTGCCATCCAACACTTACCCTACTGTTGCACCCCCTGGAGTTAGAATATTAATTTTTACCCCTACACTATCCAATACTTACCATAGATGCAATGTAAAGTTATGCGTTGTAATGGTATGCATTGTAAAGGTAGTATGGGTTCTAATGGAATGCGTTGTAAAGGTAGTTTTTAAAAAATTGTTGTAATGGTTTGCGTTGTATTTAAATTAGTTGTAATGGATGTTGCGTTGCAAAAAATGTGTTGTAAAGGTATGCGTTGTAAAAGTAGGCATTGTAATGTCATACAACCCCACTGCACTGTCCAAAAATCTGAAACAGCACTCCCAGCAAGACTCTCTTTCACTGTAGTAATCATTTTACTGAATTGCAAGGCATACTGTCATGTGTCTAAGATCACAGTGTGAGTGAGAATTCATTTCAGAAAAATGTGACAGAATAAATTGCTTAGTTGATGTGTTTTTAAATTATGGTAATACATGTAGTCATGGAGTGAGTCATTCCTTAGGACAGTTAGTGCAATAAAGTCCAAAGCAGCATGTGTGTCAGGCCTCTGAATTCCCAAATAGTCTCCATGCTGTGTAATAAAGATCCTGGATGTGCTGTAGAAATTGCATACCAACTTTTTCAGTAGCAAGTAGAAATTATTTCAGTGAATTCTCATTTCTAGATTCTCAGTCCCACCTTGAGCCCCTGCACTGCCTGTACACCACTGCACTGTCCTAAAATGTGAAACAGCACTCCTAGCTAGATTTTTTTTCACAGTAGTAATCATTTTACTAAATTGCAAGGCATACTGTAATGTGTCTAAGATCACAGTGTGAGTGAGAATTCATATCATAAAAATGTGGCAGAATAATTTGTTTAGTTGATGTGCTTTAAAATATTGCAAAAGATGTAGTCATGGAGTGAGTCATTCCTTAGGACAGATAGGGCCAGATGTAGGAGCCATTTACCGACCGGTAACAGCCGATTTCGGCCGTTACCGACCGGTAAATGGGTTTTTGGGATGTAGGGGCACATTTTTACAGAATCGGTAAAATTACCGATTCGGTAAATTTACCGAATCTGTAAAATACCGAATCGGTATTTTTACCGATTCGGTAAATCTCAGATGTAGGTGGGACTCTTCAGAGTCCCAAAGGCCCTACAAATTCGGTATTTTACCACACAATCGTATTGTGTGGTAAAATACCGAATTCAGGTGTGCATGCACATGTGTGCATGCACACCTATGCCATGTGACAGACAGACATGCCCTTAGGGCATGTCTGTATGCCACATGGCGCACATGTCAATTTTTGGGGTGCCAGAGGGTGTCAAAGTGACACCCCTGCACCCTTGCTAAAATCGGTATTTACCGATTCTGTAATTACAGAATCGGTATTGCCCATTGATTCCTATGGGCTTCAAAGTCCATAGGAATCAATGGGAAATACCGATTCTGTAATTACAGAATCGGTAAATACCGAATATTACTGATTCGGTAATTCCACATCTGGAATTACCTACATCTCCCCCCCTCTATTTTACCACTTCTTAAATACCGAATCGGTAAAATTCGGTATTTAAGAAGTTGTAAAATAGATTTACCTACATCTAGCCCTTAGTGCTATAAAGTCCAAAGCAGCATGTGTGTCAGGCCTCTGAATTCCCAAATAGTCTCCGTGCTGTGTAATAAAGATCCTGGGTGTGCTGTAGAAATTGCATACCAACTTTTTCAGTAGCATGTAGAAATTATTTCAGTGAATTCTCATTTCTACATTCTCAGTCCCACCTTGAGCCCCTGCACTGACTGTACACCACTGCACAGGAAACAACCTTTACAACACAACTTTTACAACACACTACCATTACAACAAAACTTTTACAACGCAATATCCATTACAGAGCATGCCATTACAACGCAACCATTACAACGCATGACACTACAACACATATCATTACAATGCATGTCATTATAACGCAGTAATTACAACGCATACCATTACAATGCATACCATTACCATCCAACACTTACCCTACTGGTGTACCCCTTGGAGTTAGAATATTATTTTTTACGCCTACACTATCCAACACTTACCCTACTGTTGTAACACCTGGAGTTAGAATAGTAATTTTTACCCCTACACTATCCAATACTTACCATACATGCAATGTAATGTAATGCGTTGTAATGGTATGCATTGTAAAGGTAGTATGCGTTGCAATGGAATGCATTGTAAAGGTAGTTTTTAAAAATTCGTTGTAATGGTATGCGTTGTATGGAAAGGAGTTGTAATGGATGTTGCGTTGTAGAAAATGCGTTGTAAAGGTGTGCGTTGTAAAAGAATGCATTGTAACGTCATACAACCCCACTGCACTGTCCTAAAATGTGAAACAGCACTCCCAGCAAGACTCTCTTTCACTGTAGGAATCATTTTATGGAATTGCAAGGCATACTGTCATGTGTCTAAGATCACAGTGCGAGTCAGAATTCATTAAGAAAAATGTGGCAGAATTATTTGCTTAGTTGATGTGTTTTTAAATTATTGTAATACATGTAGTCAGGAGAGTGAGTCAGTCCTTAGGACAGTTAGTGCTATGAAGTCCAAAGCAGCATGTGCGCCAGGCCTCTGAATTTCCAAATAGTCTCCATGCTGTGTAATAAAGATCCTGGGTGTGCTGTAGAAATTGCATACCAAATCTCTCTGTGGCATGTAGAAATAATTTCAGTGAATTCTCATTTGTACATTCTCAGTCCCATCTTGAGTCCCTATACTGCCTGAACACCACTGTACGGGAAAATAACCTTTACAACGCAACTTTTACAACGCACTACCATTATAACAAAACTTTTACAACGCAACGTCTATTACATAGCATGCCATTACAATGGAACCATTACAACGCATGACACTACAATGCATACCATTACAATGCATGTCATTAAAACGCAGTCACTACAACGCATACCATTACAACGCATAACATTACCATCCAACACTTACCCTACTGTTGCACCGCCTGGAGTTAAAATATTAATGTTTACCCCTACACTATCCAACACTTACCCTACTCGTCATACAACCCCACTGCACTGTCCTAAAATCTGAAACAGCACTCCCAGCAAGACTCTCTTTCACTATAGTAATCATTTTACTGAATTGCAAGGAAGACTGTCATGTGTCTAAGATCACAGTGTGAGTCAGAATTCATTTAAAAAAAATGTGGCAGAATAATTTGCTTAGTTGATGTGTTTTTAAATTATGCTAATACATGTACTCATAGAATGAGTCAGGCCTTAGGACAACTAGTACTACAAAGTCCAAAGCAGAATGTGTGCCAGGCCTCTGAATACCAAAATAGTCTCCATGCTGTGTAATAAAAATCCTGGGTGTGCTGTTGAAATTGCATAGCAACTGTCTCTGTAGCATGTTGTAATCATTTGAGTGAATTCCCATTTCTACATTCTCAGTCTCACCTTGACCCTCTACACTGCCTGAACACCACAACACACTCTTAAACCCTGAAACAGCACTCCCAGCAAGACTCTCTTTCACTGTAGAAATCATTTTACTAAATTACAAGGCATACTGTCATGTGTCTAAGATCACAAATAGTCTCATTTTTACCACAGTGCATACAAACAGACATTCTCTTGAATACCTCTGTACAATAGGAAATCAACAATCACAGAGACTTTGCTAAAAGTCAAACAATACACACCTGGAAATAAAAACTATGCTGTAAGACTCAGTTTATAC
Source organism: Lissotriton helveticus (assembly GCF_964261635.1). Lineage (NCBI taxonomy): Eukaryota > Metazoa > Chordata > Amphibia > Caudata > Salamandridae > Lissotriton > Lissotriton helveticus. The sequence continues at coordinate 878,162,466 of NC_136070.1, read as the reverse complement.
CACAATAACTTGGCTACTAGCTCAAAGATTACAATTGTACAAGAAGACTCTCAAATCATTTTTAATTTTTAATCATAAATGTATTCTTGTGACATTTCATATTGTAATAGAACATCTAGCAAGTGTACACTTGGAATTGTAGTAGTATTTGTAGTGTACGACAGGATTCAATTGATTTTTTTTTATTGTTTACGTAAGTATACTAAGAAAAGTGTTAAACAGATGATTAAGATTTTGCAAGAATTAGACCCCTGCAGAGTGAGAGAAAAACCGGGTTTGCAAGGTCATTCTTTTGCTTGTCTTTGTAAAAAAAGATGTTAGCAGTGCATCATACTGAAGTGAGGAAATTAGTGAGAAGGTTGTATTATGCAATAAGTCCAGCACTAATGTTAAAAAAGTTGAACAGTGCTCTTGGAAGCTCATTGTTTCCCTCAGGTATTTCCAACAGGCAAAGGTGGACGATATGATGAACGACCTGTGCAGATTCCTGATCTGAATACCGGACTTCAAGATTATATGCAGAAGATCCAAGGTTTCGCCAATGTATTCCATATTTGTTTCATCTTCTGTTTGAGAGTGACTTGTCTGGACTTTCTTATGCAGTAAACCATATACTAAAAAGTGGAGTACATTTGCAAAATGTTTCGGCAAAGGACTTTATGGATAAAGTGCAACAGAAAGATACTCTTTTGGAATCTCAGCTAATTAATCTCATGGCAAGTCAGCGTGGTACTAATGAGTATTGGTACCGTCGTCATGGGGAATTGAAATGTATGCTAAGAAACTTAGGAACTCCTACATGGTTCCTTACTCTAAGCTGTGCAGAGTATGCTTGGGAAGATATACTTCAATTTCTTCGAGAGACAAATGCTAACATAGAAAATATAGAATACAAGACACCTGGAGCACTGTGCTCTTTGGATCCAGTTAATGTATGCAGGTATTTCAATCATAGATTTGAAGCTATGATGTCTCTTATCACAAACAAAAAAAAATCCTTCTCTTGGAGAGGTTCTGGATTTCTTTTGGAGAAAGGAGTCTCAAGCAAGAGGTGCTACTCACATACATATGCTGCTATGGATCAAAGATGCCCCAAAATTTGGAACAGATTCAGAGGACACAGTGATGAGTTTTATTGAACAATATTCAACATGTGCCGTACCCAAAAGAACAGTAGAAAACAATTTAAGACATCCAGTCTTACGGTTTCAAACCCATCGTTGTGGAAAATACTGTCGTCGAAAGTACAAATCTAAGGATAAGTTCTACACAAAACGTTGATTTGCATTTCCACGTCCAGTATTATCAAAAGGAAGAGTAAACAATTTTATGTCATCTTTGCGACACACTCTCACAAGAAAATCACAAAAAATACCTACAACTTAAGAAGAAATGAAGAGTCAAAATACATAAATGACTATAACCCAGTCATTTTGTCCATGTGGAATGCTAACATGGATATTCAATATGTTGCAGACAACTCCATTGCTGTGGCTCGATATGCAACATCTTACATTACTAAATCTGAAAAGATGGAACTAAAGGAAATGTGGGAAGAAATTTCTCATGAAAAGAGCCTAAGTAAGAAATTGTACAGCTACAGTTTGAAGATGTTGTCTCATCGAGAAATTGGAGCATATGAATGTTCAGATCGTTTATCATCTGCAAGTCTATACTCCAAATCTAGAACAATCATTTGGGCGAGTTTAGGTCTTGCAAGAACACAAAACCGAGTTTTGAAATCTGTACAAGAAATTGAATATTTAGCAGAGAGAGAACTAGACAGTACAGTTATTTTGAAGACAAATATGTTGGATACATACTATACAAATAGAAGTAATCATCCTGAGAACGTTTGTCTCTATGAAGTACTGCAAATCTATACTTTCAAGAGGAATATGACAGAAGATATCAATAAAGGAGTATATGCTGTGATTGGATCTGGATGATGTTTAGTGAAACAAAGAAAAGGACATTTGATTAATCACCGAAAACTGAGTTGCGAAACTCCTGACAAAAGGGAATTTTACTATTTAGCTCTTTTGCAACTCTTTAAGCCATGGCGAACAGAACTGGAACTACTTGGAGATTTTGACAGTTATGAAGATTTATTCAACGCAACTAAAAATACTAAAGAATGTCCTGCTTTTACTAATTATCTGAAAATGTTGAACGACGAAATACAGCAAGAAGCTACAATTGCAGCAGAGATTGCTAGAGACAGTTCTCAAGACAGTGAAAGTTCTCCTTCGTTGAGTCAGGATCCACTAGGAGAACCAATTATTCAAAATGAAGCAGCAACTGCCATGGACGAGGTAGAAACAGCAATGCAACAAGCTCAAGAGGATATAATGAACTTAGAAGAGTTGGAAAAACAACTAAATGTTGAGCAAAAACAAAGATACGATCAAGTGACAGAACAGATTGAGCATGGTTTATATCACAATATAACCTGTCCGTCTGTACGTGAGTGGAGAAGCAGGAACTGGAAATAGTTTTCTAATTAAAGGAATTGCAACTTATCTACAGAAAAGAACTGAGTTGTCACTCTCTTGTATTGTTACTGCTCCAACTGGGTTGGCAGCACATAACATTAAATGGATTACTTTACATCGTTTATTGATGCTGCCAGTAGAGCATGAAAATAAATTAGAATACCACAAGCTGTCTGGAGAAGTTTGTTGTGAAGTTTCTAGAGTCTTGAAAAAAATGAAACTTCTCATTATTGATGAGGTAAGCATAGTATCAAACACGTCATAGTTTTTGGAGATCTACTACAACTAACTCCTGTGAAAGGACAGCCAGTATTTAAAACAGTTACACATGAAGACACCAGAAAGTGCCTGGGGAGCATTGGAAAGGTTAATATTTGGTCTTTATTGAGTGAACACTGCAAAGAAGCTTTACAGGCACGATTACTTACAAATTTGTTTCCAAACAAAAATATTCTCCCAGAGAATATATATAGAAAAATTGCAGAAAAGAAATCAGTGATATGATTGATGCCAACTCTGCAAGAATGTTCAATATTCAATGGAAAAAATGCTAACGTTAGAAAATCAAGAAAATATAAAACTGGAAGCAATTGATAGAATAGAGCATGAAGGAGCTACTATTATTTTGTCAGAAAAGTTGAAGTCAAAATTGGATTCTTTAGAAAAATCAATATCTAAAACTGTAGGTTTAGAAAAGAATCTGCATGCAAGTATAAATTGTCGGATAATTTTACGACAAAATTTACATGTGGAAAGAAGTTTAGTAAATGGAGCAATGGGTAATGTTGTTGATTTTGTGAATTATCCAAATAGAGATGAAATTGAATTTTTGAAAATCCAATTTGATGAAATTGAAGAAGTACAACAATTGAGTCGTTGTTCAGCTCGATTTTTGCTTGTAAAAGATTTATATGTTCGCCGAAAACAGTTTCCTGTTTGTTTGGCATATGAGGTGACTATTCATAAATCTCAAGGTTTAAGTGTAGATTGTGCTTTGGGGAATATTAGAAGTACTGTGTTTAAAGAGGGTATGGCATATGTTGCTTTATCTCGAGTCAGAACTTTGTCTGGATTATACCTGATTGATTTTTATGACACAAAGATTAGTGCAGATGTAAATTGTGTAAGAGAGTATAATAGGTTAAGAAGAGAACATGCTCCTAATTTACCTCAATATTCAGTACTTGAAAAACGTGTGGTATGTCGAAAAAGAAGATATGAGAAAAATTGTAGCGAGGTTGCAGAGAAAGAAAAAACCTAGATGTACCAGTGATAGTACGCAAAAGAAAAAGGATTCTATTGAAGAGGTTGTTGGTTTTCAGTTTGAAAACAGTTCTGGTGTCAACTGCTATGCTAATATAGTGGTTAATGTTGTTTTTTTCTTGAAACTCTACTACAAAAAATTGTTGAAAATCGGGACAAAAGATTTTGTTGTTTGTTGAATTCTGTGTTTGAGAAATGTAGTAGTGATAAAACTAAAATAGAAAGTGTTTCTGATATTTGAAATGATTTAGACATGTTCTGGTTTAAATCAATTTTCACAGAATATTCAGCATGTTTATCAAGAATGTCTAATGTATATGCTTGTTGTATTGCAAGATGAAGGTATAGAAATTGAAAATCTTTTTGGCCTTTCTTTAAATGGCAAAATGACTGTGACAATTGTTCGTTTTTACGTAGTACTGAAATAGACACTGAAAGATTTATATATTTGACTTTACCAGACTGCAAATCAGTGTCTTTTAATAATCTAGTTAGACAAGCAAATAAAAAAATGGTCTGCACCCAATGTAACTCACAAATGTTATCAACACTATTTATACAAAGATATGGACAGTATGTAATTTTAATGCTGCAACGATGCAGACCTGATGGAAGAAAACTGACAACTTTAAAAAAAATATTTGTGGCTTCTCAACTATCAATATCAGGAAAAACTTTTGTAACTGTAGTAATTATTTTCCATGATGGTCCTTCTACAACATCAGGACATTACACAGCTTATTTAAAATGTACAAAAGGCTGGACTCATTGTAATGATACTCAATTGATTTTTAAACAACGTTTGCCTTATGACTTACCAAATTCTTACCTAGTGTTTTTACAACCCAAATTTTATGGAAAATATTTGGCCTGGGAATCAGTGAGGCAGAGGTGTTTTAGACTTGTTGTAGTTGTTGGAGATGTTGGTGAAATTTTTCATTCCCTTGTAGAGGTTTCTTTTAATGGCATACATCTCCTTGGTAAAATAAAGGATGAGCAGAGTGTGATCGGTATACCAGATGATGTTGAGGTTCTGATCGCATGCTAGTTCTATGTACATGATAAATAGCATTGGGTGTAGGTATAACCATTGTTAGATGGTCCAAAAGATGTTGGTGCTTTTGATTAAGTATGGGCATATTTAGCAAATTTGCAACCGTGAAATTGCGTATTTACGGATTCTTTGTGTTTGCAAGTGTTTCTGCCATTTCGCAAGGGTTTTTTACCAGTTTGCAAACGCTAACTTACTTGTCGGGTAGCAATGGTCGCGACCATGTTGTTTCTACGTCTGTTTCACCACTGCCACCCTCTGTTTCACCACTGCCACCCTCTGGCTCACCCATGCCACCCTCTGGTTCATCACTGTAGATTATGGGGGAAAATCACACCTGCCCTGCCTCAACTGACATGAATTAATTTGGGGCTGATGAATGTGTCACTGAATTTGAGCTGGCACCTGCTTCCTTAGCTGCAAGTGCTTCCTCATTAATGATGAGCTTTAACTTTTGCACCTGCTAAGTGCCTTCAGTTTTGTAAAATTAATTAGCACACCTGTCCTGCCTCAACTGACATGAATGAATTAGGCGATACAAAAGGGGATGATGGACGGAGCGTTTGAACAAATCAAGTGTGGCAGGGTATGCTCAGACGTGAGTCCCTTGTTCACTTGGCCACTGGATTCAAGATAGCCTGGCTGATGAGGATTATGAATCCGAAACCGGTCCCAGGATGCTTGTTTCCGGTCCAAGGAAGACATGGCTTAGCAATTCGGGCTGGACTGTTCCCATAAGGCACAGGGTCAGACTGATTGCATATAGCCATGTCTGAACTGGGGTGGCTGAGTGAACTAAAGAATGGTGATGGATTAAACCCCGTTCAGTTGACTGGGGGTGAGTGTTTGATTTGTTCAAACGCTCCGTCCATCATCCCCCTTTTGTATCGCTATGAATGAATTAGGGGCTGATTAATGTGTCACTGAATTTGAACTTCCAGTCTGGCACCTGCTTCCTTATCTGTAATTGCTTTCTGTTGCAGTGTAATTTTTTTTAACAGGACCTTTGCATACTTGTAGCTATTCTATGAGCCTGCTGTGAGGGTCAGAGCAGGGTCATAGAATAGTTGCAAGTAGGCAACTGAACTCTGGAGGGGCCCCTCAGGAAGCACTACAGGGAATGGTTACTAATGATAAGATTGAACTTTTGCACCTGCTGAGTGCTTTCAGTTTTGCAAAAATCATTTTTCTGCAATTTTGCGCGATTCGCGGGGCGCGAATTCGTGCAAGATCGAATTCGGAAGCCGCGAATTCGTGCGAATATACGATTCGTTTTTTTTGCGGCGTGTTAGTTTGCGTGATTTTTTGCGTTTTCGCAAGCCGCTTGTAGCGCAACATTGCGAAGTTACCCTAGCGGTCGTACATGGGCGCGGCCATCTTGTTTTCGTGACGTATTTCTGTTTCCAGGCGCTATGTGTAATCTCGCAAAGTGTGCGGCTCGCTAGTACAAGTTCGCGTGTGATCGCGAGGGAAATCTCACGTGAACTTACCCACGCGGTCGTGAACGGGCGCGGCCATCTTGTTTTTCATTCATTGCTATGGTTCTGGGCATGCTTTCTGTATCCTCTGTCAATCTCTGCCATCCTTTGCTTGTTTTAATTTTTTTATCTATTTTACTTATTATCTATCCCTCTATTTTTCTAGCTCTATATTTTTGTGTTTTCTGCTACTTTTGGTTAATTTTAAACTACTTTTTTAAACTATTTTCTTTTGTTCTTCCCTATTCTATTTCTTATTTAATATTTACCTTCCTTTCTGCCCAGACCATGGTAAAGGGAGCCGGGAAGCAGCCTGAGAAGGGGAAGGGTCCCGCACCCCGTGCCCGGCTCCCGTGCGGGCGTTTGAGGGGGGAGCAAGTCACAGCCCGGGAGATCTTTAGCGCGGAGGAGGTGGCTGCACTAGTGTTTTATGTCCAGCGCTGCCTCCCCAGGACCATCATGGCAGGCGGCAAGATCGCTAGCGGCTACGGGCTCCGGGAGCGTCGGAAGCGGTGGGAGAAGGGTTGCCGGTCCATGTATCAACACTCTCGGGTCCGGCGCATCTACAACCAGGCCACCCACCGTTGGACAGATCTCCTGGACCGGGAACGCGACTTGCTCGACCTGCTCGGCATCGATATCCCCGGGCTGGGTGAGTAGTGGTAGCTATTTCATCACTACTCTGTTTTCTCCTGCTCTGTGTGTTATTATATTGCAAATTTTTGTTTTTTACCAAGAGCAATAATGCTGCTGATTACATTGTAGGTAAATTATATTTCAAAATCTTCTGTGCATTTCAGGTGCACTGCTCTCCTTCTCAGTAGCGTTGCTACTATGCTTATTTGTTTTCGATTTTGAGTTCATTTCATTGGGCTGAGAAATTATGTATGAGTGTAGTTTAAAGAACTGCGTAATGCTAGACACTAAGGGTCAGATTTTCAATTACCGGCGCATCCCTGCAAAGTAGCAGGGATGCGCCTGTAATTATGCGCCACGCCACCACCACCCATGGTGCGCCGTATTTACAATGCGGCGCACCATGGGCCCAAAACGTCACCGAAGCGTTACGCATCTGTGCCGTAAAGGTGGCGCATTGCTGGAGTTGCGTCGCAACGATGGCGCAGCTCCAGCAATGCTCTGGGGTGCCCTATCTCCCCAATGCTGCGTCAATCCGTACGTCTGCTTCAAGCAGGCGCAGGGTTTGAGTCACGCATCATTGTCCTAAAAGTGACTGATTGAAATCTTGTAGATTTCCTTAAGCCACTTTTAGGATGCGTTCCTGCCCAGGAACGCCCTCCCTTGCGCCGGAACGCCCCCTGATGACGCAGGGCTTTACAACATGATGCATCTCCCATATGCGTCACGTTGTTAATATACGCCGCACCATGGCGCCTCTTTTGTTCTGCCGCTGCGTCACAAAAGTCACGCAACAATGGAGCAAAAGAGCAGCAAGGCGCTTCTAAATCAGCCCCTACAGACTCAAGTCCAGTCCTTCCTTTGTACACCTGGCAATAAGAAGAAATAGTGGTGGTGGATTGATAGTTTGAGTATTTTAATGACTGGTTAATGTAGTAGGAAACTTTTTAGTGTTGTCACTGATCTGCAATCACGATGGAGTTTGTCTGTCACTTCGCGTGCTGAGACTGCTGCCTGCCAGTCCTAGGCGAACCTTTTTAGTAGTTTGTTTAGTGAGCTACATAACTTTCCAAGTCGACGGTCCGCAAATTAAGCAATACTAATATCGTAGTAGACCACATGAGATAGGTCAATATATCCCGTGGAATAGTTGTCTATTTGCTATTTCGACAAAATATTTTGTTATTGTTCTTTTGAAATGTTTGATTTGGTTGACAACAATCATCCATGTTTTTGGGTCTTTCTTTCTTTCATGTTGTACATCAGCTCCCTCCAGGGGCAAGAGGACAGAGAAGGAGGGGTTATCGGCTGCTGCTGCTGTTCAAGGCCAGGGCTCCTTTGCTGGACCCGGTAAGTTTTAATTTTAATATAGAGTACCTAATTTTTCCTAGCGTTCCTCATTCGATTTTTTCTAAATCGTCTTTGATCTTCTCTTAGACTGCATCTAAATTCTTATCCTGCCTCTACTATGACTCCCTGTGGTATTCCTAGATTATTCTTATTAGTCTGTCTGTGTAGCTACCTAAGATTGCACCTTTGGCAAAAGGTGTTAAACGAATTTCCCATTCTAGTCAGCAATAGCTCTATGCACTGAGTGCAGTCCTCTGGGATTGTCCCTAATGTCTTTTTAAGTCTTCTAAATGTTTATGCTTTGACAATTACCAACAATAAAAAGGTGAATGACCACCAAGAAGGAATAAGATACTACTTTACTTTTGGTTTGGATAGGAGGACAATCCATACTACAATGTTGCAGGGACAAATCTGCACAAACAGAACTATGGACACTAAATAGTGCATTGTTTATCAATTATAATAGGCACAGGTAGACTTTCCACATACCTCAGTGATATCAGACTTTGAAGAACCCCAAATCTCCTTACTGACTAGATAGTGTGACAGAGTCATTTAGCTCCCGAATTCATCGATGATTGATCCCCAATGATGAGTATCCAACGCAGGACAAGAGTACGGAGTCAGAGTCCAGAAGTGTCAGAGGCACGGATTCATGCTTGCAAATTGCAAAACCTTTTGCTCATTCACTCTTGACCAAAAACCACAGAGTCTATTTAAGTTTTAAAGCTTTATTAAAAGTAAAAATATTTATTAAAATCAAGCTTGTCATAAAACATAAACGGTTGATTAAAAATGGAAAAGTGCTTAGTGATTTATTTCACACATTTATTGTGGGCGAGCCGAGCCCTCACCTGGTTTGAACTTTAATTTTTCTTTTTGGTGCTGAATCGTTGGTCACTCCATCCTAGTGATGATGATTTGCTCTTAGAAGTGAAGCTTCTGTCTGTTATGAGAAAAATGGTGCGTGTTAAAAAGCAAGCATTTATCAGTTGTGCCAAAAAGTGCAGCAAGACAACACCCTTCCCTGGAAAAAGGGACATTTTTACTTTAGAGTAGACAGTCACAAATTATTAGATTGGTTTCTGTATTCACATTTCTTCATTCCTAGACAAAATACTAGTGAATGGTGTATGTCTATGACATCTAACATTCTTAAATGTACTTTGTAGGTGGAACATCTGGTGCTGGGCCCAGCGCGGAGGTGGAGGAGGACACTTCTGGGGAGGAGGCGGTGCAAGTGCCGGACGAAACTGCTGTGAGGGTTGCCACGGTAGTGGCGGGCAGTGGTAAGCTCTTATATTCCTTACTTATTGAGATTGCAGAATGCATAGTGTGCTCTCTGCACGGGTGTAGTATATATGTTCTACAGTTAAGTTACTATACTGTTAAGCAGACTTTCAAATTTAGAAAAAAGTTTGTATCAACCAGGTAGTAGCCTCCTCTAAATTTACTTCAACTCAGCGGTGAATTTTTTTTCGAGAATCCAAATCATATCTGAGATTAACTTGATGGATGGGATGAACGAAAAGCGAAAGAAGGGTGTAAGTAAGTGTGGAATGACGAGCAAGTTAAAAGTAATGATGACTGACAAAGAAGAATGATACGTGTGTGATTGGTGCCCGAGGTGGCTGGGAAGGAATATGATGCATGGCTGGGTGAAGGATGAAGCAAGGATGGGTGGAAGGGGAACAGCCTGGGTGGGTGAAACAGAAACTGTATGTGTGCGCAATATATGCTTTGGTTGAAATTCAAATGCAAGTAAAGCACGGATGTATGGCTTGCGGTTTCCCAAATAAAATGAAAAGGTTGTTTTCCCGTGAGAAAACGTAAGGTTTGTCCAGATGAGAGACATGAAGAAGAATGATTGACATATAGTTTGAATGGATGGATGCCTGGATCATGGTACTATCTGACTCTTAGATAGCATATGTGTATCTAGAGAGAGTAGACGGTCACTGGATGAACTAAGTGTTACTTTGAAGAGCACGTAACACCGCACCCGCATGTCCGTCCCAGTGTAGGAAAGGCAAGGAAAAGAAGTTGTAATTTTGTCCGAATACTACCATGAATAGTAGCAGTAGTTTGTATTGCAAGCACAGCATATATCCGGCTATTACGATGGCCACTCACTACCTCTGTTAATAAGTTTAGTAGAACTCGGTCATTCATGTGTGGATGTATCACTGTTCACTCAATAAAAAGCAAAGCACCTAAAGTCATCCCATATGTAAGCAAATACATACCATGTGCAGTGATAGATAATCAGATTATTTATCTTCTTCATTTTCCTTTTCTAGTATTCATTGGCACTGTAGGGTGAAAGTTAAATTAATTAAGCAGTAGCCCTAGTAACAGAGTATTCTCAGTGCCACCCGTAATAGAAAAGTAAGAGCATCACCACCTGCATGTACTTGACTGGTACAGTAACGCAAGTCTGTCTCACTCATCATGGCGGGCGTCTGTTTTTCTCGGGTGCAAGTTGACTGCGCTGGCATTATGCCGGCTTGCAGAAGTTAACGTACCTATTTGGCTAAACAAGAGAGAAGAAGAATAATAAGACTGGTGTACTGTCATAGTCGACTCTAATGGAGTGAGTCCATAGTGCTCATAGAATTGATTCCTTAAACTCCCACTAATGTTAGAGCAAGGATGAAGAAGTGGGAGGTTAGATAGATACTGGCCACAATAGTTATGTACTGCGCTTGCAAGTTGCTAGTTCTACTGTGACACAACTTTCTGCTGAATCATTTTGTGTTAATCTTAAAGAGCATTGGTTACAGACTATGTCTTTCTTTCTTCATATAGATGCTCCTTCCAAACCAACACGGAATGAGCTTGCTAAAAGGGCCCGGCAACGGAGGCTGGAGGCCACTGTTGCCGAATATCGGCGGCTGGTGGCCCAGGAGGAGGAGGACACGCAGAGTACGTCGACAACATCCACGGCGACACCTGCATCCTCCTCCGCGCTCCCTGGGTCAGCCAGTCAGCACAGCAGGTCTCCAGCGGTACGGAGCCGGGGTACCGCAGCCACCCGCCACCGCCGAGCAGCAAAGAAATCAGATGCCCCCCACAGCAGGTGCAAGGCACGCGTGCACCGCCTTTCACTGAGGGTGTCCTACCTCGAGCAGGAGCTCCTCAACACCAAAACCCTGCTCGAGACTCTCCGCAAGGAGCATGCCGACCTGGCCCGAAAAGTCAACAGCAGCCAGCAGTAGGAGGAGACTGTCCCTTGCCCCTTTTTTAAAGACTTCTGGGGGGTGGGAATTGGGAGTTGGGTTTTCTACTTTTTTGGACTTAGTTTTCATGGACATTCGTTGGGGTTTGGGAGGGGGGTGGGTTGGGTCTTGCGGGAGATTATTTATGTTAGGGATATATAAATATACTTTAAACTTTATCTTAGCATACGTGTTTTTTACTGCTTTTGAGGCTGGTGGGTGGGGGTTTAACAGTCATTTTGTTTTCCTGAAACTTAAGTGGCATCTTGATTCAAGTTGTGTAAGTACTAGTAATTGCCCAAATGTTTTCAAAACTAAGTGCCTGTCACAGAGTAAGTGAATTCAATAGTCCTAGGACCGTCAGTCTCTCGTCTCTCCTAATACTCCATTATACTACCTCCCCCCAAACGCTTATCTTACCTGTAATTTGTGTTTGGAAATAGGGCTAGGCACAGGGCTGGCTGCACGGGAAATGGCGATTAAGGTTGGCAATCCTGGGCGGATGAAATGTCATCATTGCGGTGGTAGTTGTGGTGTTACACAGTGGCAGTTGCAGCATCTGAAAAAAAGGAAATGAAACCTTGTTTGTCCTTGCCGTAGCATTAGAACGGTACGATAGAGAATATAGCAGGTGACAGTACACTAGAACAGTGCCACAATGTAGCCGAACAAATGGTAAAGTATTGAAAGTATAACTAGTACTTGCGTTGAATTTCTTTGACATTGGCTACTACTACAAGAAATAGTACTGAAGGTGAAGGACACAGCAGCGTAATAATTTGCCACGTCTAGGAGGAGGATGTTCTTGATGACCAATCAAGTTGATGGCGCACATGAAAATCTGCTTTCATTTGCCAATAGTGACTCAGTGTCAAGCTGAGTAAGAATATATCCTCGGATTCCTTCACCAGCCTGTTGCTATGACCTTATCCTCCCCAGCAAGTGTGTGGAATTATTGCTGTCATTTAGTCACACATCAATCAAAAACACACAGCCCGGGGGAAGAGGGTTAGGGTTTGGAAAGTGGATGGGAATGGGGGTTTTTGGGAAAGTTTTGTTGAGAGAAGAAAAAAAAGCACAGCATGGACAAACAATAATTGAAGATAAACAAATCTGTGGGTACAAAGCTATCCATAAATCTTTTAAGTGACATAAAGGAAGTGCATGCACTACTGCATGCATGGCTACTGAAAAGTAAGTAGTACTTTCGACAACCGTGAATGAAAGAATGCGACAGTACAGGGCTGCAGTAATAATTATGCGTTTTCACTTGCCTATCTCTGCACTCAGAGAAACACTTCTTACATTAAATTAGGTTTAAAAAATAGCAGAAGTAAAACCTATAGAATGGCTGTAGGGATGAATTTAGAAGCAGAGATCAAAGAAATGCAGAGTCACACATATAGAAGTTCACAGCAATAACATTACTTAAAAGATAATTAGAAAAGAACGGATACTGTATCTGTATGTTGTTGTAGTTGTCCTGTTGAATTTGGTACGTTGCATGCATCCAACCATTCCCCTTATTAGCGGGACTCCTCCATTCCATCTGACGCTCCGTCCATCAATGTTGGTGACCAGAAGACACCCTGTCCACTGCCTGCCTGGCGGATGCTGAATTGCGGCTGGCTAATGTGAAGCCTGACTTCATCCTTTTTTTCCCATTGCACAGGCTGAAACCCGGCCTGTAACTATTGATGGAAAAAAAGGAAGTGATTTTAGAACACCACTGACAACTAAATATAAGGTATGTACGCTGTGTAGTGCAAAAAGTCACACTTTGAGTTTCCTAATAGACAGTACAATATTTTTGAAAGTGCCTACTCTGTCTGAGTCTCCTTTTGAAGGATAAATAAGTATGGGCGAATTAATTTAGCAGATCTTTCCCCTCAAGCTAGATGTACTGTAAACTGTGTTTTAGAACAAAATTAGACCTTCCCAGCAGTGCTCCGAGACCCTTACTAAACCCAGTCGCAAAAATGTAGAAGACCCCCAATCAGATCTCCAAAAACGAGGCCTAGTAGAAAATGGTGACAAAACGTACTTTGAAAGTAAAGTAGGCCCAAATCCCCCCTTACCCACCATGGATTGTATTCAAACCACTTGCAAGCAAGCAATAGTATCCATACCCAGCATTGCTCCAAGACTCGCAAACCCCCCCACAAACACCAGGAACCCCCACAAACAGCCCCCTGAAAACGGTAGAGTGAGCGAAATCTCAGAAAATGCAACAACTTTTTCCCCAGGGATTGTCTCCAAAACACTTTCTTTCGGGTATCAGACCTTCCCAGCAATGGCCCCAGAACTGTCAACCTAGGCGAAAACAAGTTTAACCCCGCCAACAAGCCAAAAGGCAAAACCCGGGAAAAGCCACACTTTAAAAACTTTGGGCCTACCTGGAATTCAGTCCAAATGTGCTCTGCAGCTAGGCCCCAACTCCCCTTTTCCACCATGGATTTCCTGAAAAACAAATGCAATCAACATTAGACTGTGCCAGCAGTGCTCCCAGACCCCAAAACCCACCCACAAACACCCGGAACCCCCCCAAACAGCACCTCAAAGACAAGCAAGTCAGCAAAAACGCAAAAACTTTTTAACCTCCAATTTTGTCCAAACCACTTTTATCCGGTATTAGACATTCCCAGCAATGGCCCCGGACCCGTCATCCCAGGCGGAAAGAAGTAGAAGACCCCCAAACAGCCAAAAAGCAAAACTACAAAAATGGGGACTGAAATTTTCAGGCAAATTTCCAAACTCACTCCGCGCGCGCTCTGCAGCTAGGCCCTAACTCCCCTTTGCCACCATGGATTTGCTTCAAACCTCTTGCAATCAAAAGTATCCATACCCAGCAGTGCTCCCAGACCCCAAAACCCACCCACAAACACCAGGAACCCCCCCAAACAGGCCCCCAAAAACACAAAAGAGAGCGAAAACTATAAAAAGTGAAAAACTTTTTTACCATGTATTTTATCCTAAACACTTTTATCCGGTATTAGACCTTCCCAGCAATGGCCCCAGACCCGTCAACCCAGGCGGAAACAAGTAGAAGACCGCCAAACAGCCAAAAAGCTAAACTGCAAAAATGGGGACTTAGACATTTCCAGGCAAATTTCCAAAATCACTCCGCGCGCGCTCTGCAGCTAGGACCTAACTCCCATTTGCCACCATGGATTTGCTTTAAACCTCTTGCAATCAAAAGTATCCATACCCAGCAGTGCTCCCAGACCCCAAAGCCCTCCCACAAACACCCGGAACCCCCCAAACAGCACCTCAAAGACAAGCAAGTCAGCAAAAACGCAAAATAAATTTCACCTCCGATTTTGTCCAAACCACTTTTATCCGGTATTAGACATTCCCAGCAATGGCCCCAGACCCCTGCAGCCACCCGCAAAAAAGCAGAACAACCCCAAACAGGCAAAAAGCAAAAAATGGGCCTACTACCTTCAATTCTGTCCAAATACGCTGTGCAGCTAGGCCCTAACTCCCCTTTTCCACCATGGATTTCCTGAAAAACAAATGCAATCAACATTAGACTGTGCCAGCAGTGCTCCCAGACCCCAAAACCCACCCACAACAACCTAAAAGCCTGCCAAACAGCACCCCAAATACAGGCAAGTGATCAAAAGCGCAAAATCTTTTTCTGCTCCGATTTCCTCCAAACCACTTTTATCCGGTATTAGACATTCACAGCAATGCCCCAGACCCGTCAACTCACCCGCAAAGAAGTAGAACACCCCCACAAGTGCAGAGTCTTTGTTCGTTGGGCGTAATCCAGCCATCTGCTTTGAGGGAAATAGAAGTCTGGAGGAGGAGGATAGAGGAGCATGTTCTTGTGAACTTGTGAACCTGAGGAACGCAGACTGTGGCACCTTCAAATCAATAAGCAAATAAGTGAAGACAGTTCTGCTGATGGGCTTGTTTTTGTGATTAGGTGATTAAAGTTTTTTTTATATAGATTTTGCAAAACAAAGAAAGACAGACACACAGGAATAAAAGTGAATAAGGACGAAAAAGAAAGTTAGTGATTCATTGACTCATTTTCAGGACTCTGTGTCAGGAAAGAAGAGCTTGTCCTCAAACTCTGCTAATTCACACGGGAGTAGGTCAGTTAACGGGGAAGAACTTCCCTCAATCAGTATTTTGTAATTTGGTGGTATGAAGTGCTGATTCATCTTGATCATTGTTAACCTCTCCACATTTTTGGGCGAGAGGCAGGTCCTTTTGGAAGGTACAATTCCACCAGCAGCACTGAAAACACGTTCAGAAGACACACTTGCGAGTGGGCAAGACAAGTAATTTATAGCCAGGTTGGTGATCTCTGGCCACACATCTGTTTTCCCATGCCAATACTCCAATGGGTCATGAGAAACACGGACCTCTGTTGAGTCATTCAGATAAGCCTGCACCATCGACTCAAGGTTCTCCAGGGTTCCTCCACTTTGCTTACTTTTTTCTGGCACCATTTGAGAAGCAAACCCAAGCTGAGTTAGCCAATCCTCTTCTTCACACAATATTACTGTTGTGTCTGGTGCAGATGATACGGTTGCTGGTGTCGTTAACGGCTGAGAGGGAAAATCACTCACTTCTGCCACAGCCACAGATGCAGAAGTGGATTTTTTGACTGCGGATGGCCTGCTGATGCTGATGTACTGCCTTTTCCTTCAATTTCCTGCCGTTCTCTTTCAAACCGAGTGGCTGACACAGCTAGCCAATGTTTGTACTTTGTAACATCTGCGTCATCAAAAGGAAAGAATACTCTGCCTGCCACTGCCTTTTTGTACCGTGGATCCAGAATAGTAGCACAAATGTAATGCTCTTCTGTGTGGATCTTTTCAAGACGATCATCGCGAAGTAGGCGGTGTAATAACTACTCCGCCAACTCAAATGCTTCTTCCTTTCGATCTTTTTCAAACTTAGAACACACCGCCTTCAGTTGGTGCTCTAACATGCGCAACAATGGGTTAGCTTTTCCCAAATTACAGTCCTCCCTGCTGACTAAGCATGGGCGTAAAATCCGTTCCGCTCGCGGATTTTACGAATTTTAGGCAAATTCGCAATCCGCGAACTCTCGCGAACTTGCCGAAAATTCGTAAATCCGTGCGAAGCGCATTTTTTTGCTTGGTAGCACTTGCCGACTAGAATACTATACACTTTTGCGGGAGTAAACACTTGCGAACACGTAGATGCGGCGGGCAGCGCCAATCTCGCACTTGCGAGATTGCAAAATTTGCAATTTCCCACAAGAAATCCACCAGCAGGCAGCATAAACCTTGAAAATTATGATTTTTATCAGACTAACTCCTCAGGTTGACATCTGCCTGCACTTTTTTTTTGCAAGGAGTCCATTTTGGGGGGGGGGTGGGAGGAAGGAAGTGCCCCACAGTCTCCAACTTCCTGTTCCTGTCCAGCAGGCTCCTCCCAGTGCTTTCTTCATGTGCTGGTCACTTTGATTTGGATCTTGACCTGGAAGGATTTACTTTTTGTGGATGCTGCTGGATATTTGGATTTTTGCAAAACTGAAAGCACTCAGCAGGTGCAAATGTTCAATCTGATCATCAGTAACCATTCCCTGTAGTGCTTCCTGAGGGGCCCCTTCAGAGTTCAGTTGCCTACTTGCAACTATTCTATGACCCTGCACAACACACCAGCACGATCTCGGAGGAATGAGGGGTAGGACACAAGCCTGCCACGCGGAGAGCTATAGGTGAGTGAGGTGAATGAACAGAGGCACCGGTAAGAAAGATAGAACTTGTGCCATCTACTTGACAGTAACTCTTCTATATATTTCCCCAAAACATACGGGGCTTTCAGCCACACGAGCACCAAACAGGACGACCCAGAGTGTGTGATTAAGGATCATTTGTACTGCTAGAATCAATGGCCAATACGGGGAGACTTTCCACCCTTCCAGTAATATATTAAGCTAGTGCCCTCTTAGTTTTGGGAAAACCATGCTAGGCAAGTGCCCTTCTATCCTTGGGAGCAGGGTCCCTGACCGCCATTACACACGGAACGGGTTGGGGCCACTCCTGCTAGTCAGTGCCTTTTTCCATGTGATAAACTAGGGAGATCAGCTCTCAGCTTGCTTATTGTTAAATAAAACATGATGCAAACTTTGTTTCCAGTGCACACAGAACGGGTTGTGGCCACTCCAGCTAGTCAGCGCCCGTTTCCACATGTTAAACTAGGGAGATCAGCTCACAGCTTGCTTATTGTTAGATAAAACACGATGCAAACCTTGTTTTTAACTCCCTATTACCTAGCCTCAAATCTAGAGGCATCTTCTCACGCTGTACAACCCGCCGAGTATTGATGGGGCGGATAATTCCTGACTTTTAGGTAAGTTGGGGATTTCCTTCCTCATTACAACTGAATGCTGCTACACTGTTTTTAATCACTTGATCCACCAGCATGCAACCACACACTCATATGCTGCACCCTTTTAATCCACGCTGCTCCACACCAAAGCACGACATGTGGTCCAGCTTTCAAACGGTTACATGCCTAGCGCGCTAATGCACCACTGAGCATGTCACCTATGCACCTGGTCACTGTTATTATGTCACTTCTGCTCATAATCTGCCTCTTTTTGTTCCCCACTTCAGGCAAGGAACAAAATTATTGAAGTAAAAAACTCATCCCATATTTTGATGTATGAGCCATCTTAGTTGACATAAGTTATTTTCTTTTGTAGACAACACCATATAGGTCCTGACGAATCGCAAGTCATTGTACATAGCGAGAAACATGTCGATCCGAGTCTAGTCTAGAACAAGGAAACATTATTTTCCAGATAGTCTAGTCTAGCTCCACCTTTTAATTGTAACGAGGGACCACCCGAATAAAGTAGTCTCAGGTACCCTACGCTACATTTTAACTCACAATTAAGTCTACAACCCCTCTGGCCCCATACCCACACTTCACCCATAGGCAGTTGGATTCAAAAGATCTCCGCCAAGAGCCCCTCTTTGAGGTGAGCCCGTTAGGAATTGCACCGCCTACCCGACGAGGAGCAACGCCTATGATGAAGCATGACACCTGCAAGGGTGTGTGAGGCAAACATATCCAACACAATGGATACCCAGTGGGAGGTTAACACCCTTTAACCACCACTTTCTCCTTTGACCAGTGCATCTCACTCCCTTTCTTGTCTACTCGAGGAACAGCCTTGTCCACTTTTCTTGAATAAAAAACCTGCTCTGACCCTCACAGCAGGCTCAGAGAATAGCTACAAGTATACAACAAAGGTCCTGTTAAAAAAATTACACTGCAACAGAAAGCAATTACAGATAAGGAAGCAGGTGCCAGCCTGGAAGTTCAAATTCAGTGACACATTAATCAGCCCCTAATTCATTCATGTCAGTTGAGGTAGGGCAGGTGTGCTTTTCCCCCCATAATCTACAGTGATGAACTAGAGGGTGGCATGGGTGAGCCAGAGGGTGGCATGGGTGAGCCAGAGGGTGGCAGTGGTGAAACAGAGGGTGGCAGTGGTGAAACAGAGGGTGCTGTGATGAACCAGATGTAGAAACAACATGGTCTTGACCGTTGCTACCCGACAAGTAAATTCGCGTTTGCGATCTGGTAAAAAACCCTTGCAAAATGGCAGAAACACTTGCGAACACAAAAAAAAGGAATCCGCAAATACGCAATTTTGCGGATTGCCAATTCGCAAAATCCGCCCATACTTACTGCTGTCTTCACCCGTGAAGACCTCAAAAGGACGAAGCATGTCTGTCAGGCTTTTAACTAGCTCCCATTGCTCCACCTGTATCCTCATGTCTATCATAGGTGTACCCAGTTTAAAGAAATACTGATCGACTACCGCATACTGCTCATACAGACGCTCAAGCATGTAGAAGGTTGAGTTCCAACGTGTTGCCACCTCCTGGATGAGTGCTTTCACTGGCACTTTACGTTCATGTTGCAGGCACCTCAGCTGCTTCCGGGCCTTAAAAGAATGGTTGAAATGTGTGCACATTCTTCGGCAGGTGGTCACTAACTCGGAGACTGGACTTACTTCACTCAAGAATTTTTTAACAACCAGGTTTATACAGTGCGCCAAACACGGCACTCTGAAATAGTTACCCATATCCATGGCCTTAACTACATTGGCGCCATTATCCGTGGAAACATAACCAATCGTGCGTTTTCTTGGGGACAGCCATTCAAAGACCTTTGTGTTAAACTCATGCAAAATGTTTTCTCCTGTATGACTTTTCTCCATGGCAAACATGGCTATTGTTGCATGTTTCCGAGCAGCTTTATAAACTTTGTCCGCGTCAACACCTGCATTTATCTTTGCTTTAACCCCTGAAAAAGAGACCCAGTGTGCGGTGATGCACATGTAATCAGTGGCTGCGCAACTGGTCCACATGTCTGTTGTCAAATGTATAGTGTGAACAGCACTCTTCTGCAAAGCTGCCCCAATCACCTCCAGCACATCTTCATGTAGTGCCGGAACCGCAACTCTGGAAAAATAGAACCGGCTAGGAACCTTCCATTTAGGGCAGAGCGTTGCCACCATTTCAAGAAAACCCACCCCTTCCACAAAAGAAAAAGGGAGAAGGTCCAGCGCTAGCATTTTAGCCAGCTTAGTGTTATACAGACGCGCCGTTGGGTGGTTGCGTTCAAATGGTGCATCTGAAAACAACATGCTTCTAATGGTGGGCTGGACCATTGTACGGGATGATGATGACTTCTTCGACCCAGTTACACTCAGTGATGATGAACATTTTCGCATTGGTGTCTCACTCTCTCCCACACTCTTAGTTTGGCTCATATATCTTGCAGGGGTGTGCTGCTGACAGGGGTTCTGGGTGTAACTGAAGAAATGTTTGACGCTTCTTCCTCCTCGTCATCAGCAGATGAAACATCAACTGATACAATTTGTTGACTTGCAATTCGGGCTGCCTTGATCTCCCTTAGGTGCGCATGCCATTTGACAGTGTGCTGTCTCTCAAGAAGACCTCTCTGGCCTCCGGTACCATAGTTGGTACCAAGCTTACCACTACTAACTCGAACCTTACAAATGGTACAAATGGCTATGTTTTCCCTTGTTGGGATAATACTAAAGAAGTCCCAAACTGCGGACTTCAATTGTCTGTGGGGGGCGGAGGAGGCGATACTGGGAATGCTGCTAATGCCAGATGAACTGGAGGATGTGTGATGCCGAGATTTAGTACGTTGTGCACTTACAGCACCACTAATTGAGGAAATGGAGGTCGAGGTGGATGGAGGTCCTTTCTAGCGAGAAAATATGGAAGCTGTAGGTGGTGGTGAACTAGTTAACTGCATTGGTGGTGGTCCCATTGACACGTCGCCAACATCACGCTCAGCAGCATTTCGGGATAGGGTATAAATGTCTGTTTGCTGCATGCCTGCTGAGGCTGGAGTGACATGTATGATGGCTGCGTCGTCGTCGTGAGAGTCTTCATCAGCAGGAGTATACGCCACATCTTGTTCAGCGTCATCATCACACTCCATAACTCTGAGACTTTCGGGACCTTCCTTTTACGCTTAGCTACCTTTGTCAGATCATGGTGTGCCTCACTCTCAGGCAGCACTGGTGGTTCCCAATTTTCATCCATATCATCAGAAGCAAGGGGGCTTTAAGAAGAAGTAGACACCATCCTTGATCTTTTCCTTGCTGGGGATCTGGAAGACAATGAATCATCAGGAGGAGTGGCTTCCTCATGTGATACTTCGGCTTGAATGTCGATTTCCTGATGTGCCCCTACTTCGGGAGGAACAACTATTGTGGCGCTCCATGCACCTCTGCTTGCGCCTCTCCTTGCGCTGCCTCTCCTTCCACATGTACTTGGGCTTGTACTACTTGAACATGTGGTTGTTGTTGCGGCTGTGGTTGTTGAACACTCGTCAGATGAGATACAACAACCTGTTTTGATTGAGGGATGCTGCTACTTTCTTGAGATGAGCCAACATCACTGCTCGATGGTGATGGAACAACTATACTGGCTGCCTCTGCAGCACTCAAGGGTTTGGACCTAAGTTGGCGTGGTGGTGGTGGCACTGAGCGCAATGGAGCGGAGGTGCTGCTCCCAGCTTGGTCCCCAGCAGACCCCGCTGCTGCTGCAGGCGTACTTTTTTTCCCAAAAAATGCGGCGGTCGGCACATCAGTCTCCTTGGTAAGTGGCGCCACTTGCTTCTTCTGCTCCTTACTGGCAACTTTCTTGCTAGCGGAGCTACGGGCAACTTTTTTTGGGGCCATCTTCTTCAGATGTCAGAACAGCAGGCCGCAATTGCACAAGTTGCAGAGTTGTCTGTGGCCACACATGACGTGCTGCACACACCGCAGCAGGACTTCTTCCTGGCACTAATGAGGAACGATGAGGCTGATGATTCGTCTTTCTACACCTAAAAGCAAACGAAGCCAGAGGAACATCAGTTAAATAAATGTTGCATATGTAGCGCTTCAATTATTAGTTTGCAAGTAAGCATTTTTATTATACCCACCCCCCCAAAATGGAAAGACCAATAAAATGCACCAGTGACAGAGTACCCCTGGGCATAATGGATGAAAGCATGTCAGACTGGGTGCAGGCCTATGGCACAACAAAGCATACTGCCTGGCTTCAAAATGGCCCCTAGACCCCCACCACATGGCCAGGCCCTGCCTGTACCAGTCCTCAAAATGGCCCCCACCCACATGGCCATGCCCCACCAACACCCCAAAAAATCGAAAAACACACAAAACTCACCACAATCCAATGCCATCCATGCCCTCCATGATGTTTACATTAAAGAGACCCCACAGAAAGACTCAGTCCATGCACCACTGAGTACCCCTGGGCAAAAGGCCCCAACAACAGCCCATAAATCGAAAAACACACAAAAATCACCACAATCCCATGCCATCCATGCCCTCAATGATGTTTACATTCAAGACACCCCATAGAAAGACTAGGCCCATGCACCACTGACTAACCCTGGGCATAATGGATGAAAGCAAGCCACATTGGATGCAGGCCTATGGCACAAAGCACACTGCCTGGATTCAAAATGGCCCCTAGACCCCCACCACATGGCCAGGCCCTGCCTGTACCAGTCCTCAAAATGGCCCCCACCCACATGGCCATGCCCCACCAACACCCCAAAAAATAAAAAAACACACAAAAATGACCACAATCCAATGCCATCCATGCCCTCCATGATGTTCACAATAAAGAGACTCCACAGAAAGACTCAGTCCATGCACCACTGAGTACCCCTGGGCAAAAGGCCCAAACAACAGCCCAAAAATCGAAAAACACACAAAAATCACCACAATCACATGCCATCCATGCCCTCAATGATGTTTACATTCAAGACACCCCACAGAAAGACTAGGCCCATGCACCACTGAATAACCCTGGGCATAATGGATGAAAGCAAGGCACATTGGATGCAGGCCTATGGCACAAAGCACACTGCCTGGATTCAAAATGGCCCCTGACCCCCAGCACATGGCCAGGCCCTGCCTGTGCCAGTCCTCAAAATGGCCCCCATCCACATGGCCATGCCCCACCAACACCCCAAAAAATCGAAAACCACACAAAAATCACCACAATCCAATGCCATCCATGCCCTCCATGATGTTTACATTGAAGAGACCCCACAGAAAGACTCAGTCCATGCACCACTGAGTACCCCTGGGCAAAAGGCCCCACCAATAGCCCAAAAATCGAAAAACAAACAAAAATCACCACAATCCCATGCCATCCATGCCCTAAATCAGTTGTATCATGAACCCATAACTAACCCTGGTCCTACTGGATACTACTGTGGCTACCCACAATATTTTTTATTTAATGTTCTGAAAAAGTTCCAAAATTGTAGTTGCAGCAACTGTAATGCCCCAAACAAACTTACTTGTGAAATTTCTAATCCAAAAGTGATCCAGAGAAAGTCAAAAAGGCCTCAAATCCAAATATCCAGCAGCATCCACAAAAGTAATCCTTCCAGGTGAAGATCCAAATCAAAGTGACCAGCACATGAAGAAAGCACTGGGAGGAGCCTGCTGGACAGGAACAGGAAGTTGGAGACTGTGGGGCACTTCCTTCCTCCCACCCCCCCAAAATGGACTCCTTGCAAAAAAAGTGCAGGTAAATGTCAACCTGAGGAGTTATTCTGATAAAAATCATCATTTTCAGAAGGTTTATGCTGACTGCTGGTGGATTTCTTGTGCGAAATTGCAAATTTTGCAATTTCGCAATTGCGAGATTGTCGCTGCCCGCCGCATCTACGTGTTCGCAAGTGTTTACTCCCGCGATGGGTGATCACGGGCCTTTATGACGTACTCGCGTTGACAAACTCTCGCTGGGCAAGGTGGCAAGCCGCGATGACGTAATTGCGGTCGACAAACTCCCGCGGGATCCCGCAGCAAGATCCGAAATGGCGCAGCACTTGTAAACATGGAGAAAAACAACTCTTCAAACGCTGAATGATGGTAAGTGAACACCGAGCGCCGCAATATTGTACTTGTCAAGCGCGACCCCAAGCAAAATAATCCGCTTGGCGCGAATTTGCAAATTTTCGGCAAAATCACACGAGAGTTCGCGGATTGCGAATTTGCCGAAAATCCGCAAATTCCGCGAGCGGAACGAATTTTACGCCCATACTTACTTTTGATTCAGAAGGTTGGGAAACGGACGCTTAAGAGTACTATTAAGTGGCTTCCAAATTAAGGATTTCACACATAATATTTGACCATGAGGAATGGTATTTGAAACAAAAAATGACTATTTCGGGTAAATGTTGTTGGCATATGTTTGTAAATTACTTTCTTTAGAGTGTATAAAAAAGAAGTAATAATGTTTTGATACTTTGTGATTGTTGGTGATATCCTTTACTTACGTAAAAAATTGCTGTTTGAAAAAGACATTTAAGATATGTTTTTTTCTAATTGTTACATTCTTAATGAAAATGTTGAATGGGTTTTTTAAAGACAATCTTATTGATTGTCTTTTTTTTGCCCACTGTTATATGATGAGTGCTATTGAACTCACTGAATTCAGTGAAATTCAATATATTCTGCGAACAGCAAAATAAAATACTTAACATATTGTACAAATTATTTTGTATTGTGAAATATATATTATAACTCAATTTTTTCTTCTCTTCCACAGATATTATATTTATTAATAATAGATTATTAACTTTTCATTACTTATAAGGTGAGTATGACAAACAAAAAATACTTTCTCATCACTCTCTTACTTCTCTTTCCCTTTTTCACTTTCTTCACTTTGTCTCTTATTCCACTTCCTTTGCTTATGTTACTCTTCTTCCCTCACTCTGTTCACTCCCCTTAATTCATTCACCTTACACTCCTTCTCTCACCATCAGTATCCTTTCCCTTACCCTCACTTGCCTTCTCCTGCTCCCTCTTTCCTCTCTGTGAAACTCACTTCTCATTTCTTTCCTCCTCCATCACTACCCTTCTTTTGCTCTATCCCTCACTCTTTTCTCTCTTTCCCCCTTACTCTCTTTCCTTCACACCATCCCTCACTCACTTTCAGTCACTCCCCTTCTCTTATTCCCTCCCTCACTCCCCTTTCCTCCATCTGTCTCTAAGTCTCTTCCTCTGTCTCAGTCACTATAACTGCCTCACTCTCTCACAGTCCCTCACTCTCCCTCTCTTTCTCTCTTTCACTGTCTCCCTCTCTCTCCACCAATCTTCTTTTTCTTTCCTCTCTCTTTCCATAAATTCTTCTCTCTCACTCACTCATTTTTTCCTCTATCTTAATATACTTCTTGTTCCCTTCCTGTCACTGCCCTTCACTCAATCTCACTCCTCTTCTCCTACTTCATATTCTCCTCTCTGTGCCTCACTCCTATTCTCTTTCACCTGCTTCCATTCTCTCACTCCCCCTTACTCTTTTTCCCTCACTCCATCCGTCAATCCTTTTCCCTTACTTCCCTTTCCTCATTCACTTTTGCTAACTCCCATTCGTTTAGGCCCCCACTCTCCTTCCCTCCATTTCTCTCTCCCTCTATTCCTCTCTCTCACTCAGTCTAACCACCTCACTCCCTCTCAGCCACTTTCTCTCCCTTTCTTACTCTCTCACTCTCTCTCTCTCTCCCTCACCCTTACTGTCTTTCTATTTCTGTTTCCTTCACTCCTACTTTATCCCTCAGTCCCCTTTCCTCTCTCTTAATATCCTTCCTTCCCTCTCATTCCCCTTTCGTCACCCTCATACCCCTTCTCTCACTGTTACTGCCTTTCACTTACCCTCAGTACTTTTCCTTCACTCACCTATCCTCACTCCCCTTCCTTCGCTCCTCTTTGTTCACTCCCTCACTTCATCTCACTTATTCCCATTTGTTTATTCCTTCCCTCACTTTTTTTCATCAATTTTTCTCTCCCTGTCTCCCTCTGTCTCACTCACTCTAACTGCCTCACTGCTTCTCAGTTCCTTGCTCTCCCTCTCCCTCATTCTGTCCCTCTCTCTCGCTTACCCTTAAACTCCTTTCCTTTCTCTTTATATCACTCCTCCTCTCGTCCTCACTCATTTTCCCTCTCTCTTAATTTTGTTCCTTCTTTCTCATTCATCTTCCCTCATACTCCTTCCCTAACTGTCACTGCCCTTCACTCACCGTTACTCCCTTTCCCCCTCTCCACTTCCTCCTGTCTGTATTTCTCACCCTTTCACTTTCCCGTTCCCTTTTCCTCACTCCCCTCGCTCTCCTTCTCTCACTCCATTCCTTACTCCCCTTCTCTCACTCCCCTTTTCTAATTCCCTCCATCCCCTCACTCCACTTCTCTCTCCCTCACACACCATCTCTCACTTTCCCTTACTCCCCTTTTCTCACTCATCCTCCCTCACTTTCCTTTCCTTACTTCCCTTCAATTACTCTTTCTCTCCCCCTTACCTCACTCCCCTACCCTTAGTCCCCTTGTTTCAGTCACTCTTTGACTTCCCTTTCCTCACTCACCATACTACCCTTTCCTCACTCATTCCATCAATCCTTTCTTCCTTTTCACTCAGTCATTTCAGTCATTCATTTATACACTACACATTCATTCAAAAAAGTATCACACAGTATAAAAAAGATATAGGGCCAGATGTAGGAGCCCTAATACCGGTCGGAAACGGCCGATTTCAGCCGTTTCCGACCGGTATTAGGGTTTTCAGATGTAGGGGGCTGCAAATTACAGAATCGGTATATTTACCGATTCAGTAAAATTTCCGATTCGGTATATTACCGAATCGGTAAATATACCGATTCTGTAATTACAAATGTAGGTGGCACACTTTACAGTGCCACAGGCCCTTAAGAGTCGGTATTTTACCACACAATCCTATTGTGTGGTAAAATACTGAATTCACATCTGTGCATGCACACCTGTGCAATGTGACACACAGACATGCCCTTAGGGCATGTATGTGTGCCACATGTCACACAAGCCTGTACTTGGGGTGCTAGAGGGTGTCAAAGTGACACCCCCTGCACCCTTGCAGGATTCGGTATTTACCGATTCTGTAAATACAGAATCGGTATTTCCCATTGATTCCTATGGGCTTCAAAGCCCATAGGAATCAATGGGAAATACCGATTCTGTATTTACAGAATCGGTAAATACCGAATTTTACAGATTCGGTAATTCAGATTTTAAAATTACCTAAATCTGCCCCCTTCCCATTTACAGACTCTTAAATACCGAATCGGTAAAATTCGGTATTTAAGAGTCTGTAAATGGGAATTACCTACATCTTCTAGCCCATAGCTCTTCTTGGAGAAGTGAAGTTAGTTCTAAAAAGAACTGTTTTTTTGTCTTTTTTGTTTAACAGTTTTATATATTTTTTGTTTTTTTGTAACAAAAAACATAAACATATAACGAAAAACTGTTCAACAGGAACAACAAAAACAGAAAAAAATTAAGTGCTGCGGCATGTGTGCTGTCTAATCTTCACATCTCCATTAAGTCCACACTCTGCTCTCCATAGCACAATATCTCATTGCAGAAATTGCATCTAATGTGCACTTTTGCAAAATTCGGCCGGATGTCATGCGCTCTTGTGAATGGAGATGGTAATGATGAAGACGTACTAGGGACAGCAGGTGGAGGATGGTCCCTCAAATGCTGAGTTGAAGCTCGAGCATAATTGTTCGGACGGACGTTCTTTAGATGCCGCATCATTGTGTGGATGCTGAAGGAGTAGTGCTTGGTGGGATCTCCACTTGATAGAACAGATCCACAGATGTTACAAGTCACCTTTGGGGCATTCACTTTTTTTTGCCCTTCAGGGTATGAAAAAAATCTCCAAATGAATGACTCTTTTGTCTTCTTTACCTTTTGTTGTTCTGGTAAGGAGTCGACTTCTGAGTCAGAAGAATCCTGTGGCTGCTGTTCTGCCATTTTGAAATGTTTGAGAAAAATCCAAAAGGTGCTCCTCTCAAAGTGAAACAGGTTGTGAGGGAAGTGGGTGGGGTTTTTGAAGATTTGGAAAAGAAACTACTATAAACCAATCAAAAGTGTTGTTTTCAAGTCACATGCGCATGGGTGAAAGCACGTTGCGCGATCGTCGCATATAAATGACGTTTTACCCGATTTTCGTAAACACTTTTAAAAACGTGAAAAGGAGGCAGGGAAGTGACTCTCTGACTCCTAGGCCTTCTCATAGGGTCCCTGAAGGATCCTGAAGGGCCCCAAAACATTTTTTTTTAAACCGCAAGGCACCCCCGCAAGCACCCCGAGGCAGAAGTGACTCAAAAAGAAAAGTGGAGAACGTGAAAAGGGGGCAGGGTAGAGACTCTCTGACCTCCTAGGCCTTCTCAGGGGGTCCCTGAAGGACCCCCAAGGGCAAAAAAACATAAAAAAAAAAAAACGCTAGGTGCGTGCACAGTTCATGCACCCCGAGGTAGAAGTTAGTCAAAAACGATAGTGGAGAATGTGAAAAGGGGGCGGGGTAGAGAATATCTGACACCCTTGGCCTTCTCAGGGGGTCCCTGAAGGACCCAGAAAGGACAAAAACATTAAAAAAATAAACATAGCGAGGTGCGCGCACGTTGCGTGCACATTAGAAAAAAAAACAAAAAAAATGTAAATAACAAATTTCAGTGTTTATATGTTGATTGATGATGTAGACTATACAGTTCAACTTTATCCAAATCATAAAAACTAGCTGTGCCGTTGCATATTACAGGATACAGTCAATGTATTACAATATACAAAGGCAGTTTGTGGAAAAATAAATATATAAAAAATATAAAAATCGATACAGAAATTAGCATTTTAATAACCTTTGAATTTCACTTAAAAAACCATAGGTTTTACACTCGTTATAGTTAGGAATTAGTATTTAAAAAACCTTAGAAGTTCACTGAAAAAACCATAGGTTTCAGCCACGTTATAGTTAGGAATTAGCATTTAAAACACCTTAGAAATTCACTGAAAAAACCATAGGTTTTACCCATGTTATAGTTAGCTGGACAATTCTCTCATACAAAACCATTGAAATTCCCCCGTTATAGTTAGTTCAGCTAACTATAACTCGCGCGCCCGCAATGCACTGCTGATGACGTCACATATTACATCACTCAGCCCCTTGCGCCACTTTTGCAGCATTTTTCCCACGACCTTGTAAATCTGTCCAACTGTGTGTACTTTATGCACTAGCTTTCTTCCTTAGTTGTTGTACTAGTTTCTCTTGCTCCCACTGTAGAATCCAACACCCTATCTGTGTAATAACCTTGAAATCCAAAGATCCACTTCACTGACAAATCAGTGGGTAGTTTGCGTCTCTCCAACCTTTCTTATTTTTGACGTTTTTCATCTTTCACTCAATCTACACATCATCCACACATACACACATCTAACTGATGCATTCCTTAGCTGTGATTATCAACTATTCTGATATTTTATATTCATATTCAAAGTGCAAGCCCTTTATCAAGCCTTTTTGTTGCAACTACTGTTCCAGGAATTCTGCTCATACACAGAACTGTGCATAAAGACTTAGGACCTCAGTGAATTACGGTGTTCCAAAACCCACCTTACTACACAAACCCCTTATCAAACCAGTAATCAGTGACTCATTGGTTCTTCGCCCTAGAGCAAAAACACCAATGACTGTGTGTAACTTTGCCTCCACAATGGAATATGAAAAGCGCAAGTATCAGAGGTGGCCACAGCTCCATATGTATTATGGCTCGAACGTACGAGGATCATTCTGAGTAACAGACACAGTATTCAAGATAACCTTGATGTTCCATGCTCTCACTATACACACAAAACTAGCGAGGCAGTTTACAAATCTAGCATACCAAATTATTCTCATATAAAGCAAAATACTCAGCCTTCTCTAAACAATATCACAAGTACGTGTTGTGTGCAAAGCAGAGCAGGAAAGCAAAAATAGCGTATAAGCTTCTAATAAACCCATGCTAACTTAACAGGGTGTGAATGCAACACTCAGCCCCACGGCACCCTTTCTTGATCAAAGCATGTGATATAAACGTGGGCAAATTAAAAAAGCAGAGTCCAAGCCTAAAAAGCAAAGTCAAGTTCATATTTCCAAAAAAAAGTTATTTGCTCTTTGATAAAAAGCAGTAGCTAAATAATAAAGAATACATAGAAAAATCAAAGAGTCTTAATCCAACAGCGTGTGAGCACAGTATGTAGCAACAGCCTCCAATAGGAAGTCATTGTTCTCATCTGAAAATATTTCAGCCATCCAATTCAATAGTGGGAATGAACATACATGTTCCTCAACGACCGGAGCCTCTATCACCATCAGAGGAAATCTCGGGACATCCTCAATGTAACTGCGTGCCAAGAACTCAAGCGCCGCTGCAAAAACATTCCAACGTCCCATTATTCCATGTGTCGCTGCTAAGGCCATAATCCCGCCGACAGAACAGAACACGTCATGAACCAGTAAGGGGCTCATCAGCTGGTCATAATCCGCGTTGGGAGACACCGTACTGCAGAGACACAAATCCAGGGCCCAGCCGAAACCACAGCTCAGACAATGGAAGACAGGTGGAACTCATGTGAAAAAGGAGAATTAAAACGATAATCCATAAACTGCACTCAACGTTGCAAGAGGCAGCGCTCCATAGTAACTAATAATTCAGTTGTGAAGCAGCAACAGCCGGGACATATTATCGTCTGCTGCAGGATGTGCATCCATATTTATGTAAACAAATTATTAAAAGCACACCGGCAACTAATGCGAATATTAAGCGCAAACCACCAAATATGCTGCAAAAAATCAAATGAAAAAATCCAGAAAAGACACCAAATATACTTTCTACAGAAGTCACAAGGCCACTGCTTCTAACTTTAAAAAAGTAAGGTAACCCCGTAGTCAAGGACACATTAAAGATACTCTAAATTAACTCCCCAAAATTCAAGAGCACGTCTGTATTTAATAAAGCATGCACTTCTGCGCGGGTGTTTGCTACATGAAGGACAAATGTTTCTGTACCAGATATAAGAGCGACCTCTTTTTGAGACAGTAGCGCTCTTATACGACTCATTTGGTTGACTCTGCTTTCAAGGTTGAAATCGACAGCCAGATGGAAACATCCAGCTTCCCATACAGAGGAGTTAACACAAATTTTTTTTAATCAAACCACACACTCAGTTACCGTAATCTTGTAAGCGCTGTCTGCTAACATTGCACAACAATCTCCATTATTTCAAAGTAAATAACTCCCGTTTCCAGTAAAGTGAAAGTTGTTATGATAGCAGGTGTCGGACTACCTTTCAAAACTCAGTCCAAATTAGGCGCATCTTGTATACTAGAGTCATGCAATTGTATGTGTCTACAAATTAAATAGTGATCTGGTACTATTGTGCAATCCTCTCCATTCACATAGACTTCTTTTGCCTCCATTAGACACCTATATGTAAATGGTAATAACCAAGCTTCATGCAGATAAGCGCTCCCCAAACATCCATATCTGCCTATAGCATAGTATTTCATGCAAACCTCAAACTTAACCAGGTTAAAAAATAACGTTATGCTACTCTGGATAAGCCACACACCTGAATTGGATCTCCAATGAGTGACCACTTCTAATCATTCTCATAGCGCGCCCTGTGCTCTGATTTGACAGTGAGAGAGTAATCGCACCATAGTTTGTACTGCTAATCATTCTCAGCATACGCTAAGAATACCCTTTGACTTTACACGCCGCATCAAAGCTTCCGTGTGACGTCATGTACGGCTCCCCCGTACAAAAAAGACGCAAATGTTGTTAATTGTTTAAAAACATAAATTCATGTATTTAATGAACATACTAACAGAAGACTTAATATAGGATAATTATGGAATATTGTTTTTTTAAGTTTTAAAAACCCTATATTACTTCTATATTGTATGAGTGCAGCTGACTGCCCCTCCGCCTGGTACCCTGGACTCCACCACGCCCAAACCCGGTTCATAAGCACGCGTGATCGTCACCACAAAACCATTAGCACGCATATCGCTTTTCCACACATGCATTTACAACTAGTATGCATTTACCACACATGATAAATGCATAATCTTAATAATATTTTTTTGCTGACCAACACATGTTGTAATGCCTGTGCCTTACATCCTTCAAATTAGTTTCTAGCTATATGTGTGACCAAGTCTGATAAGATCGGAGACCAAGGACAAA
This sequence comes from Lissotriton helveticus, assembly GCF_964261635.1. NCBI lineage: Eukaryota > Metazoa > Chordata > Amphibia > Caudata > Salamandridae > Lissotriton > Lissotriton helveticus. Next base: position 878,130,356 of record NC_136070.1, on the reverse strand, counting down.
CACCGTGGTATCTGTGGCACGAAATCTCATCGATCACAGAGAAAATATGCACAGGGTAAAATGAAAGTAACAGGTATAAATAAAAATAACGGAGACAGCTACTAAAATGGCGGTTGGACGGAGTATGTAATAAACGTTTGGCGCCTCAACACTACATTTCAAATAAAAATACATACAATATGTTTATTAATATATTACAAAAGTATAGCACCGGATGACACACATGACCCGGGAAAAGAAAGCGGCAAATGTAATACCTAAAATCAGGAACGGTTTGCTTGGCAAACTTTAAGAAAAAGAAAAAAAAGTGCACTTGCAAACAAGGCTGCGCATGCGTAGAGAGTACAACTGATGCAGGAAAAAAACGGAAAGTTTTACATACTGTCATAGAAATATAGCTCTAAAAATGCCCCCGTAATTTGCCCCCCCCGGACCTAATAAACAAAACGGACTTCTAGTTTTTTTTCACCTTTTCCACCGCATACAAGTACTGCACAAGTACCCCGCCATTTTTTATTTTATTTAAAATAAAAATTGAGCCTAAAAATCCATATACCATCCCCCTGACCAAGACTATAGGGTCAGAATGTTTCTACCCTGCCCCCTTTCCTTATTTCTCAACTTTCTTTTACTGTTTTCTTGTGACTCGGCTCTCGCGACAAACAAGATGGCTGCCAACATTTCCTGTTTTGGAGTATTGACAACCAATCAGCATACAGCTCTTGCTCGTAATTGTACGTATTTCCACACGCATACGCCGCGATTTTCCTATAAAAAAATAAAAATAAAAAATAGAGCCTAAACATCCAGGTAAGACCCCCTGAGCAAGCCTAGAGGGTCAGAATGTGTGTAGCCTACCCCCTTCTCTTATTTCTCAACTTTGCTTTACTGTTTTCTTCTGACTCGGTTCTAGCGAGGCACAAGATGGCCACCAACACTTCCTGGTTTCGAGTGTTGACAGACAGTTCACAGCCAATCAGCATGCAGCTCACGCTCGTAATTGAACAGATTTCCGTACGCGTGCTGAACTCCTCTCTAGATATTGCTATGATTTTACTTGTAATTTTCTCAGAAACTACTGAACGGATTTACACCATTTAACAAAAAGCACAATCTGCGAACAGAACTCTACCTCTTCTGCCAAATTTCATGTAATTCCGTTCAGCCGTTCGGGCTGTAGCCCTGGCTAAATGTCCCAATGGAAAATTGCATGGGAAAAACACATTTTGGGACCCCCTTTTTTCTCGGCCCCCACTTGACAAATCACCCCCAAACTTTCAGGGAAGGAGCGGAACCAAGCAGGCCATTTTCTTGGAGAAATTCCTGAAGATTCGTCCACGGGCGCCAAAGTTATTCCAAATAGAATGTTGTGGATTTCCTATGGAAAGTAGGTCCTAACTAAAACTACCTACTGGCGACCACCAGTAGGTAAAATATATATATATATGCCAAAGGGGTATTGAAGAATTAAAGAATGAGTGGGTATATGAGTGTTTGAATGGATTATTTAGTGGGTACGTGACTGATTGTAAAAGTGAGTGATTAAATGTGTCTCAGTAAATGCATGGTTGAATGACTAATCTGTGTGGATGTCTGTATCAGTCTGTCAGTTGGTGTGTATGTGGCTGCATGGGCTCGTGTGAAGCTACATGAATGTCTATATGGGTTAATGATTGGTTGTCTGAGTACCTGTATGGGTATCTAACTGTCTCTGTAGGAGTGTAGGGGGTGTCTGACTCCTTGCATGGATGTGTGAGTGGGCAACTCACTGGGGGTATGTGTTCATGAGTGTATGTGAGGGCTGTATGGGTGAGTCAATATGTGTATGGCTGTGTTGGTGAGTTAATGGATGTCTCAGTGGTACATGTGTGAAAAGCTACATACCTGAAAGGCAGTATATGTGAATGTTGGAGTATACAAGTGCTTATATATGAAAGTGAGTGATTGTGAGAGTGGCTGTATGGATGCGTGTGTGCTTGTGTCAGTGATTGCAGAAGGGAATTATTATGCAATAATATCAGTATGAATACGTGAGGTGGTGTGTTCATAACTGTACAGGAGAGTAAATGGCAGTTTGATTGATTCTTTGGGTGACTGACTACCTACTAGTGTGAATAACTCTATGGGTGAGTGGCGGTGTGTAAGTGTCCATGTCGGTGTTTGAGTGCATATATCAGTGGCTTTCTTGATGAGTGACTGCGTGAATGAGTGACTGGGTGAGTGAGTGGACGTGTGTGTAGACCTATCAATCAGTGAGTGGGTATGTACTAATTGGTATTGGTGTGTCTATGGTTTTGAGAATGGTAGTGTGAATTTTAGAGTGGGAGTTTTAAAGGTTATAGTATGGTGTGAGGAGGTGAATCAGATATTAAGTGGATGATGTCATCAGTGATTCAGTGATGTCATCAGTGATGTCATCGGTGATGTCACTGACCAGGTCATGAGTGATGTAATATGTGATGTCATCTGCAGTGCATTGCATGGGCGCGAGTAATAGTTAGCTCAGCTAACTATAACGGTTGAATTTCTCTGGTTTTGTATGAGGGAAATATCAGCCTAACGATTAAATCCCTGAAACATGTGGTTTTTTCAGTGAATATCTTTTTAAAAAAAATGTATTCAATGTATAGCATATAACAAAACGTAATTAGTTACATAGATATTTGCACAGCAATAAAACAAGTCAAATAAAGCAGGGCAACGGAAACACTGGAAAAAAATATTTTCAAAATATATATATATTTTTTTAAAGCTGTGTCTAACATCAGAAGATAGAGGTAACACTGCTCATAAACATGGTGATGAAGAAAATACACAAAGGAGTTTCAAAATTATACAGTTAGTTCATATGTTCTATCATTGGGCCCCATATCTGAAATCCCAGTATTCCAAATTGAAAATATTATAAAATTAGACCCTCCACTTCTCAAATGAAGGAGCATTCTGCTGCAGCCAGGCTGACACAACACAGAGCCGCTGCTATAAATATAATATATCTAAATGGCTAAGCTGTCTGACTGAGATTGAGGGTATCGCCAACCCCAGTTAACATTACATCCTTTGTTATATGGATTTCTACCCCGGAAATTCCAGACCGAAACAGGTCTATATGTTGCCTTAGTTGCATAAGAGAGATACAATCATAAAAAACATGCACAATGTCAGCTCTATCCGCACTACATCTAAAACACTTCCCATCGTTGGAACCCCCCCCCACTTCATCATCCTCTCTGGTGTATGATACAAGTTAAATAATATCTTGAAGTGCTGGGATTTCAGATTAGCTGACATCAAAATTCTCACTGCAATATCAATTAATTGCTGCATACACACACCTTCCTGCCCTAATTGATCACACCATTTACTATCTTCTACAGCCAAATCTTACTTCTGTACATCAATTAGTATATCATACAATAGCGATATCCTTGCCCTTTGTTTAATTGCCTCGACAAACAAATTAGTGATCATTCCCTCCTTCTTAACATGTTTGAATAAAAAGTCCCAGAATTTGCAAATACTTGAAGAATTCATTTTGTTGGAGTCCGTATCTGTCAACCAAGCCTTAAAATGAAGCTAGTACACCACCCTCATATAAATCTCCTAATTGCCTAATCCCCTTAGCCCTCCATCTCTGCATCTTTAAATCCCCAAATATAGTGGGGAGTATAAGCGTCAAATGTATCGGAGTGTAATAACCAATCCATGGAATAGCTAACATCTTTCGGACTAATTTCCAAGCCTTATATTCCGCCAACACTACCTTGAATCATGTTTTTTTAAAATAGCTTTGCTCAGAAAACTTAAATAAAGAATTTCTAACATCTGCCTCCCAGCAGCATCTGATATATTGATGGTGTTTCCGCCAATATCACATCTTCCCCCATTAACAATATCCGCATATTTTGGAGCAAGCATGCATAATAATAAAATGTAAAATTGGGCATGGCCCATCCCCCCGGTCACATGGTAGCATCATAAACTTGAACGCTCGTCGAGATTTCCTTTGTTCCCATAATAACCTATTGCTTATATATTGCACTGCCTGCAGTGGTAATCTAGTTTACTCTAGAGGTACCACACTGAAGTAGTACATACTTTTGGGAAGGATACTCATCTTGAGGCCATTGCAGCTCCCCTCCAGCTAGAGATGCAGGGACTCCAACCGATCAATCTGCTGTTGAATCCCAGAAACTATACCTCACCAATTGAGCTCAATTAATTCCTGCAAAAACATCCTGATTTTGATACCCAGATACCTGGCTTCGTCCATTACCTGAGTATCTCCTGGGCATGCCATTTTGGTACATACAATCTGTGTTTTTGTAGGATTCCGTTTATAGCCTGAAACCTCCCCAAATGTATAGGTCAGACTTTCCATTTCTAGGACTGCTTGCACTGGGTCTGAAGTTGCCACTGCAATAACGTCTGCATAAGCTAAAACCTGCACCTGATGCTGTCCGCATATCATAGAGGTAATCCGATCGCTCTGTTCCAACATTACCAGGAATGGGTTGATTTATACAGCAAATAGCAATGTGGGCAGGGACAGCCCTGTCTTGTCCCCCTACTGATATACACCAGTTCTGATTCTCTACCCATTACACAAACCCTAGCTGGCGGTGATTTGTACATAATTTGTATAGCTCTAATATAGCGCTGCCCAAACCCTATCTTTCACATAATAACCCATACAAAACGGCCAGGAGACACGTCAAATGCTTTTTTCCGCATTGAGAAAAATCAGACCTAACCTGCCGTGATGTGTATTAGCATAATCTATCAAAGTAACCACTCTATTTATGTGATGCATTGTGCTCCTGACGGGTATAAATCCATGCTGATAGATAGATAGATACCAAGAGCATGATTATTCATGCCAGCCTTGTTGCAAGTATTTTCGCATAAACATTGCAATCCTCGTTTAACAGAGAGATTGGTCTATATGACCCTGGCAGATTTGGGGCTTATCTTTCTTTTTAAAGACCACTATGTTTGCCTTGTCCCATGGGGGTGGAGGATTCCTAGTTTGTGCTTCTTGAACTGTAGCCAACATATCTGTCTTAAGTGCTTGAAAGAACATTCGATAAAAATCAAGTGGCTACTTATCAGGTCCTGCCACTTTACCACTTGCCAATGACCCTATTGCCTCCTCAAGCTCCTCCATGGTTATTGGGGCATCCAATAGCACCTGCTCTTCTTGTCTTAACCCAGCTAAATCCAATTGTTGACAAACTCTCTCTATGTCTTGCTCATTGCAGTCACTCTGAGTATACAATTCTTTATAAAAATCATAAAATACCCCCCGGATGCCGTCCATAGTTTCAGTCATATTACCGGCTGAATCCAACAGTGCCATTATTTTCTGCGAAGGCTGTTTTACTCTTAACCTCTGTGCCAATCATCGCCCTGTGGCTTCACCATATTCATACCTATCCTGTTTATACAGCTTATACTGACAATCAATTTCCTTACCCCATTGATTTTAGCTTCACAACACGCAATCTTAATTTGTATTTCCTTGACTTCTTGTCCCAGCCTTATCACTTGTAAAAGTTCCTGCTACCCCTTTTCTTAGATCCTCCAAGAGCTCCTGTATCAAAATATGTTGTTGCTTCTGCTTAGCCAGTCCATAACTAAGTGTTTCTCCACACACTCCTGCTTTGGGAGCATCCCATACAATAGCACTAGTGGTGGATCCCCTATTAACCTCAAGAAATTGACAGACACTAATTTGCATATGATCAATGAATACACTTTCCAATAAAAGCTTCCTATTAAAAGTAAATGCCCTACCCAACTTCATTTGGTGAAAACTATAGATATACAATAACAATGGGCCATGATCTGCTGTTATCCTAGTTACAACAAGGGGTGGTGAGGGACAGAGTCTCTGAATTAAGCAGAATACTCTCACCCAGTCAAGAGATCAGGGCTAGATCCAACACCGTTTTTTAGCTCATTGCACCATCCCAGTTTCAGAACCTGGCTGTATGCAAATTTGTCTGTCCCTGGCCCAGTGCATCATGGGAACAGGGCAGACCAGACTGCAAAAGCCAATTCTTACATTGGGAAGGAAACACGCTTCCGGGGACCGGTTTCTGGCATTACAGCCGTCTTCGGCCCGCCTTGCTCGAATCCTGATGGTGCAATGAGCAAGGGACTCATGTCTGAGTATACCCTTCCACGCTTAGGGTGGACAAAAATAGTTACAACAAGGGGTGGTGAGGGACAGAGTCTCTGAATTAAGCAGAATACTCTCACCCAGTCAAGAGATCAGGGCTAGATCCAACACCGTTTTTTAGCTCATTGCACCATCCCAGTTTCAGAACCTGGCTGTATGCAAATTAGTCTGTCCCTGGCCCAGTGCATCATGGGCACAGGGCAGACCAGACTGCAAAAGCCAATTCTTACACTGGGAAGGAAACAAGCTTCCGGGGACCGGTTTCTGGCATTACAGCCGTCTTCGGCCCGGCTTGCTTGAATCCTGATGGTGCAATGAGCAAGGGACTCATGTCTGAGTATACCCTTCCACGCTTAGGGTGGACAAAAATAGTTACAACAAGGGGTGGTGAGGGACAGAGTCTCTGAATTAAGCAGAATACTCTCACCCAGTCAAGAGATCAGGGCTAGATCCAACACCGTTTTTTAGCTCATTGCACCATCCCAGTTTCAGAACCTGGCTGTATGCAAATTAGTCTGTCCCTGGCCCAGTGCATCATGGGAACAGGGCAGACCAGACTGCAAAAGCCAATTCTTACACTGGGAAGGAAACAAGCTTCCGGGGACCGGTTTCTGGCATTACAGCCGTCTTCGGCCCGGCTTGCTTGAATCCTGATGGTGCAATGAGCAAGGGACTCATGTCTGAGTATACCCTTCCACGCTTAGGGTGGACAAAAATAGTTACAACAAGGGGTGGTGAGGGACAGAGTCTCTGAATTAAGCAGGATACTCTCACCCAGTCAAGAGATCAGGGCTAGATCCAACACCGTTTTTTAGCTCATTGCACCATCCCAGTTTCAGAACCTGGCTGTATGCAAATTAGTTTGTCCCTGGCCCAGTGCATCATGGGAACAGGGCAGACCAGACTGCAAAAGCCAATTTATCCTAGGCCAAACCTGCCCCAACAATAAGTAGCCTAGATATGAACACATAATCCAGTATCACTAGTTTATGATGAGGATATGAATAAAAGGTAAACCCTGGGTCTGGATTATTTAGGGTTGTCCAGACATCCACCAATCCATGATCCCTTAAGAGCTGTTGTAATACTCTGAACACCGTGGGTTTCTGACCCAAATATTTATCTACATTAACATCCAATATGTGCCCTTCTAAATGGATGTTGAAATCCCCACACAGTATCAGAGGGGTATCCCACCAGCCCAACTACATTTAAAGCCTCTATGATTGCTGCTTCATCAAAATTTGATCCATATACTGTACAGATTGCCACCTTGGTGCCCCCTAGTATCACTCAGCAATAGCCCATCTTCCAAAATTGTCAACCATTTTCCTTCCAGTCCCACAAATTCTGTATCATGCCAGAATAGCCACACCCCTGCCTGTGATAGACTGCCGCGTTGCCGCCAGGAGTGTAAATCCTAACTCTTTCAATCATACGCTTACTCCAGGGTATATGTGTCTCCGGAATACACAGGATATCCGGTTTCATTAAACGTAAATCAGCCATCACCCGTTGCCTCTTACTAATATTATTCAAGCCACAAACACTAAATGAACATATAAGTATACCACTATATATCATTTTGCCCAGCTTGTTTTAAAATCTAAGGGACCCCCTGCATATCTTTACTTCACAAAAGTCTATGATGCACGTGTTTACCAAATTGAGTTTGCTATGGATTGATTTTTTAATGTCCCCTGCCCATCCCTGACCCTGCCCAGAGAACCCCCCCAAGCGGTCCCCACACTAGCCCCACCCACCAGCCAACCCCCAACCTAGCTAACCCCCAGCCCCATCCTGAACCCGTTTCCCCGATACACAGGCGATTGGACCAATGGCGCTTGTGATGAATAGTAATTTTACTACCCAATGAACCCCCTCTCTCTCAGTTATTCTTTTCTTCTTTCTCGAAGAAAGCAGCCTAAACCAAAAATTAATCATCATCAGAAGACATTAAAATATTGCCATATCGTTTAACAAAAACCTCACAATATTATTTTTATATCTCTATATAAAGTCAATCAAATGTCCGAAATTATTGATATTGCACTAGCCCTGCTCAGATAGATAGAAGGTATTCCTTCGCTTGTGCATCAGATATAAAAAATGTGTTTGCCCCATGTAGATTATTTTCAATGTGGTAGGATTTAACAAAAAGGCTTGCACCCCCTTGCCCTGGAAAGGTGATATTAATTGGCGCAGTTGCCATCATTTCTCCACCGTATAGTGGCAAAAATCAGGCCTGACAAAAAATTGAACACCGTTCTATGTCCTCTTTTTATCAAGTTGTACAAGGTCATATACAGGCCTGGCGTGCTAGGAAATTGTTCAAAGAAATCAGAATCGCCCATGGCCTGAGATCAGATTGTCCCACTTTGGCAGTAGGTTGTTTGAATGGGAACCTATGTGCCCTTTGAACTTCACTAGCCCAGTTTCACATTGAAAGTTCAGGAAAAGCCTCTGTAAAAAGTTCAACCACAGATTTACAAGCGTCCTGTCCCATGGTTCCCTCCACTATTCCTAATAGCCTCAAATTATTCCTCCGTAGTCGATTCTCCAAATCTACTAACATGAGTTGAGTATCATCTTTATAGGAACAAATAGCTTCCATCATCGCCTTTTGAGCCACCATGTCATCCTCTAATGTGGATAATTGTGCTTCAGCTCCGTTCATTCTGTCCGTAAATTCATTACACACCTTGGCAATCCTCCTCACTGTATTCTGTAATTTCGGACATGCAGTGTGTGTTTTTAAGTTCTCTGTCCGGGCCTCAACTCTATGGTCAAAAATACTTTAATAAATTGATTCCAACTATACTTTTTTGTGTTGTTTTTCTACTGTCTCTCCTATTGCATGACCAATAATTTTAGCCCCTTAAGATGTTAACTCTGATGAGGAAGAGTAGTCCTACAACAAGCTATTGACTACTTTAGGTTGCAGCCCCTTTTCCTTATTTACCACTTTCTTGCAAACCATCGACACTTCAGGGTTTTCATACTATTTTGGTCACTTCCAGCACTCATTATTGATCCTTCCTTGGGAGCAAGATTTATGACCTAAATTACAATCGTCATCCGATGTGTCCGAAGGGTTTGACATAGAGAAGAACTTCTACCCTGAATCACTCTCTCTACAAATACCCCCACCAGTTGCTCCAGGTACAGCCTTCTCCAAACCTTCATCAGCCAAGAGTCCCGTGGTGGCTAGACTCCCCACAGTTTTTAGGTTTGAGCCACTCTCTTTTAGGCTTATTGTCATCGTATTTTTCTCTGTAACTGCCTCTGCTTCTCCAGCCTCTTCTCCATTCTCTGAACCATTTTGGAATGAGCCTGCTTTGCTTTTACAACATGACACCAGCTTTTCATAGACCTTACTGCTCACTTCAGAGCTGCCAACATTTTCAGGTGCCCCCTACATCTTTTCCACAGCATTTACTTTAACAATATGTCGGGGTTAAGATATTTTTCTTATTCCCTGCCAAAAATATTTGGGGTACTTTTTAATGCAACAGAGGTGCAGAACTACAGAATGAGGCAAGTGAGTTGCAGAAAAAGGCAAAAATGGTTCAGAATGAGGCAAGAGAGATGCAGAACGAGGCAAATGATGTGTAGAAACAGATAAGAGGGTGCAGAAGGAGATAAGAGAAGTGCAGAAAGAAGCAACAGCGGTGAAAAAGGAGGCAAGAGAACTTCAGAAACAGGCAAGAGAGTTGCAGAAACAGGCAAAAAAAGTGCAACAAAAAGGAACAGTGATGCAGAAAGAGGCAAGAGAGATGCAGAAAGAGGGAAGAGTGATGCAGAGAGAGGCATGATGCTGCAGAAAGAGGCACAAGAGGTGCAGAAAGAAGAGAAGTGCTGAAAAAAGCTACAGAGGTACAGAAAGAGGCACATGAAGTGCAGAAAGAAGCTTCACAAATGCTGAAACAGGCAAGATAAGTGCAGAAAAAAGCAGCAGAGGTGCAGAAAGAGGCAACGGAAATGCAGAAAGAGGCAAGAGAGTTGCACAAAGAGACAAGAGAGGTGCACAACGAGACAAGAGAGGTGCACAAAGATGCAGGAGAGGTGCAGAAAAAGGGAAGACCTGTGCAGAAAGAGGCAACAGGGGTACAGAAAGACACAATAAAGGTGCAGAAAGAAGAAAAGGAAGTGCAGAAAGAAGCAATAGAGGTGCAGAAAAATGCAAGAGAAATGCAGAAAAAAGCAAGAGAGGTATAGAAAGAGGCAAGAAAGGTGCAGAAGAATAGAAGAGGTGTGCAGAAACAATCAAAAGGTATGCAGAAAGAAACTAGAGAGTTACAGAAAGAAGCATAAGAAGTACAGAATGAAGCAACAGGGATTTAGAAAGATGTAAGAGGTGTGCAGACAGAGGCAAGAGAAGTGTAGAAAGAAGCAAAAGAGGTGCAGAAGGAGGCAAGAGAATGGCAGAATGAAGCAACAGGGATGCAGAAAAAGGCAAGAGAGTTGCAGACAGAGGCAAGGGAGGTAAAGAAAGAGGGAAGAGGGGTACAGAAAAAAGCAAGAGGAGTGCAGAAAGAGCAAGAGACGTGCATAAAGAAGCAACAGAGGTGCTGAAGGAAGCAGGGAAACTGTAGAAAGAGGCAAGAGAGGTGTAGAAACAGGCAAAGAGGGTGAAGAAAGAGGGAACAGGGGTGCAGACAGAGGCAAGAGAGGTGTAGAAAGAAGCAAGAGAGGTGCAGAAAGAAGCAAGAGAAGTGCTGAAAAAAACAACAGAGGTGCAGAAAGAGGCAAGTGGGGGATCAGAAAGAGAAATGCTGAAAGAAGCAACCGAGGTGCAGAAAGAGGGTAGAGAAGTGTAGAAAGAAGGAACAGAAATGCAGAAAGAGGCAAGAGAAGTGCAGCAGGAAGCAACAGAGCTGCAGAAAGAAGGAAGATGAGTGTAGAAAGAAAGAGGAAAGAGAGGTGCCGAAAGAGGGAAGAAGGGTGCAGAAAGAGGCAAGAGGGGTGCAGAAATAAGCAAGAGAAGTGCAAAAAGAGGGAAGACGAGTGAACAAAGAGGCAACAGGGGTGTAGAAAGAGGAATAGGAGGTGCAGAAAGATGGAAGAGGGTTGCAGAAAGAAACAACAGAAGTGCAAAAAAGAAGCAAGAGATGTGGAGATAGAGGCAAGAGAAATGCAGAAAAAGGCAAGAGGTGCAGAAAGAGGCAAGAGAGGTACAGAAAAAAGCATGTGAAGTACAGAATGAAGCAACAGGAGTTCAGAAAGATATAGGAGGGGTGCAGAAAGTAGAGAAGGGCAGAAAGAAGCAACAGGGGTACAGAAGGAGGCAAGAGAACTGCGGAATGAAGCAACTGGGGTCCAGAAAAAGGCAAGAGATGTGTAAAAAGAGGCAAGAGAGGTGCAGAAAGAGGAAAGAGGGTACAGAACGAGGCATGAGAAGAGCATAAAGAAGCAACAGAGGAGCAGAAGGAGGCAGGAGAACTGAAGAAAAAGGCAAGAGAATTGTAGAAACAGGCAAAAGGGGTGACAAAATAGGGAACAGGGGTGCAGACCAGAGGTGAGAGAGGTACAGAAAGAGAGAAGAGGGGTGCCAAAAAAACCAACAGAGGTGCAGAAAGAGGCAAGCGGGATACAAAAAAGGCAAGAGAAGTGCTGAAAGAAGCAACAGAGGTGCAGAAAGAGGGAAGAGAAGTACAGTGAGAGGTGAAGGTTATGCAGAAAAAAGCAACAGAGGTACAGAAAAAATCACCAGAGGTTCAGAAAGAGGCAGGAGAACTGCAGACCGAGGCAAGAGAGGTGCAGAAAGAGGCCAGAGACGTACAGAAAAAGGGAACACAGGTACAGAATGAAGCAGGAGTGGTGCAAAAAGAAGCAGGAGAAATTCAGAAAGAGGCAAGAGGGGTGCGGAAAGAGGCAAGAGAAATGCAGAAAGAAGTAACAAAAATGCAGAAAGAGGCAAAAGAATTGCAGAAAGAACCAACAGAAGAGCAGAAAGAAGCACAAGGGGTGCTGAAAGAACCAACAAAGGTGAGGAAAGAGGCAAGAGAACTGCAGAAAGAGGGAAGAGAGGTGCAGAAGGAGGACAGAGAGGTACAGAAAAAGGGAAGATGGATACAGAATGAAGCAAGAGAGGTGCAGAAAAAACAAGAGAAGTGCAAAAAGAAGCAAAAGAGGTACAGTATAGAGCAAAATGGGTGAAGAAAGAGGCAAGAGAAGAGCAGAAAGAAGCAACAGGAATGTAGGAAGAGGCAAGAGAAGTGCACAAATAAGCAACAGAAATGCAGAAGGAGACAAGAAAAGTGCAGAAAGAAGCAATAGAGGTGCTGTAAGAGGTAAGAAAGGTACATAAAGAGGCAAAAGATGTGCAGAAAGAGGCAAGTGAGGTGCAGAAACAGGCAAAAGGGGTGCAGACAGAGGCACGAGAAGTGCAGAAAGAAGTAACAGAGGTGCAGAAGGAGGCAAGAGAACTACAACCAGATGTAAGAAAGTTGCAAAAACAGGCAAGAGAGGTGCAGAAAGAAGCAACAGGGGTGCAAAAAGGGGCAAGAAAGGTGCAGAAAGAGGAAAGAGAGGTATAGAAACAGGCAAAAGTGGTGCTGAAAGAGGGAACAGGGGCACAGAAAGAGGCAAGAGAGGAGCAGAAAGATGGAAGAGAGGCATGGAAGCAGGCATGAGAAACGCAGAAAGAGGCGTGAGAAGTGCTTATAAAAGGCAACAGAGGTGCAAAGAAGGCGCGAGAACTGCAGAAAGAGGCAATTGAGTTGCAGACAAAGGTAAGAGTGGTACAGAAAGAAGCAAGAGAGGTGCATAAAGAGGCAAGAGAAGTACAGAAAGAAGCAACGGCGGTGCAGAAGGAGGTAAGAGAGCTGCAGAAAGAGGCAAGAGAGTTACCGAAATAGGCAAAAAAGGTGTAGAAAAAAGGAACAGTGGTACAGAAATAGGTAAAAGAGATGCCGAAAGATTGAAGAGGGGTGCAGAGAGAGAGTCAAGAGGGCTGCAGAAAGAAGCAAATGAGGTGCAGAAAGAAGAAATAGCTGTGCGGAAAGAAGCAACAGAGCTACAGAAAAAGGCAAGAGAAGTGCTGAAAGAAGCTACAGAGCTATAGAAAGATGCAAAAGAAGTGCAGAAAGAAGCTACACAAATGCTGAAAGAGGCAAGAGAAGTGCTGAAAAAAGCAACAGACGTGCAGAAAGAGGCAACAAATCTGCAGAAAGAGGCAAAGAAGGTTGCACAAAGAGACTAAAGAGGTACACAAAGAGACAAGAGGGGTGCAGACAGAGAGAAGAATAGTGCAGAACGTTGCAACAGGGGTACAGAAAGACGCAATGGAGGTGCAGAAAGAAGAAAAGGAAGTGCAGAAAGAAGTACCAGAGGTGCAAAAAAGGTAAGAGAAATGCAGAAAAAGGCAAGAGAGGTGCAGAAAGATGGAAGAGGTGTGCAGAAAGAAGCAAGAGAGATACATTAGGAAGCATGAGAAGTACAGAATGAAGAAAAAGGGGTACTGAAAGATGTAAGAGGGATGCAGAAAGAGGCAAGAGAAGTGCAGAAAGAAGCAACAGACTTGCAGAAGGAGGCAAAAGAACTGCAGAATGAAGCAACAGGGGTGCAGAAAAAGGCAAGAGACGTGCATAAAGAGTGAAGAGAGGTGTAGAAACAGGCAAGAGAGGTGCTGAAAGAGGGAACATGGGTGCAGAAAGTAACAAGAGAGGAGCAAAAATATGGAAGAGAGGTATTGAAATAGGCAAGAGAAGTGCAGAAAGAGGCATGAGTAATGCTGATAAAAGCAACAGAGGTGCAGAAGGAGGTGCGAGAACTACAGAAAGAGGCAAGTCAGTTGCAGAAAAAGGAGAGTGGTCCAGAAAGAGGCAAGAGAGGTGCAGAAAGAGGCAAATGAGGTTCAGACACAGACAAGAGGGTACAGAAAGAGGCAAGAGAAGTACAGAAAGAAGCAACAGCATTGCAGAAGGAGGCAAGAGAACTTCAGAAAGAGGCAAGAGAGTTGTAGAAATAGGCAAAGAAAGTATAGAAAAAAAGGAACAGTGGTGCAGAAAGGGGCAAGAGAGGTGCAGAAAGAGGCAAATGAGGTTCAGACACAGACAAGAGGGTACAGAAAGAGGCAAGAGAAGTACAGAAAGAAGCAACAGCATTGCAGAAGGAGGCAAGAGAACTTCAGAAAGAGGCAAGAGAGTTGTAGAAATAGGCAAAGAAAGTATAGAAAAAAGGAACAGTGGTGCAGAAAGGGGCAAGAGAGATGCAGAAAGAGGGAAGCGGGGTACAGAGAGAGGCAAGAAGGCTGCAGAAAGAAGCAAAAGAGGTACAGAAAGTAGCAAGAGAAGTGCAGAAATAAGCAACAGAGGTACAGAAAGAGGCAAGAGAAGTGCTTAGAGAATCTACAGAGGTATAGAAAGAGGCAAAAGAAGTGCAGAAAGAAGCTACACAAATGCTGAAAGAGGCCAGAAAAGTGCAGCAAAAAGCAACAGAGGCGCAGAAGAGGCAACAAATCTGCGGAAAAAGGCAAGAGAGTTGCACAAAGAGGACAAGAGGGGTACAAAAAGAGACAGGAGGGGTGCAGAAAGAGGCAACAGGGGTACAGAAAGACATAATAAAGGTGCAGAAAGAAGAAAAGGAAGTGCTGAAAAAAGCAACAGAGGTGCAGAAAAAGTCAAGATAAATGCAGAAAAAGGCAAGAGAGGTGAAAAAAGAGGCAAGAGAGGTGTAGAAAGATAAAAGAGGTGGGCAGAAAGAAGCATGAGGTGTGCAGAAAGAAGCATGAGGTGTGCAAAAAGAAACAAGAGAGGCACATTAAGAAGCATGAGAAGTGCAGAATGAAGCAAATGGGGTTCACAAAGATGTAAGAGGGGTACAGATAGAAGCAATAGAAGTGCAGAAGGAGGCAACAGAACTACAGAATGAAGCAACAAGGGTGCAGAAAAAGGCAAACGATGTGCAGAAAGAAGCAACAGAGGTGCAGAAGGAGGGAGGCAGGAGAAGAGCAGAATGAAGCAACAGGGGTGTAGAAAAAAGGCAAGAGGGATGCAGAAAGAGCCAGAGAAGTACATAAAGAAACTACAGCGGTGCAGAAGGAGGCAGGAGAACTGTAGGAAGAGGCAAAAGAGTTGTAGAAACACACAAAAGGGGTGGAGAAAGAGGGAACAGAGGCAAGAGAGGTACAGTAAGAGGGAAGATGGGTGCAGAAAGAGGTCAGAGGGTGCAGAAAGAAGGTAGAGAGGTGCAGACAGAAGCAAGAGAAGTGCCGAAAAAATAACAGAGGTGCAGAAAGAGGCATCCGGGGTACAGAAAGAGGCAAGAGAAGTGCTGAAAGAAGCAACAAAGGTGAAGAAAAAGGAAAGAGAAGTGTAGAAAAACAGAAATGCAGAAAGAGGCAAGAGAAGTGCAGAAATAAGCAACAGAGGTGCATAAAGAGACAATTGAAGTACAGAAAGAGGCAAGAGAAGTACACAGAGAAACAAGAGAGGTGCAGCAAGAGGGAAGAAGGGTCCAGGAAGAGGCAAGAGCGGTGGAGAAAGAAGCAAAAGAAGTGCAAAAAGAAGCAAGAGATGTGCAGAAAGAGGCAAGAGAAGTGCAAAAAGAGGGAAGACTAGTGCACAAAGAGGCATCAGGGCTACAGAAATAAGAAAGGGAGGTACAGAAAGAGGGAAGAAGAGTGCAGAAAAAGTAAAGAGGGGTGCAGAAAGAATCAAGAGAAGTACAAAAAAGAAGCAAGAGACGAGCAGCAAGAGGCAAGAGAAATGCAGAAAAAGGCAAGAGAGTTGCTGAAGGAGGCTCGAGAGGGACATAAAGATGGAAGAGGTGTGCAGAAAGTAGCAAGAGGTGTGCATAAGAAACAAGAGAGGTACAGAAAGAAGCATGAGAAGTGCAGAATGAAGTTACAGGGGTTCATAAAGATATAAGAGGGGTACAGAAAGAAGCAATAGATGTGCAGAAAGAAACAACAGAGGTGCAGAAGGAGGCAAGAGAACTGCAGAATGAAGCAACAATGGTGCAGAAAAAGGCAAACGATGTGCAGAAAGAAGCAACAGAGGTGCAGATGGAGGCAGGAGAAGAGCAACATGAAGCAACAGGGGTGCAGAAAAAAAGGCAAGAGGGATGCAGAAAGAGCAAGAGAAGTACATAAAGAAGCTACAGAGGTGCAGAAGGAGGCAGGAGAACTGTAGAAAGAGGCACAAGAGTTGTAGACACACACAAAAGGGGTGGAGAAAGAGGGAACAGAGGCAAGAGAGGTGCAGTACGAGGGAAGATAGGTGCAGAAAGAGGTCAGAGGGTGCAGAAAGAAGGAAGAGAGGTGCAGAAAGAAGGAAGAGAGGTGCAGAAAGAAGCAAGAGAAGTGCCGGAAAAAACAAAAGAGGTGCAGAAAAAGACACCCGGGGTACTGAAAGAGGCAAGAGAAGTGCTGAGAGAAGCAACAAAGGTGCAGAAAAAGGGAAGAGAAGTGTAGAAAAACAGAAATGCAGAAAGAGGCAAGAGAAGTGCAGAAAGAAGCAACAGAGGTACAGAAAGAGACAATTGAAGTGCAGAAAGAGGCAAGAGAAGTACACAGAGAAACAAGAGGTGCAGAAAGAGGGAAGAAGGGTCCAGGAAGAGGCAAGAGTGGTGGAGAAAGAAGCAAAAGAAGTGGAAAAAGAAGCAAGAGATGTGCAGAAAGAGGCAAGAGAAGTACAAAAAGAGGGAAGACGAGTGCACAAAGAGGCATCAGGGGTAAAGAAAGAAGAAAGGGAGGTGCAGAAAGAGGGAAGAAGAGTGCAGAAAAAGGAACGAGGGGTGCAGAAAGAGGCTCAGGAGGTACAGAAAGATGGAAGAGGTGTGCAGAAAGTAGCAAGAGGTGTGCAGAAGAAACAAGAGAGGTACAGAAAGAAGCATGAGAAGTGCAGAATGAAGGAACAGGGGTTCAGAAAGATCTAAGAGGGGTACAGAAAGCGGCTAAAGAAGTGCAGAAAGTAGCAACAGAGGTGCAGAAAGAGCCAAGAAAACTGCAGAATGAAGCAACAGTGGGGCAGTAAAAGGCAAGAGACATGAAGAAAGTGGCAAGAGAGGTGCAGAAAGAGGGAAGAGGGGTGCAGAAAGAGGCAAGAGAAGAGCAGAATGAAGCAAGAGAAGAGCAGAATGAAGCAAGTGGGTGCAGAAAAAAGGCAAGAGGGATGCAGAAAGAGCAAGAGAAGTGTATAAAGATGCAACAGAGGTGCAGAAGGAGGCAGGTGAACTGTAGAAAGAGGGAAGAAAGTTGTAAAAACACACAAAAGAGGTGAGGAAAGAGGGAACAGGGGTGCAGACAGAGATGAGAGATGTGCAGAAAGAGGGAAGAGGGGTGTAGAAGGAGGTAAGAGGGGTGCACATAGAAGGAAGAGACATGCAGAAAGAAGCAAGAGAAGTGCCGAAGAAAACAACTGAGGTTCAGAAAGAGGCAAGTGGAGTACAGAAAGAGGCAAGAGAAGTGATGAAAGAAGCAAAAGAGGTACAGAAAGAGGGAAGAGAAGTGTAGAAAGAAAGGACAGAAATGAAGAAAGAGGCAAGAGAACTGCAAAAAGAAGCAACAGAGGTGCAGATAGCGGCAAGAGAGGTACACAAAGAGACAAGAGGTGCAGAAAGAGGGAAGAGGGGTGCAGAAAGAAGCAAGAGAAGTGTAAAACAAAAAAAGAGATGTGCAAAAAGAGGCAAGAAAAGTGCAGAAAGAGGGAAGACGGGTGCAGAAAGAGGGAAGACGGGTGTAGACGCTGGCAAGAGGAGTGCAGAAAGAATCAAGAGAAGAAGAAAAAATGAAGCAAGAGAAGTGGAGAAAGGGGCAAGAGAGGTGCAGAAAGAGGCAAGAGACATGCAGAAAGAGGAAAGAGAGGTGCAGAGAGAGAGAGAAGAGAGAATAGGGATAAAGAAAGTGTCAAGAGAGATACAGAAAGAAGCAATAGAGATGCGGAAAGAGGCAAGAAGGGTGCAGAAAGAGGCAAGAGAAATGCAGAAGGAAGCAACAGAAATGCAGAAAGAGGCAGGAGATATGCAAAAAGAGGCAAGACGAGTGCAGAAAGAAGCAATAGAAGTGAAGAAACAGGCAATATAGGTACAGAAAAAGGGAAAAGGGGTACAGAAAGAGGGAAAAGAGGTGCAGAAAGAAGCAAGATAAGTGCAGAAAGAGGCAAGAGAGTAGTAGAAACAGGCAACATAAGTACAGAAAGAGGTACAGAAAGAGAGAAAAGGGGTATAGAAAGAGGTAAGAGAGGTATGCAAAGAGGTAACAGAGGTACAGAAGAGGCGAGAGAGGTGCAGAAAGAATAGAGGTGCAGACAGTGGAAGAGATGTGTAGAAAGAGGCAGGAGAAGTGCATAAAAAGGAGGAAAGTTACATAAAAAAGCAAGAGAAAATGAAAAAGAGGCAAGAGAGTTGCAGAAAGAAGCAAGAGTGGTTTGTGCACCATTAGTACCAAATTAACACCCACATTTAGCAATAGGCAACAGGTCACCATTCTAGGTTTGCAAATGACCTTGCGCCACTCTGTAACAATTGTCTCTGCATTTTTAGTAACGTTTGAACCATTTGAGCTAGCAACAAGGTTTGCTTTTGTTCATATCTGCAGATTATGCAGCAGATGATGGATTATGTGGCAAATACAGAAAATGTACAAGTTTGCGAAAATTGTGCAGCCGAACGGTCGCATAATTGCAGTGACCCTGCTAATACCTTTGACTAGGTCTAGAAGTGCTCCTCCGTGGTTTCTTCTTATTTTTTGTCTCATTGAATTCATAGTTTAGCTTCTAAAAAAACGAGTATGACTAAACCTGAGGTTACCACTCCACAACACAGACTACCATAACACATAATTACTCTCCATAACACATAATCCCACTCTACATAATTCCTATACACTAAATACCACATACGTTCTATCCACATAATTGCATAACATACCACATAAATCCACTACACACAATGTACATCCACTCCACTCCAAAAAACATTAGTAAACATTTTTTTACATTTACAATGCCAGTAGCTCTAACTGTCGCAAATGCTAGACCTATTACATTGCAAATGCTTCTTTATTTAGTAGTCTCGTTAGAAGAGTGGAGGAGAAAGGAGGCTGGGCCTCCGACCAGCCCTCAGAAATTCCAAAGCACAGAGCTTACAGCAGGGACCATGAGGGCT
The DNA here is from genome assembly GCF_964261635.1 of Lissotriton helveticus. Classification (NCBI taxonomy): domain Eukaryota; kingdom Metazoa; phylum Chordata; class Amphibia; order Caudata; family Salamandridae; genus Lissotriton; species Lissotriton helveticus. The sequence continues at coordinate 878,111,062 of NC_136070.1, read as the reverse complement.
TCTTGTACCCCAAAGTACCTCAGGAATAAAGTGGAATTCATCCGCCAACCAGTAGTGTGCCAAGAAGTGCATTTGCAGAGTGGTGGAGGAAGGGGACATGGTCTCTGAAGATCTCTCAGCAGTTCTGATGTGTGGGATTCACTGGAGGTAACAGGAGGGGTTCCTGGCCCCTAAGGACCATCAGCAGCCAAGGGGACTTCCTCCTGTAACCAGTAGTGAGCCAGGAGGCATTTTTAAAGCTGGATGGAGAAAGGGGGTGGGGCCTCCGATGACCTCTCAGCAATTGTGCTGTATGGGTCTTACTTGAGGTAATAGGAAGTGTAGTTGGCCCCCAGGGACCCATAGGATTCAAGTTGAGTTCAACCCCCAAGCAGTAGCGCTCCAGGAGGTGAGTTTGCAGAGTCGTGGAGAAAGGGGGCGAGGACTCTGATGACCTCACAGCACTTACTAGAGGTTACAGGAGGGGTTTCTTGGCCCCAAAGACCCTCACCCACCAAGGGGACTTCATCTCACAAGCAGTAGTGTGCCAGGAGGTGCATTTCCCTTATGGTGGTCAACGGGGCAGTACACTGCATAAAGGGTCAAAACGTCATCGACAGTAAAGATAAAAGTAAACTGATCCAGCACTTATTATTGCATACAGTTGCTGTACATTTTCCATAAACTTACAATTGGTCGCTTTCTGTGTAAAGAAATGGTGAAACATTGTAAATATTGTCACATTGTGTTACGTATATTTTAGGTTCTTGATTCACTTGATACACTTTGCACTATATTTGTATCTCATTGTATCATTTGAGTAATATATATAAATGTGTTTAATGAGACCATTGGTCTGTGTGGTTACTTCTTTCTGACATCCCTTCAACCCTTCCATTGCGATTACGCATTACGTTAATACGTGACTATATCATTCCGCAGTGCTTTTACCTGGATTTCATCCTTCTTTAGAGAACATTCTTTTCAAGTGGCTATTAGACCTTTTTTTCTCCAAAGAAAAATGCCTCTCATATGGGGTGTTCCTCCGAGCTCCTCCCTCAGTGCTACCCTTATTAAAGATTATATTTTCTCCCTTGCAGACATCATTTTACACAAACAGATCATTTTACATATGTATATGTAGATGGCATATCATCTCATGTACCCAAGATTCTGCTTACCATGGAACAAAACTGAAACTTTGCCTCCCTGAGGTCACTAAGTGGATGAGCGTAAACTGCCTCAAGCTTAACAGAGAATAAACTGAGGTCATGATTGTGGGGATCCACTCTAATAATTGATTCTCTGCTTGGTGGTCTGACTCGTTGGACCTCTTCCCCTTCTGAAACCCAAGGTGAAAATCTTTGCATCGGGCTTGACCAAAAATATGTTGGGAAAATCAGCTCAAGACCCTACTGGCCAATTACTTTGGGATTATGAGAAGCATAAAGAATGTTATCTGCTTTCTTTCTGTATGGGCTCAGAAAACTGTTGTCCAAGCTTTGGTCACCTCTCACCTTGGCTACAGTAACATATGCTATCTTGGCCTATCACAGACACACTTTAAACCACTTCAGATGATCGAAATTCAGCTGCTACTTTTGAACTTGCCTAAATGTGACTCCACCAGGTCCCATCTTAAAAACCTATGTTGGCTTCCATTTAGCAAATCGCCTCCAGTTTAAGGCATTGTGTTTTACTGACAGGACTTTTTCAAATATAACACCAAACTATCTTTGGTGCCTGATTAACCCACCATTCCTGCCAGAGTCTTGAATTCATCTGGCTTTCTACTGGCCATGGTTCCCAGAATCAGCTAAATCAGACTGGTAGAATATTCCTTCAGATTCTTAGCTCCCAATTTATGGATCAACATCAACAGTTTTAATACTGTACCTATTCCTTTGCAATTTAGTAGTAGTCATGTGCTTTATAAGTTTATCTAATTATCAATGAATGTAAATTACCCAAATCAAACATTTAATGAAAACTTTGTTACTGCATCTCCCATCACGACCTTTGAGACCACTGCTGACATAACCACTGTAGGCCAAAGGCTAAGTCATGTGAAGCAGCTACTAGAACTAGTTGACCCTAATTGACCTGTTCTCCTTCAGCGATCTCTCAAAGAACACTCACCCCGCCAAAACCTCTAAGCAACTGTTGCGCATTCTTTTCTCTCAGTTGGACCATTATGCGTATTCCTTCTTCAACTCTTTTCTGAACTAAGCAGTGTAGTGTCTAGTGTGTTAGAGTTGATGGAACCCTTTTGGATATTCTTTGTAGAACTGTAACATATTTTCTTTAGAGCAGAATGCACTGACAGCTGGTTTAGAATGTGGTGTTTGCAGTTACATGCAGTGTAAAACTAACCTCTGTGTGTGGTGTAATCGTTGGCGGGTACCCAGGCTGGAGAATACACTACAACCAGCTCAAACAACTGGCATCCAAATCTATCACAATTTGTAACTTGGCCTATAAACTGGTCATGGAGTTCTAGACTACTTTTTTCTATAGCCACCAAAGTAGATCTTCATCATTTGTGTTCAACAATACATACTCATGTATGTACATTCTTTCCCAAGATGATAATATATAATATTTAATGCAATCACTGCTTACAAACTTGTCCCTAATTTCCTTAATAAAGTCAAATTGAGACATGGATAGTTAGCTGTACTAAAGAAATGATTTATCTGCTCAACTGTAATGTCCTATTACATATGGTAATCTTCATTACTCCGGGTCCCGTAGTCCTCGACACCTTCATAATAAACAAGTGGAGATGTCCATCTCCCGACAGAAAAAAACAACAAGAGGCATGCTGGGACACTAATACTGCCCCTCCCCCCGGGAGTACATAAGCAGTACTTACCCAGCAGACCTCCTGTACTAACAAGCCCAGACAGGAAGGCCGGCCGCCCGGGAGGGAGGGAGGGGCGTATGAAGGTGTCGAGGACTACGGGACCCGGAGTAATGAAGATTACCATATGTAATAGGACATTACCCCCAGGTCCCTCCGTCCTCGACACCTTCATAATAAACAAGTGGAGAATACCAAAGCAGAAACCCGGCCTTCCGCACGCAGAAGCACACCCAGGAAACCACAACAAAACAGTCACCCAAGGGAGCACCGAGAAGGAGGAAAGGAAGACCGCAGGCAACATCCGGCCCGCAACCCCGAACAAGACAGCAGGGACAAGGACCGGGGAGAAAGAAACAAGGCCAGGGCTCCAAAGAAAGGAGGCCGCCAACCCGAAAAACAGGCAACCGGTACCGGGACCAGGACCAGGACACCAAGACCAGCCAAAACAACCCACCGGATAAGACCGCCCAGGCCAGAACCAGCAGGAAGGACACACAGGGCCAGGCAGAGCCACCAGGAAGACGAGACAACCCGGAAGAAGCCAAAGAAGGAACGGCCAACAGAGCGCAGGCACAAGCACCCAGCCCAAAAAGGAAGGAGAAGCACAGGCCAGAAACACGGCCAAACTCGCAAAAGAAAGGACACGAGCCCAAGAGAACCGAGGAGGAACCCCCCCCCCCCCGAGAAGGCCCAGGAGGCAACAAGCACCCAGGAGCCGAACAGGACCGAAAACCCGACCCAAAAGACAGGGACAGGACGGAACCCCAGAACCCAGCCGAAAGCCCACCAAACAAGGAGAGGCCAACAAGACCGGAAACCAGCAACAAAGACACAACCAGGTCGGGAACAGAGAAACCGACCACAAGCCCTGAAAACCCCAACCCCAAAGGGATGGAACACAAGGCAGGAGGGGAGCACAGAGCAACCGGGAAACCCCAGCAGCCGTCCAACGAGGCACAGAGGGCAGCACAAAGAAGGCGCCCAAAAGACAAAGGACCGACCAGGAACCCCACACCCAGGCCAGCAGCAAGGGCAGGAGCAGCGGGAAAAAGAAAGCCCAGGGAGCACAGCACCCAGACCAACACCACAAGGCCCCAACCCAGCAACGCCGGAGAGGAGCCAAGCAAACCGCAAAAAATTAGGACAACAAACGCCAACAGAACCGGGAAGCCAGGACCGGAGTCAAGCCACCCGACCACGCAGGAGGAACAGCAGGCCCAAGCAAACCCCCGAAGGAGAGCAGAGGACCAAGCAGCAGGAAACCACAGACAACCCGCAGCCAGGAGAGAGGGACTCGCAGAGGCACGAGCACCACAGAACCGCACCCCAACCAAGGAGGGAGGGGCACCCAAACAGACCCATACCGGGAACAAAGCCCGGGAAACAGGGGAGGAAGAAGCGAGCCAGGACCACAGAACCAGGAAACAACCCGGAAAAGGTCGGCAAAAAACCCCCCGAGCAGGCCGAAAAGGGACAGCACATCCAGAAACCCAGGAGGCACAGCCCGAGGCCACACACAACCAGCAAGAAGCCGGCAGAACCGGAGCCACAGAACCCCACACAGGCCCACAACACCGGGAAAACAAACCCGGGAAGAGAACCAACAGCAGGAGAAGGCCCAGAAGGAACCCCAAGGAAGCGGCCCCAACGCAGAACACCCCGCCAGGACCCAAAGGGAGACCAGCAAGGAGGCAGAGCCCAAAAAGGAGCCCAACAGGCCGGAGCGGAACGCCCCAGCCAAAAACCACATCCAGGCACCCACCAAGGGGACCAGACGAGAATAGAAAAATCCAGGGAGCAAACACCCCCGCGAGCAGAAGGACCAAGAAGCCAACAGTACCCAGCAGCCCCAGGAGGCCATGCAGGTACCAACCCGGCCCGACCAGGCACACCCACCGAGCAGACAGCGGAGCATGGGGACAGCACACCACACTGGAGAACAGGTGACACGACAGGACACGGCAGCAGCCAGGAATAAACCAGGCAGGCACCAACGTCCGAAACAGGAGGGGCGGCCAGGAAACACCAGAAGCAAACCAAAGGTAAGCACGGGGAGAGCCAGAGCAGAAGCAACCTGGCCAGGCACACAGTAGGCCCCAGGACAAACACCGAAAGCCCCAGGCCGGAGCAAAGGGAAGCCCAGAGCACCAGGAAGACCCAGACGGGCGCCCAAGCAGCCATCAACCAGGCCAGACCCAGCAAAACTGCAGGGAACAGAGGAGGACAGGCGCAGGCAAGGCGGAATAGAACAGAACAGCCGAACCCAAGGCAGCACAAGCCAACCAAGCACAGGTAGAGGGGACAAAGCACCCCAGAGGGCCCCTGGCACCACACCGGCAAGCAACCAAGGACAGGAACCAGGAGCAGCCCAAAAGCCGACCAACCCCAAAGAAGCCAGGAAGGGAAGGCGAAGAACCAGGGCACCACCGGAGCAAGGCCACCACAGCCAGCCCGCCGAGGAGCCAAAGCCCCCCACAGAGAAGGCAGATGTCGAAGAAGCGACCAAAACAGACGAGCAGCAGAGGGCAAGGCACAAGCAAGCAAGCAGGGAGTACCCAACAAACAGAGAAAACCCCAGGAGCAAGCAAAAAAAAGGCAGAGCAAGCAAAAGGAACCAGCCCCCACAGAGGCGACAGGAACCCCCGCCAACCCCGGAGGGGAAAACCCCCAAGCGCACAGTGGTCAAGAGCAGGGGCACCCCCAAACGAGAAGCCCCGTGACACACCCGCCCCCGAGAACAGACCAGAGCCGGGGAGGGCAGGTGGCAAGTCAGCAGGCCAGGAACAGAACGTGACCCCGCAGACAAAAAAGAGGAGCACAGGAACCACAGCGCCCGACCGACCAGCACCCACCAGACACCCAAGCACCGCGGGAGGAGGGGGGGAGCACCAGAGAACACCAGCGCGTCCGAGCATCACAAGCACACAGAAGCACCAGCCACTGAGAACACACAGGAAGCAAGCAGCGCGGGCACCGGTGGCAGCAGCATGACAACCCAAAAACGAAGAGGGGACGAAGCACAGCGCCAAATGCAAGCCCCCCGAGCAGGAGGCCCTGGCACAAACCACGGCACCTCCAGGAGACAATGACGCCAGAATACGGCACACCCAGAAGGATAGCCAGCCACCACCTCCAGGACCAGCCCACGAGACTCATAGAAGAAGAAAAGGGGGCGAGTCAGCCAGAGCGGGGGCCAACAGCACAAGGCCGGCATCCGCACAGGGTCAAACATCACAGACCCAGAGAAGGGCGCAGGCAAAGCCAAAGCCCAGCACGAGCAGCCCTAGAGACCCCCGAACACCGACAGGCGAGGGACAGGGAAAGCAACTCAGCGCCCGAGACCCCCATCCAAAAGGCCATCCAGCAGCACGCAAAAAGAAAGCAACCCAGGGACGCCAACCCTCGAAACCCAACCGGCCAAGCACGGAAAGGCCAGGGCCAAACGGACGAGCCCCACAGGGACCCCAGCCAGGCATTCCCAGCGTAGTGGAGAATAAGCAAGCCCTAGCTCAGAGTTGCAGAGAGGGACACCATCAAAGAAATAGGCACCGAGGCGAGAAGGACCAGGTCCGGTGAAGTATGAGCCCAAGACCGACCTAGGCGGGGAAGTGAACCCCGGCTAGACCTCTGCATCAGGGTCTGCCGCTCCAACCAGCGAGCCACACATCTCCACGAAGAAGAAAGAACTACCACGTGGGTGCCCGGAAGAGACATCGCATCGGTACCAGCACAAGAACGAACCGAGAAGGAGAAGAGGCCGAGAGGACCCGCAGGAACCCGAAAAGACCCACAGGCACCGAGACAGAAGCCCGGACTCCAAACAAGCAGCCTCAGAAGAACGGGACATCCCAGCACACAGAAGAGAAAGCCACCAAGGCACCGGGCGCGCCACAGACAGAGGGGCAAACCGGAACCCAGCAGAAATAGCCACAGCCGAGGGGCAGCGCCAGCCCCGCACCCGAGACAGCCCGGGGGCAGTGCGGGGGCCGCAGAGGCACAGAGCCGGGCCGGCGACCGGAATGAACCCAAACTGGAAAGCGGCAGGAAGCAAAAATCAAAACTCGCAGTGCAGCAGCAGAAAGCACACGAGTGCGAGGAATGGAGAAATGCGTACAGGCAGCAGAAGGGAACAACGTGACACAGCACACGCCCCCCCAAGAGCAGCTGAAAGGACTCCACATGCCCACCATCAGCAAGCCCCCCACAGTGCAAGCACAGTGCGTGGCATCAACGCAAAGCACAGGGAGAAAGGCAGCCGTCCAAACAAAGCAGGCTCCCACATGCTAGAAGGAAAGAAAACCCCGCAAGCGGGACTCACCCAGAGCGGGGGCCAACCCCAGGAACAAGGCCCCCACCCCACCTTCTCCACAGCCAGGAACAGCAGGAGCCCATCGAGAGAGGCACGTCTCCCCGGCCAAGCTCGGGAAGACGAGCCCGCGACCCGGAAGCAACTTCCCTGGAACTCCAGCCCCAGCTGCAAAGGACCGGTAGGTGCACGAAGAGCACAGCAGAACACCGGCTCCAAGACAGACTGACTCCCAGCAAGCCCGGCAGGCCAGGAGGCAGTCCAGGGAACCCCGCGCCCAAACAGCCAGGCAGCAGGGCGGGGGGGAAGAAGAGAAGCCACTCAAGCCCAGCAGGAGCAGCACCAGCACACCATCCATTCTGTCGACAGACAGAAAAAAAGAACAGGAGGTCTGCTGGGTAAGTACTGCTTATGTACTCCCGGGGGGAGGGGCAGTATTAGTGTCCCAGCATGCCTCTTGTTGTTTTTTTCTGTCGGGAGATGGACATCTCCACTTGTTTATTATGAAGGTGTCGAGGACGGAGGGACCTGGGGGTAATACCTTATTAGAGCTGAATTGTTATGTCATAATGCCTGCTGCCAGCGAAGGCATCTAAGGTGAAGGGCGGGTCACAGACTCTAATTACAGAACTTGGATAAACAATAAAAAGCAGAACTGGATTTTTATTCTTCTTATCTGTATTTGTAAAAAGAACAGTGATCAGCAAAATCGAGATATTTATAGGCACATGCTTTGTTTTGCATGCCATTTTTCCTTGCTGGAAAAATAATGTATCTCTGCATTATTCATCCCACTCTGAACTATATGATTTTTTAATCTCTCTCTCGTTAAACTGATTCTGTGCCATGTTTAATTTCCCACTACAAGTTTCTTATTTTATCCTGCAACCACATCATATGTTTCATATGAGAAGGCAAGACACCAATGATTTAAGCGGTTTGTTGGAAAGGTGATGGAGTGATCATGTATTATAAGGAGACAAATTTCCCTAAGTTGTACCCTACACGGATTTTGCAAGTCAACTCGTAATTCCATGACCTTATAAAAAGGCTCCCAGTTTTAATTTTTTACTGATATTTTCAGATAAATACAGAGTGAAAACAATGTGTTTCCTCTCTGTATTTAATTTTAAAAACATAAAAATACTGACAAAAATTGCTTTTTGTCAAAGACGTTCCATGGTGACTTTCAGGAATTCCAGCCAAAAGATGAGCAGATAGACAGAATGGGGATTTAAAAAACAGGATCAGATTTCCTTATACACAGGCATATGTTAACAAATATTTGTAGTATAACACTAATATGCACCTGTGGGTGTAGCGTTTACCAACTTGGGACAGCTTAATTTGCTAGAACATGAAAGGCATCCACGTATGAGTGCAAGTTTAATAGTGAAATAAATGTGGAAATATACAGCACTTTACGACTACATTTATTTGCAAAATATAAAATAAATATCAATGAGATGGCCCAAAAATAAATATGGATAAATACAGAATGAAATGGTAAAAAGTAAATACTTTAAAACTGGGAGCCCTACTTATAAAGAAACTCAGCCTTTGACCTAGTTCCTCTACATGGTAACATAACTCTTAAGTGACTTGCAATATCCTTATAATGTACAGCTGATTATTCTTTGTCCCGTACGTTATGCAAGGCAAACTACTAGGAAAATATAAGACAACAAACCAACCACAAAATTGATGTTTCCTTCAACAAAACTCAATGGTACTATGATCTTCTAGACCATCTAGGTTTTTCGCTCTTTAACATCATCCTCAGGTCTTTATTCACTTTCCTAGGAGTGACAAATGAAATACCTCAACTCTCTTGGGGGGTCATCACTGGCTGCTGTTTGCTCACCCAAGTAATAAGAAGTTGCAGCACTTGAACTTTTAACTTTACTGTTTATCTAACCTTAGTTTGTGTTGACACATTTAAGGATGATATTCTCTTGATCTTTATGAACAGCACATCATATGGTTTAAAAGCTTGACAAAGGGCCACTGCACAGATCATAACCCAAAGAAAGGCATGTACATTTCAGGGCCATATGTTCATACACAAACATCCTATAATTTTGAAAGAATAGTAATGAGGATCATATTTGGACCAATACATACATCCATGAGAAAATCAAAGAGGTTTAAGAGAGGGAATTTGGCTCCACCTACATGTTGTCCCACCACCCTACTGGATTTGATTGAGCAGAAGTTGTGTGGGTCCACTGAAAAAGAGTGTTTATAGTGAACAGATTATACTCAGTAAGTAAGCCTGAGTTGGTTATCGTCATTAGCCAATAATCAAGGCTGTAGGCTTCAATGGTTCATTTTGGAGTGAAAGTCAGATGTTGTAGGCCTGGTCATTTTTGTAATGAAAATGTATGACATAGGTTGAAGGTCTGAATTATTTATTGCAGAACGTACATATTAAAGCCAGTAGGCCTTTACGGATGGGTTGTTACTACACAGTGTAAATGCCTATAAATATGTACTTTCTAATGCAGATGTCAAGTTACAATATAACCCCGTGACCAATAAGTTAGGAAGAAGGTTCATATTTTAATGTCTGGCAAACATTATAGGAAATGATTCTGCTTTGAATTGTGTGTCAAAGATCATATGAAACAGCTATACATTGTACATGGTATGACAAATACAAGAAGGGATTTTACATTGTGAACATCATGTCAAGCACCATAGGGAGAGATTTTATATTGGGATTACCATTGCAAACACCATACAAAGCAGCATGACATTTTGAACCATGAGACTACTACAATAATAAGGGGTTTTGCACTGTGAAATCATTGACAAATGTAATAGAAAAAGGTTTATAACATGTATTGCTTTTAGGTCGAGTCATTGTAAAACCTGTGCATTTCATAAAAAGAGTTAATGGTGATGTTAATGTATACTTTGGGTCTGCCTAAATTGTTTGGTCGATCCTTTGAAGCAAAGAAAGCATGGCCAATGTTTATTTTTAATTTAAGCACACCAGGCTTGCATGTGACAAAAGCAGTAAGCTTCTCATTTTCCATAGTGACTTAAATTATGTTGACTTAAATATTTTTATAATTAAAAGGTTAGTGTTTTTCAATAGACCCATATTGGACCATTGCTGGTTGTGCAAATAGAAACTGTTGATTTTGATATTGTCACATGGAACCTCACAGATAATAGGAACGGACTTCATTTACATAGTTAGCTGCCCCCTTTGATATTTCATTTTTCACTAATTTGCACTCTGGCTCCTCATTAAGGGGTACCAATTTATAGTTCCACCTAAAATCTTATAACTATTTCTGATTTTGATTATAGTACTTAGTTGAGTGTGCCTTACCAGACGTTTGTGAGGTAAAGAAAAGGCACTGGGGCGTGGTCAAGATGGAGATCCCAGAGCGTGCATCACTGCTAAGCTCCATGATCCGGGCGCCTGCTGAGCCCACAATGCTCTGATTTTGCCTGAAATTCAAGTCTCATGACAAAAGATAGGGTCTCAGTGATGGAGTAGCAGAACGTGAGCTACAACACTGACAAAAATGGCACATTGGAAGGTGTTCATCGGTAAAGCTTACAATATTGGATGGGGGATTCCAAGATGGGTGCAACAAACATTAGAATGGTTGTATCACAAGCCCCTGAGATAGTTGAGCACAGAGATTGTAGTAGAACAAGGGGAACAAACATACTCTGTCCCAGACAAAGCAAGGTAGGAGGGACTGGTAATCCCGGAATTTCCTACAAGGCATCTCTCTGCATTACGAGTGACATGGAGGCGAGTGACGAGATATAGCCACATGGAATCCCGGTGCCTGGGAGACAGGCTCCTTTCATATCCTGTTGTCCACCAGTGTAGTAATGCAAACTTTTCCAAGAAGAAGGGTAATGAGAGGGCACATATTAGTCAACAAGTCAGACTTAGTGACCCTCTGATAATGCTGTAATAATGAAATGAAAAAAACATGTATATAGTGCAATAGCTACCCTGAGGCATCCCAGCGCTGCTGATAACACGCGGACAGAAGAGAAGAATTCAGTGGTTTAGAAACAGTTGTTAAAAAGCAGAGTTTTGAAGAGTTTGCGCAAGGATAGGAGATTGGGCTCCATCGCATGCATGGCCGATAGGGCATTCCATAGTTTGGCGGAGTTCTAGGAAAAGGAGCGTCCGCCGCATCTCGCTCTCTTTATTCTAGGGAGTAGCACGAGGGAGGGGGATGCTGATCAGAGATGTCTACTAGGTTGAAAGGGAGTTATCATGGATCGTCTGACTGCAGGGTCATTCCTCCAGAAGGCCTTGTGGGCAATGCACATGGCTTTGAATTGTATTCTCTCCCTAACCGGCAGCCAGTGAAGGCTCCTCAGTGCCGGGATTTCTGTTTGTCGATGAGGGGTCTGGAGGAGCGTGCAGGCTGCACAGTTTTGAATTATCTGGAGCTTGCAAGGGGTGGATTGAGGGGCTCCTAGATATAGGCACGATAGGATAAGACTTTGCACCATGATTTTTCCTGCCTGAAATGGGAGAAGGGGAAGTACTTTACGTAGCATCCTCAGCATACCGTAGGAAGTGGCTGAAGGTTTTGCCACTTGGTGGTTAAAACAAAGGGAGTGGTCCAGCCAGATAGGAAAGATTTTGATCTGGTTTTTGGGGACTGGGGCTGGGTCAAGGCATTTTGGCCAAAGTAGCTCCGAGTTAATAGAGGGGGAGTGTCCGAGAAGCATTATCTCAGTTTTGTCCCCATTGAGCTTTAAGAAAGGGAGTTCCATCCATATGGCTACCTCCTCTAGGCAACTTCCTAGGTTGCTTGGTGACTTCTCTGTGTGGTTTAAGGTCACCACAAACTGAGTGTCATGGGCGTAGGTAATGATTTTTTTGCCAAATGGACGGACAATCTCTGCCAGGGGACTCATATAGACATTAAACAGTGTGGGGCTCAGGAAGGAGCCCTGAGGCACACCATAGCTGAGGCCCATACATTTGGAGACAACATTGCCTTCAAAGACCTGGAAAGAGCGTTCAACTTAGAAAATTTGTATCCAGGCGATGGCAATGCCTGACACTCCCAGGTTTCCAAGTCTATCAATTAGTGTGTCGTAGTTTACATTGTCAAATGCAGCACTTAGATCAAGAGGTATAATTGCTGCAGAACCCCCTTGATCCAGGATCCTCCTGGCCCCCTCCGTTGCTGCGAGGAGGGCGGTTTCGGTACCATGTTGGGGACGGAAGCCAGTCTGTGAAAGATTGAGTAAATTGTTAGTTTCTAGAAACTCTACCAGCACTTAGTTGACATGTTTTTCTAAGATCTTACTCAGCCAAGGAAGGAGGGAGATAAGGCAGTAGTTGCTAAGGTTGTCTTGGTCCAAGTTGGGCTTTTTTAAGAGAGCCTTTACCATAGCACATTTCCATGCAGGGGGGACTACTCCAGAGGAGATGGAGGCATTAAGGAGGACATGGGCGGTTGGGAAGATGTTTACCATGACTGGTGCCAGGGCTCAGGGGGGCACAGTGTCTGAGGCGGAGCCTAATTGCACCTGATGCATGATATTGTCAAAGGTTACAAGGTCTAGAGGGGGAGGACCTCCAAGGAGACTCGCGCTATGTAACCTGAGCTAGTGGTGAGGGCTGAAGCTAGTTCAGACTGGATAGGAGAAAAGGTAGAGTACATTTTTTGGTATTTCCTGGTGGAAGAATTCCGTCAGGTTGTTGCACGGGATTGGGCATTGATCGGGTTTGGTTGTTTCTGAGGGGGGAAGCAGCATTATATTTTTCTTTGTAGAAGGTCGCTTGAGCGGCTTTGATTTTGCCTTTATAGGTTTTTATTGCCTCCCTAAATTCGGATTTTCTTGGGGCTGCATAGTTTAGTCTCCATTTCCTCTCTAACCTTTTGCAGTGTTTTTTGAGTTCCCGTAGGTTTGGGGAGTACCATGGGGACGTTTTAGCTCTGCCTTATGGGGAGTACATCATCTAAGGAGCTCTGGATCCAATAATTAAATTTCTCGTTAGCTAAGATAGGGTTAGGGTTTCTGTCAGGTCTGGTGGCTTCGAGGGCTGAGATCCATTGTTCTCTCGAAAGTTTGGACCAGTTACGTTCCCATTAGGTAGCAGGGTTGGGTGGGAGGATGAAGTCAGGGGTACCCCAGGACAGAGGGATCAGGAAGTGGTTAGACCAGGGGAGCAGGGACGGCACTCCTGTTGTAAGTTTGGTGCAGTTGATGAAGACGGGGTCAAGTAAGTTGCCTTTAGTATGAGTGGGTACAAATAGTTTCTGCTTTAGCTGAAGTGCAGAGAGGCTCATGATCAGCTCAATTGTGGTGTGATCAGAGGTGTTGTCTAGGTGAATATTAAGATCCCCTAGTACAGTGAAATTAGACGGCGAGCAAGCTAGATTCGCTATGGTTAGCAGGAGGGTATTGAGGAATTAACCTAGGGCTCTGGGTGGCTGGTATATTAGTAGCCCAGAAAAGGTGATAGTGGGGGAGAAATCAATGGAGAAGGAAAGACTCTCGCAGTCTGATACCTGGTCTGGGGAAATGCGACAGTTATAATGGTCTTGAAAAACAATTGCTAAGCCTACCCCTCTACCCTTTTTGCTGTCTTCTCATTGTATGAGGTAGCCGTGAGGGAGAGTTTGAGTGTGAACTGGCTTGGACTCAATATTAAGCCAAGTTTCTGTCAGGAAGAGAACATCAGGTTTAGATTCTTCCAATAACAAGGCGATTTCAGTGGCATGCTTAGGGAATGATCTGCAGTTCAGCAGGAACATCTATAGGATGCAATGATTTGCAGGGGGCAGCAAGTCTTAATGACCGGTCAAAAGTTAAACCCACAATGTGGACAGTTAATGTGCTCAACTGCTACATTCTAGGAGTGTCAGCAGCTGTCAGATGTTGTTCCTCTTAGGTTGTGGAGGGAGTGTGGGCTATAAGACCTAAGATAAGTCTGGGAACGGGCAGGGGTTGTGGCCCCTGGCCCCAGTCGGACGCAGACAGGCGCAGACAGGCTTACCTTTGGTTCGTCTTTCGCGTGCCACAGGCGTGCCCGCTGCGCGGAGAGTCTTGCATGTGCGTTAAATAGGAAAGTGAGGCTCTGCCCCCTCTGGTCTCCTGCCCGGAAGTGAGGGAAAAATAATCTGCGGCCGGATACTCCCTCCATGCAAGCGGCAAAACCCGTGGTGGACCGGGTAGCAGTGCGGTTTGTGGTGTGATCAGGAGGACAGGTAGGTGAGCACAAGTTTTAAAAGAAAGCTGTTTTTTTTAAAAAAAATAGGTAAAAACTCTTAAAAGGCCTTTAGAGCAGTTATACACACACCCAAACTTGCCTTGCTGTCTGTGCGCGTCCGTGCACCGAGATTCTGGCATGTGTGTTACATAGGAAAGTGATGCTCTGCCCCTTCCAGTCTCCTGCCTGGAAGTGAGGGGAAAATAATCTGTGGCTGGATACTCCCTCCACGCCGGAAAACCCGTATAGCACTTTATTATGGGCCTGTAAGTTACACTGGGTATAATGGAAAACTTAACCTGATCCCCTCTGCGATGAGGACCAATATACAAAATAAGCAGCACCCGGGCCTTCAAATCATGCGGACATAACTGAGGACTAAGAAAGCGTGTCCCCTTTAAGTCAAAGATGACTACTCATTTACGTGGAAGTTCAACCATGCATCTATCACCTAGAGACCTGCCTTGACATAATGACAAAAATCAGAGCAGAGGCGCTAAGCAACAGCAATAGGACAAACACACCTTTTTCAGTGCCTGTCAAAGAAATGTTACTATCACAAAAACCTGTCTACTTTTAAGCTCAGACCAGCTCCAATCCTCCTAGAGAGCACAATAAAAAGAAACTACACACACCCAGGCCCTGGCCAATTAAGGAGAAAGTCATATCTTTTCTAAAGAAATTAGAAATTATTTAATGTCCTTGTAACAGGATTTAAGGTGGACATTTCTGGCACAGCCAACTCTCTCCAAAGGGCTTAGAGCTTGCTTGATCAAGTAGAAGAAGGTTGGCAGTATGACTGCGCAAAGAGGATGAATGCTTCCTCAGAATCAGACAAAACCAACAGGTAATGAGTGAAAAA
This sequence comes from Lissotriton helveticus, assembly GCF_964261635.1. Classification (NCBI taxonomy): domain Eukaryota; kingdom Metazoa; phylum Chordata; class Amphibia; order Caudata; family Salamandridae; genus Lissotriton; species Lissotriton helveticus. Next base: position 878,095,830 of record NC_136070.1, on the reverse strand, counting down.
ATGGACAATATTGAAAACTGCACAAGTACAATAATGTGCACCTACGGGGGACTCAGCAAAGTGGTTTTTAGACAACACATAGACTCACATATCCAAACATTATTCACTCAGCTACTTCAATGCCTGTACAATCAGCTTATCCAACTCAATTACACAATGCCTGATGAGTCCTTTACTTCCATGATAAAGAGAAGAATCTATGAGCCGCTCCCTTACATAAGCAATAAGAGTAAATGGTTTCAACCGAGGTCTTCTGCAACATGAATAGCAAATTGCTCTGTACGTTGTCAAGAGGAAATAGAAACAGCCCCAGCCAATGTGGCTCTACCACATTGGTTATCTTGATGGGTGGGCAGGGGCCTCTGGTGCCTCTATTGTGTGGTGACGTGACCATTTGTCGTCAGTTGACATGTTGATTTTGGATTAAAGTGGCCTGCCACTTTGGTCGGTCTCTCCCTTGTTAAAAGTGCAATTTTTCATTTTGGCTGTAGTTTTTCCATTTTGAAGTTTCTATGCTTGGTTTGGGTCTCTAATTGATTTTAAGTTAGGCGTTTTAGATAAAACATGTTGATGGGGGTATAGAGAGATATAATCACTTACTTGAATGGGAGATGCCCTCAGAATATCCCCTTGCCGAACCTCAAAAAGCTTGCTTTGAGATTTGGGTATAACTAGCAATTGGAGGAAAAATGTCTAGCAGAACGTGTGTCCTGTCAATGGAATTTGTTAAAGGTAATGTGCAGCAGACTATGCTTTGTCAACATTTGAACAGTTGTCATGTGGTAGGCTGCCTAGGAAACTGGTCTACAGTCCTAGAAAGGGGGTAATGATTAATGTCTCATATAAATGAAATTTTGTTTGCTGGTACTATGTGCAGTTTCGTTTATATCTGAGTTTTAGTTTGACAGACAACTCACTGTGAGCAAGGGACCACCTATGCACATACACAATCATTCAGTCAGTCAAAACACTTTAATCGATCTAAAAGCACATAGATAATAAAAGTGCAAATTTACACAAACAATATATCATGTAATAAAATATCATTAATAAATATTTTAAAATATATATAAACATTCCATAAAACAGCTAATAACTGGCGTAAATACATTAAAACCTATTGATCTTAACTGCTGTTGTAATCTCCTAGTTTTTAGTGAAAAACATAAAGAGGTTGTGACACAGTAACAGACATAGTGGTTATGAAGCATTTGTTAAAAAACATAAACCTGGTCGGCATAGCCTAAATTTGTATTTGCTTATCATGGGAAAAATTTGAGTTTTACGATATACTGTGTAAATCTTACAGAAGAAAAAGATATGAAAGTTTGATTGACTAGATACCCCATCGCACGGACAGGGAGGCAAGACTTGCTGAGATAAATGACAGTAGGGTAGCCCAGCATACACAGTCATGCTCTTGTTGGAAAAGACTTGATATGCGTGGCAAGCATATACTATGCATATCCTGCACCTTGTACAGAAGTTGTCACAGACAAAGCACGCTGTCCACACACCCAAACCCCCTTAGGTACCAAACCTCTACCATGCACACCTTGCAGAGCAAATTTTCCAGAGAGCCTACTCCCTCCAAATTTCCAAGCCAAATTATGTATGCAATCCCCTTCTATAAACGCCCTTCTCCCTGTAGCAGACCCTTTGTAGGTAGGTATTCTCTTGGGTGCAATCAATGAGATGCAAATGGCCAAGCCCCTTTAACACACAGTTTACACGATATACAGAAGTGTTTATTGACACTTTGTATTCACATTCTAAAGATTAATGTTCATTTATAACAAATCCCAATCAAAAGTGTCTGCCCCGTTTCCCATTAGGTCCTGCAGGACTCCTGCGGGACTCAGCGTGGACCCTCAATATGTTCCCATAGGTATATAAGTATAAAGTTTTTATTGCACAATTATTTAAAATCATTGCAATATGCAAGAATACAAAAAAAACGGTAGTAAAAACATTTGAGACTGTTAAAAACTAAAACAGTGAATGGGTGGAAAGGGAAAGTAAAAAGACAAGGAAAGTCAAAAATTGATTACTTGCAGGGAATTAAATTCAGGCATTGCACAGAGGGAAAAGTCATGAAATTAATTTCGGTAATGAATTTGACAAAGCGGGTCGCCATTTGAGGCGAATCCCCCCTCATGCATTCCTCAAGTGCTTCTTGGCATGTCCTGATACCTGGAAGGAGCCAAATTGGTCTCAGCCAGAATATTCTTTGTGGCCGCAATTGATGACAAATGCACAAAATGTGAATTAAGTTTTCCTCTCCCCGTTTGCAAAACCGACATTGGGAGGAGGCTCCTATCTTATACCCTTGCCCAAACTTGTATGCTTTCAGCGGAATTAGGCCAAATCGAAATCTCATTAGCTGGTGTTTAATATACGGTTTCAGTGCTGATGCAAGATAGGATGGAAGGGTTTTTGGAGCGTATAATTTGGCGGCCCAGGTGCCATGAGAGAGCTTAAGTACCAGTTGTGTGTCCAATTGGTTTGAAAGGATTTTTGCTTGCTTGATTAAGAGATTTCCTTTCGTTTCGTTGGGCAGAGAAGAAGACCATATGTCCCCCGCTTCGAGCGATTTGAGGCAGAACGTTAGGTATTTATTCCATGATGTAGCGGGGTTGTTGAGGACCAGCCATATACAGCTCTTTAGCGTATGAGAGTTTGCATAGGTGTCCAGTGGGACTAAATAACATGCTTTGCCACTTGATGTTTGATCATTGGTCCTTCAGGACTCCCAATGGAGTACTTTAATCTCCACCCGTATAAAACTTGTCACATGCATTAGGAGGGGAGTTCTGAAGATGAGAATTACCTTCAGGACCAAGTCCAACGTCAGCAAACCCAACAGGGAAAAATGATAAACGATTTATCTGCAAAATATAATCTGGTTAACCTCCTGAGGTGGGAGAGTGTGTTTAATGACAGGGTTCTAGAGATGGTTCCTTTATTGACTATATTTACCTATCAGTTCAGATCAAAGACCTTTATTCGAATTTTTTAAAATTCATAAAAGTACCGATCACAATAACAAACACAAAATAATTATATATATACATACATCTGATAAAATAACATGTGGCGTTGAATTTCATTGCAGTAACAATACGATGTGCATCAGATCATTATACTACGTTCCCATTGTGACAAAAATTAATTGCTATATTCATGGATTTTCCATCATTTTCCGTGCTTGAACAGCCAGTCTTAAAAAAGAACTGGTTCGAAAAATTAATTCATCGCTATCCAAAACAATTAGCATATTATATGAATCTTTGAGTGACAATGGTCTGAATTTCTTAAAATACGGAGTTAAAAACCATTTAATAAATTTGAGATAAAATTTGCAGAAAAATAAAAAGTGCAAGTCATCCTGTGGGCTCACACCATCACATGGACATGGGATAGAATCTGCACTATGGGGATATCCCAATGGAAAAGACAGCATAAATTTTACAGAGCCTGCCCTTAAACGAAACAATAGTGATCGCTCCCATCCAGTCATAGGCAGGGAGAGATAGGGCGGCAAAGTTTGGGTACACAATCCGTGTCCTAAATATTTTCTTACACTTGATTTTTGTGATTCACTTTGTACCCTTTCACTATTATAAAGTGCATATAGTGCATGTTTAACCACACATTTGTCCTTTAATTCTATTGTCATAGGATCGGTAAACAAAGTGCCTCTGTCGACTTCATTAAGTGATTTCGAAACTTCCTGAAGCCATGGAATCTTCATTCCATGTGCACAACTCAAACAGTCTTTTATAATATCTTGAGTAAGAGCAGCCGCATCGTTCCTCCAGATTCTAATCCAGAACAATGCTGGTCTTGCTCTGATAAAGTCACTTATGTATGAAAGATTTAATTCGTTGTGACAAATAAAATTTGAAGAGGAAATTGGTGCACCCAGGACTTTCCTGCAAAAACGATTTTCCTCCCTTTGGATGCAGAGGCTATTTCCTGATCCCCACACCTCTGCTCCATACGTGGCAACAGGTGAGCACTGTAATTTAAAAATCTTTAAAATAGCCCTAGTGGCACCTGTTCTCTTTGGGCGAGGGAGACTCAAAACAGAATTGTTGGCTTTCGAGAACTTGCTTGTGGCGTGGGCCAAATGCCCACTCCACGAGCCGTTCGCAGCGAAAACCAACCCTAAGTAAGGAAATTTGGGAACAGATTCCAGTTTGTCTGTGCCCAACTGAATAGTATTGAGTTTCCTTTTGCTTGGGCCGCAGGACATGATAAAAGATTTTTAAAAATTTACCCTCAGATCCAGGTCCCTCATAAAATTTACAAAACTATTTACAAGCAGACGAAGGGCAATAGGAGTGCGGGCCATAAGCACCGCATCGTCTGCGTATAAAAGCACAGGAAGTGGTTTCCCTAAGATAGTTGGAACATCTGTTGTGACTTTTTTCAGGCAGGTGGATAAGCCATTAATGTAAATAATAAACAACAGGGGTGCTAGAACGCACCCCTGTCTCACCCCCCTACCTATATCAATGGCTCCTGAAACCTCACCACCCATACCAATACGTACCCGAGCTTTCAGGTCGGTATGGAGATAGGCTAGAAAACTTACGAGGGTAATATCAAGACCATTGATTGAAAGAATAGACCAAAGCTTCGATCTATTCACTAGATCGAAAGCGGATGAGAGATCCATAAACGCAAGATACGTGGGGCAGGAGCGGGCAACACTATATTTGTCAATTATCAATTTTAAATTTAGGCATTGCTCCACTGTTCCTACCCCACTACGGAACCCCATCTGACATGGATCTAGAAAGTCAGTATCGTTTGCCCATTCTAATACTCTGTGGTATATTATGCGACCCAACACTTTTAACGTATTGTCCAAAAGGGAGATAGGGCGGTAGTTTGCGGGGTCAGACCTGTCTCCCTTTTTATAGATTGGGACAATAATACTAGTTGCCCATGTGGTTGGCATACCAGTTTTTGGAAGGCTATTAAAGATATTAAGAAATATGGGTGTCCATAGGTCAACATCATATTTAATAATATCAATGGGCAGGCCGTCGGGTCCGGGTGCCTTATTACCCAGGCTTTCTTTGATAGCTAATTTAACTTCGTGTTCCAATATATGTAGACCATCTGATTGACTAAGAATGAGAGGAGAGTGCTCCTCTGAGGGGGCGGCATAAATTCTAGAGAAATGAGTCTCCCATGCTGAGCTTGTTATATTACAACTAATTTGGGTTAGCTTTTTTCCCATTTCCCTCGTTTTCCTAACAGCTGACCAAAACGGGCCGCTGCCACCCAAGTTTGCACTAATAACCAGAGAGTCCCATTGTTCGGTAAGCAAATTAGATTTCCGTTCGAGTATTTTAGCTTTATAATGTTTCCTAGCTAATTGAACGGTGGCTTTGCACCTAGGTTTTGTAGAGAGAGCCTTTCTTAATTCTCTGTTGGCCAGGGAGCAGGATGAATCAAACCACCTTGGCTCTTTACCTTCCTTAGGTAATGGGACTGACAAAAGGGTTTTAATGGTTGAACATAAAGTTTCAAAATCAGCAATCAGTTGGTCATAGTTATCGCTTGGGAACAAACAAGAATCAATCAGTTGAGGGTGTAGCGTTTGTAAGCTATCTAAAATAGCCCCACAAGCCACTCCCCTCCATTTTAGGCAAAGGCCATCAATTGATGGAGTTATATTGTTGTGTTTGCAGTTACCGCTCTAAGTGTACTGGGGATGCTCAGACGTGAGTCCCAGGCACTCCACACCACTGGAATCAAGCTAGCCGGGCTGAAGAGAGGTGTTACCTCGAAACCGGGCCGGTCCTCGGATGCTTGTTTCCGTTCTGGGAAGGACATGGCTTTTGTAGTTCGGACTGGACTGTTCCCATGGGGCACAGGGTCAGCGCTGATTTGCATATCGCCATTGTCTAACCCAGGGTGGTGTGGAGTGGAAAAACGATGGATTTGGGCCCAGATCTTTGGACTGGGGTGAATGTGTGACATTGATCCACATTCTGTCCATCATTGTTGTGTTTGGAGTTATATCCCTGGCACCGTTTATATTCGCAAAGATCGGACTTGGGGCGAGATCCATAATTACAGCCAGTGGGTTGTGGTCACTAAAAGATGTTTGTACCACAGAGGATTTGACTATGCAATCTATCAACAGTGGTGACGCAAATATATAATCAATAGTGGAACTACTGTCCCTTCCAGTGTACGTTGGGACATAAGGGGAGTCGGGGTTATGTCCTATTCTCAGGGCATCGGCCAGGTCAAATTCAATGAGTAATTTGGACAGTTCCGAACCTCTGCGCTCCGCAGGGTCAGAAAAGGTCTCATTATCAGAACCAGCACCCACTGCTAGTTTTGCATTGAAATCGCCCCCTAATAACATACCTGATTTGTTGTCTACTGAAAGGGAGCATTCCAATGTGCTTAGAACCTTAGATAATGCCATAAAGTTCTTATTCGGTACATTATCATTATAAAAATCATTGTTGTAAAAATTGATTAAATAGATTGTGGTCTTTGACTTCAATTTATATTCAAGAAACTGGATATTGGGATTAACAGGACCATCATCATTCTGCAGGTTTCTGATTGTACCGCCTGCAAGAATCTTGATTCCAACAAATAGGCCACCCATTGCTCGACCAAAACTCGGTTTGGGTGAGGTTAGGCTGAAACAGTGATAGCCCTCAATGTACAAATTACCAACAGCCCATGTTTCTTGAAACATAAGAATATCCGCATCATTAATTATCTCAGTCCATGCAGGATCCAATAACTTAGATTCTAGTCCTGCAACATTCCAACTCATAATCGATAATCCATGGGTATTACAGCGTTTAGCTGGCCTTACCCCAGCAGTCCTTACTCCCCCATGAGTCGTATTAGCATCAACAGGGAAATTACAATTAATGGACACTGATTCCCTAATTTCATACGTGCCACCCAGAACCTGAAGGTCCGTAACTGTTACTAAACGTCCCTCTTGTGTACTGACTATGGCTTGGGTGGGAACATCCGTGTTGGGCATTTTAGCCAGTCAGTCCTGTTCATCTAAATTTGAGAAGTAATCAAATCGATTATGTGTGGGAATGTTGAATATTGGCCTTACTTCAGTTGGTGGCTGAAACTGTTGAAGATCAGGGGCAGGATAAGACATGTCTCTATGGTTATATTGGTGCATGTTTGAGAATTGATAATGATGCGGGGGATGGGAAAAGGGTACAGACAGAGGGATCTGATTCCGCCAATTATGGCCATTAATATGGCCAGAATCCTGATTTTGTAAGAAGAGCGGAGATTTGATCCTTGCACCAAAATTTAAATCTTGGTGAGTGGTGATGGGGTAATTCATCGTAACTTGTTTTGGGGGTATCAGGTGTCTATAAAAATAGCCAAGTGGAAGGAGTGTGGTGTTAAATTCATGTGTTGAGGGTAAAGGGGCTTTCGCTAAAGTTTTCTCTGCCCATTGCGGGTTCTTAAAATTAATTGTGACACAGTCACCCTCAAACTTTTTTCTAAGAGGGCCTATCCAACCTACTCTCTGCGTATTTAAAATCTCCCTTGCGCCTTCTATAGGAAAATTGCAATTTGCAATTAAGCAATGTAAGGTCTTGTTTTTAAGGGATATCGGAGTTTCCTCTTGGTCCTTTCTTAATTTGGAAACATTAACCAGGACAAGGACATAGGCCCCGCATTCTGGTGGAAGATTAATGCGGGAGGGAGCCTGACTAATTATTTTCCGTGCTGGTTGGACCAAGATGGAAGCATTTACAGGATTAGAGGGGTTGCCCACCATAGGCCCACTAGTCTGTTTGGAGTTCTGATCCTTCCTTATAACTGGATTATTACAGTTAGCTGTTGGTTGAATGACACTTATCCCCTTCGGGGGAACTGGGGGGGGTTTGGTTGTAATAGCGATATTTGTAATTGGTGCTTGTGGAGTGTTAAGTGCGGGACCCACTGTGTTAGTGGAAGTAATTTTGGTTATATCATTTACAGTATTTGTTGTGGATAGGCTCTTGATGGGAATGATTAGTTCAGCTATTTGCTTTTCTATCCTAGTAAGTCTACTTTCAATAGGGGATAGATAAATGCTGAGAAGTTCACCCAATTTCGCCAACATAAAGTCGGTTACGACAACAGTGTTGTCATTTGTTTCACCCACCTTTCCTTCTAACCCACCCTGCTGCTCCTCCTCCCTTTCTTCATCCTCGACACCCTTAGTGGTCTCCTTAACCCTACTTGTGTTGGATTTTGAGTTGACACCATTCCCGGGCAGATTTTGTTTGCTAACCTTAGAGGGTTGGGGCTTAAATGCGTGTTGTTTTTGGATGGCGCCCTCACGTCTGCCCCTAAATTCCCTCGTATTCTCTACTGATATGATTTCGGGGGTAGGGGTCATATGTAAATCCGGGGTTTTCTCCAAATCCATACTAATATCTGTGTCGGTGTCGGAATCTATCAGGGGGATAGAGGCAGATAGATTTACTTCATTAGGGATGGTATGAATATCAGCACTCGTGTGTAATAAAGGTCTGATGTTAACAGGCAGGACCTGAATGGGTGTAGTAGCAGAGGCAATAAGACCCAGGGATGAACGTTTGGCATGGGCAAGATCTTGTGATACCCTACGTTCGAGGAGAGATATACCCTGGTTTATGGCATCATTGGCCTTGATAATAAAGTTGTCAATAGGGCCAGTTTTAATGCTACCCGCAGCAGCTGCTGTCCTACTGCGGCTCCCCCTTGGAGACATGGTGACAGTGGGTGATAGCCTATCACGCTCAGGGACCTGTTGGATACTTCAATATATGTTTATACAAGTAACCAGATACCTGGAACAGGTGATAAGTTGCCACACGGCCTCTGTATGAAATAAAATCACTGCAAATGATTAGTAGTCAATATATTCGTACTCCCAGTTCAAAAGTTTGTGCAAAAGGGACCTTGATCCTTAGTCCTCAGTGCACATAGCCGGATTTATAGTCAGAGTAATCAAATACCTTGGGGTTGGGATGTTAGAGGGCTGCACCCGTCCCGTCCTCCTCCGGCCTCTGAGGGCAACAGAGGGCCCGCCCTTGTCCCGGGCTTCTCCCGCGCGCGACTCGCGTGGCGAGAGGGGTGTCAGCGTTTTTGTAGCGCCTCCGGGCGCTCCTGTCGCGTCACAGGCGCGCTACCCCACAGGCTGCTGCTGGGAAGTGTAGTCCGGGTGTCCTGCCGGCAACCGCCGTTCCCCTCACGGCTCCGCCCGATGGCGTCCCGGTAAGTTTGCAAAATAGTTACTGGTGTTCCCCCTGGCCTCGTGGGGGTCAGCGTTTTTGTAGCGCCTCCGGGCGCTCCTGTCGCGTCACAGGCGCGCTACCCCACAGGCTGCTGCTGGGAAGTGTAGTCCGGGTGTCCTGCCGGCAACCGCCGTTCCCCTCATGACTCCGCCCGATGGCGTCCCGGTAAGTTTGCAAAATAGTTACTGGTGTTCCCCTGCAGGTTTATATTTTGTCACTAACTCTACCTTTTCTGTGGACTGGAATTTGCATAGGGGCCACCACCCTCTGATTGTCAGCTTTCAGTGGATAGTAGAAAACGTTGCATCTTATTATCATTTGGGGAATAGAGTGAAGACCACTGATCGGGGAAGCAGATAGAAATGGGAGGAAAGTTGCCCTGAGTTGTTTTTAAAGGAATTGGTTATATCTTGCTCCTCTAAAATCCAGACTGGCTTGGATGCAGAAGCACCTGATTCTAGTATTTTAACTGCATACAATAAGATTTGCAGTTACATTAATTCAGCCCTTTAAATTAAGGCAAAGCCGGGTCCTTCGTTGCCCTGTCACTGGTTCAACAAGACCTGCACTAGGGCACATGGGAAACTTTTAGCTCAGCTAAAACGATTGCCTCGAAATAGGAGTAAAATTTAACTCTGTAGGGCCATATAAAAAGCAGCAATTACCCAAAGGAAGAAGGAACTATAGACAGATTTGTGGGGATTTCCTTTGAGCTAGTACCAGGAAGGACAGTGCATTGTTTTTGAAAGTGACTGTCGTGGAAGCACATGGGGGAGCGGATGGAGTCTCGCAGAAGTTCTGTGGGACCTATGTGAGGATCAAAAAAAATGTAAGTACGTGGAGGGATGGGGAATTTGTCCAGCCTCCCCCATAAGTAAAAGGGGGGACAAAGGAATTGTTCACTTGCCTTCTTATTTACTTATGTTTGAGGTTATATTGCAGGCCAAGGTGTTGCACTGTAGTATGGCAGTATGGCATCATTAGAAACTTTACTGTGCGACAGAGATGTTTTCTTTTGATGGAAGGCTCCAAGAGAGGTTACATTAAGTTTAACCAATGATTGATGTTCCCTATATTTTTTTTTTCTAAAAACTCAATATGATTAGGTACAGATGTTGAAACCTTGAGGTAGATATTTCTCCTGCATGAGCTTTGCTAGCTGATTTTAACTCTGGCTGTTATGCAGATGGAAGTGCTGAACTGTCTTTTGCTTCAGATTTTCAGAGGTGTCCTATTTGAGTGTCACAACACACTACATCCATCTACTTTTGCCAGAGGACTAAAAACACTACCTATTTGTATAGGCTCTGGTTCTTCTGGACCTTTGTTAACTTATGATTTCTTGTCTTTATACATAACAAATCTGGGTTCAAAATGCCCTTTCTCTCATCCCGCTCATGTAATCGATGATTTAGTTTACTATCAGATCAATAAGAACATTGCAGGACTCTGGTAGATCTACTACTAGCGCCTGTATGTCTTTAAGTTCATCTTTAAGCCCTTTATAAAATAGAGCACTCTGTTTGGCCTCAGGCCACCATGCCTCAGCCACCAATCTATTGAAACTGGATATGTAAGTCATCAAATCTTTGGACCCTTGTTATAAATGTAAGAGTTCAGTGTCTATAGATTGCATAAATGAATGCCTGTCAAACAACATGTGTAATTCATCTTTGAACTCTGTATATTGAATAATAAGGGGTCATTACGCTCCACTAATGGTATAGACCAAGAGGGAGCCATTCCTCCTTGGTATGACAAGACAAATGCTACTTTAGCGTGTTCAATGTGGAAGCAAGTAGCCTTACATATGAAAAGTAATTGGCGTTGATTTATAAAAGTGGTCCCTCAAAAATAGCTCATGAGGAGCTACAAGGCATTTTGGAAGGAGTGGTTACATGAAAGACCGGATGACCCACACTACAAGAGGAGGGATCTGAAGAGAATAGATTACTAACAGCCCAAGAATTAGAATCAGCAAAGGCTGCAGGAAGCGAGCCTTGTTACAAAGCATCTACTCTGAGGGTAAGAGATTGGGCTTCTTTCTGAAAATTCCCTATCATGTGAGCTACGTCAGCTAAGGTGATCTGACATTCTTCCATCGCACCCAGGTAGAAAGAGAACGTGGGCTTTACGTTCTGTAATTTGTCACCTGTTGTTTCCAGAAGACCGAGATGCAAGATCTAAAGCATGGTCCAAACTTCCCACACCCATCAATGTCATTCCAACAGCGTCAAAGCTAACGCCGTAGAAATGGGGAAAGAGGGGAAACAAAACAAGGAAGTGGGAAGGAAAGACACATCACCAACAAGCATCAGATATGGATATTCTTGTTGGATGGTCCTTATGCGATTCCAGTAGTGGAGGTAAATATATATGTATTGCAATGGGCATAATGCAAGGAAATAATACTGATGCACCAATTAATGTAATGCTATGGGATTACTACTAGTAAAATCCCTCTTCCGCTTAGATACACAATGATCAGAAAGCAGAGCCAGTGGTATGTATCTATATGGAAGAAATGTGTATTAGGTGCTTACTATTTAGAACAACAAAACACAGTCATCAATGAGCTATATAGTATAATTAACCTAAGAGAGGTTCAGCGTGGAATCCAAGTAACCCCCAACTTATTCATTTTTAAAAAGTATATATATATTCCCCAGAAAGATTAAGGAAAATAAAAATATACACAAAAATATGCAGGGTTAAAGTACTAAGAAAACAATTCAACCCCTTCAGTATCAGAAGACTAATTTTGTATATGTCTTACTTATAGCTATCAAGCAATGCCAGCAATAGAGAAGAATCTCCATACACCATGAAGACTATTTCAGATCAGTATCTTGCATAATTCATGCAAAGTTAAATAAATATTACTGCCTTACTTCTTTGTGAGTATTCAATTTCTTTTATCCAATTTTCCAGGAAAAATCATGAAGGCCCCTACTACGTCGGACGAACTACCAAAATCAGGAGGAATGTGAAGGCCCTCTGTGGCATTGGGCTAACCACTGACATCAGGAGGAATATGAAGGCACCGAGGCATTGGGTTACGTCCGAAATGAGGAAGAATAGGAAGGCCCCAGCGACATTGGGTGTACTACTGAAACTACAAGGAGTTTAAAGGAGCCCGCGGCGTAGGGCGAAATTCAGCAGTGAAATGCATGATTCAGGTGTAAGCACACAAAACAATGTTGCAGCAACCGAAAGGAATTTGGGTAGGTGGAGAGGGGCAGGACAGGATACCCATATGCATTGACTAGAACTCGAAGCGCTCTTCTGTCCTGTTCAGCCTCTTTTGTTTCTGTCTTGCTCTGCCCCTCACACACACGCGATCGGGAGCAGACTAAGCCCGACTGCAAGAGGGACATAAAACTGCTTGGAGTGGAGTGCTGACCCACGGCCTCTTCAAAACAAGTGAAATTATAATCAGAGGCGCAACTAGAGCCAAATTTCGGGGGGAGCTACAAAAAATTTCAGTGGGGGCTAATTCTTCCAGCAATACGCAGAGTGGAGCTGAAGGGGTGAAAAACAACAAAGCCTCACAACAATGCCTTGTTAACAAGTAAATTGTATTTTAAAGACCTTTGAACTACTCTGGTGCGGCTGCAATAAGACAGTTGCCAGCCCGGGAAGCTGTCTCAGCCCGGCCTGACACACATGACGGGGGCTGAAGCCCTTTGAGCCCAATGGGCATAGCGCGCCTGATTTTATTTGTATTTATATAGCACATACTATCCCTATTGATGCATTGAAATATGGAAGAGGAAATGTTAAGAATTCTGACAATAAACAGATGCCACAAATCTGTTGAGTAGCTTTCTAAGCTGCCAAACACAGAGGTTGATATAGATTTTCATAATGTAACAAACTGAATCATTGTAATCTGGCCTCTTGATATACTGATAAAAGATTTGATAGTGTATTGGAGGAGGTATCTCAGAGAGAGGAATCAGAAAAACTACCATAAAAGTTGAAGAATGATGATATAATAGTCCCTCACAAGAAGGTCTTTAGAGTGGTATTTTATACTTCAACTAGTGGATGCCATGGTCTACAAAACCAAAGGGCCAGAAAAGACTGAAAGAATTATGAGCTAACATGAAACAAGTAACATTTTTTATTTTACATAACAGTTTTCTGTAAAATTGCAGGTAAAAAAAGATGATAAGTCGATGACTGAGGAGGACTTAGGTACCACACTAGGCTGTGCGCCAAATAGAAAGAGGATTTGAAACAGGAGTTAGATGACAAGTGTAAATCACTACTGGAAACAATGATCCAAAACACAAGCTAGCAAAAGATCAATACATGCTATGGTAAAAATGACTTCCTACAGGCAAAAAGAATGCCTATCGTGTCAAGGAAGAAAGAAAAGCCCCTCGAATCACTGAAGAAATAAAATACTAGTCCTGCCGAACCTAGTGCCAACAACCTTTGCAATACAATAAATAGGCATCTAAATACGATAATTGCCACATGGTCCGTGACTGGCTACCCGCCCCTCCCAGCTTACCACACCACACCTTGAAGAATTGACATAAGCAAATTGTCTTTGTAAGGCGGGGGGTCAGGGACCCCCCGGACGTATTTATTATACAAAACAATAAAAGTATGAATATCAACATGACATCAATATGTTAGAATAACAAAATTCCAGACATTAGATTTACAGTATTGAAGACAAGTATTGAAGGCTAACCTTAACAAAAAGTCTAATACAGCGTGTTTCCTATCCGAATCTAACATCCTACCTGAATTTTGCATTCTAACATTTCAGGCCCTGACGGCAAGGTCGCTAACCGGTGTCAAGTCCTACAACCACGCCCTTACCTACAGGTGCGCATGCGCGACAGGGGACCGCCTACCCCGTCGGCATCCTGAACTCCATTTAACCAAGAAGGAGGGCCCTTACACTCTGCGTCATATGCTGACGTCATGGTGTATGTGCGGGGTCGCTAGTGGCCTAAGGAAAGCGTGACTCCCTCCCCCGCATTTTTAGCAGCTAGCGGATATACCTTCCCCTGAAGTTCTAGGAGGGACCAGTGGCCCCTCCCCCTGGGCTGTCCCCTCCGTGGATGGTGACGCCCCCCCTTAGGACCTTAAATTGCTGCTCACCGATCATGACCTTACCGCCACAGGCCAGCATTGTTTACCGACGATCTGGCCCCCCCACAACTCCTCCCTGAAAGGTCATCCCTACCTCACAAAGCCCTTCAACCAAGCTAGGATATTATCGCACCATATTGCATTCCCTGCCTCAGTCAAATGAACCCCATCTTGTAAGTACAACTCATCCCCCCAAATGGTCCCATGAGGGATGGTCTGTAAATGGGTGGTTCGGAAGAGTTTTTCTAACTTGGTGTTGATCCTCTTTACCGAGTGATTCAATGCCCTGACGGAATCACCCCCACGCCATTGCAGCCGCGGTATCAGCTGAGACCAAACTACAGTGCAGTCAGGGCAAACCCTCCTTACCCAACCCGCTGCTGAGATGATTTCCTCCAGAAGGACCCTTCTACCCAGTCTAGCAAGGTCATTCCCTCCCAGGTGAAGAATTACCACCGCCGGTGGTGTAGCATGTTGGGTGACCAATTCTGCAAAGAATCCCCTAAATTTGCTGAGGCAGAGACCCCCCTCCCAAAGAAGGAGATGGACAATCCTTTGTGTTCTAGCACCCTTCTACCCTTGCCTGTAAAAAATACATGTTTAGCACGATTCACATAGGAATGACCAACAATCCAAACCCTGCATGACTGCGTCCTGTGTTCCTGGTTGTCCACGCCGTGATGAGTTGCCGATAAACCTTGATGATGACCCGAAGCGAGTCCTCCGCCTGCGTCACAGAGCGAAGAAACTGCATAAACCAGAACAAACAACTTGATGTCAGCAACGCTCTAGGTACTTTACAGCATGTGTACCCGCACATAACGTTTGTAGCAATTGGATGACCATCACCCAATTCTCTTAAAACTGTTCACCTGCAGACCCCTTGTGGTTGCCTCGGTGGCTGCGCCTATCCTAAAGGAGTGTGTGCCAAAATCCTTTGGGTCAAGGCCCACCCTGGTAATAGCCAACTCCATGACTCTCCGGAACTGGTATTTAGTTAAAGGGGTGCCATCGGCGTGCAATAAGAGCGGCCCACCCAACAATCCCTCTCGCTGTTTGATGAAAGCCTCCAGATGGCGTACCGGGCAGCAAGGATTGGCTCTTGCCCTGTGCAGTACCACAGTCTGCCCTCGCGCCTCCTGATCCGTTTTCGATCTCAAAATTGTCACCCACAATGTGTCTCCCTGTATTGTTGTGTTCAGGAACTGAATACCCCCTTGCCTATCTGCCTTGGAGGCAGCAACCAGCTCGCTCAGTCTCAGGGCTCCATAGAAGGCCAATGTGAAGGCCGCTTTAAATAATTGTATCTCCCAGTCTGAAGTACAGACGTCATGCAGTGCAGGCAATAATGTTGTTAACCTCCCCAAGCCTATTGGTTTCCTAGTGTCTGCTGTGCTGCCTTGTAGGCGGCGCCAACCCCTCAATCCCTTACGCACCACAAAGCTGTTAGTAGGGTCTTTTACTCCTTTTGCCTGTGCGTAGAAGGAGACCGCTGCCCTATGCCTGTTAGCTGTTGCCACTGAGCGACCCTCCTGGTGCAATCTACCCAGGTAATCTGCAAAACTATTCTCCATATCCCATTTGGATTCCCAGTCTTGCCCTAGGAAAGTACAGTATGAACCAAACGCCCCTTCATAGGCTGTTCTTGTCTTGGGGGCTAAGCTAGCAGCCACGAGGTCCTGTAATTTGGGGCACCAATCTGCCAGATTGTTGACGGGAAGTGTGTCGGTGTAGGTTCTGCTGTCGGAAGATGCTCCCTGAATACCTGCATTTTTTGGCGAGAGAGTGCATCAGCTGCATTATTAAGGACACCTGGCACATGTTTTGCCCTGAATATTACATTCAATTTCAAGCATCTCAACACAATCTCCTTCAAGAGGCGGAGTATGAACCTACAGCGTGCCGCTTGCTGATTAATACACTCTACTACCGCCATGTTGTCAGACCAGAATACCACTGATTTGTTGCGCAGTTGCTCAGGCCAAACCATCAATGCCACCCAAATTGGGAACAACTCCAGGATGCCACTGTTTGTTGTCAATTCACTGCACACCCAGTCCTCTGGCCACCTGTGGGTGACCCACTTGTTTCCAAGGATGGCACCAAACCCCACACTTCCAGCAGCATCAGTCCATAAACCTAACTCTGCTGAAGTCGTGGGGGGGGCCGGACCACACAATCCTGCCATTGAAGCCATCCAGAAATGCCATCCATATTTGCATGTCCTGGCAAACCTCAAGTGACAGTCTAGTGCGGTGGTGTTTTTCTCGCAGACCAATTATTGCCCGCGCAATTGAGCGAGAAAAGGGGCGGGCCATTGGTATCACTCTCAACGCGAAATTCAATTGGCCCACTGTTTCCTGGAGTTGTTGTAAAGAGACCTTCTCTCTGGACAGGCACGCGCGTAATGCCGCCTTGAATTTTCTTACCTTCTCCTTTGGGAGTCGTAAACAACCTTCCACAGAGTCTATCTCTATGCCCAGAAACTCTAAGCAAGTAGCTGGACCCACTGTCTTTCCTGGTGCCAGCGGGACCCCAAGAGCCCGCATAAGCACGCAAAATTCCTGCAGTGCAAACGCACACTCCTGAGACCCAGCCTTGCCCAGGAAGAGAAAATCATCCAGGTAGTGCATGACCTGTTGATGTCCGGTAGCCTTCCTCATTACCCATTCCAAGAAGGAACTGAAGGTCTCAAAATAGGCACAAGAGATAGAACAACCCATAGGCATGCATTTGTCCATGTAATATTTCCCGTCAAACTTGAAACCCAAAAGGTGGTGATCACCCTGATGCACTGGGAGAAGACGAAACGCCGACTCTATGTCAGACTTGGCCATCAATGCCCCTGGACCCGGGGCCCTAAGCAACTCCACCGCTTGGTCAAAAGAGGCATATTTTACACTGCAGACATTCTCATCTATAGCATCATTCAGGGATGCCCCCCTCGGAGCTGAGAGATTATGAATGAGTCTAAACTCGCCTTTCTCTTTTTTGGGGACAACACCAAGTGGGGAACAAACAAAGTAGTGCACCGGCACCTCATCATAGGGACCTGCTATCATGCCCAGGCGTAATTCTTTCTCAATTTTTGCAGCCACTACCCCTGGGTTATGCTTCACTGACAGTTGGTTCCTACACTCACTCTTGCCTGTGTACCCACCTGCAGGAATCCTAAAACCCCGCGAAAATCCATCCTGAAGTAATTTAGCCGCAGTGTGATCTGGGTATCTGTTCAGCCAAGGAATCATTGTCATAACATCAATGGGAGTTTGTGGTACTAAACCCCACTCCTGTCTATTCAGGTATCCTTCTCCCCCTGGCCCCCTGGTTGCCACCCTTAAATCTGCAGGAAGTCTCGGGGTGTTAGGGATGTCCACACAAGGCACAGGCGTGTTTGAACTTACATGTGCCCGCTGCCCTAGTACAGGACCGTTTGTTGAAATCCCAACATACGCCCTTTTTATCCCCCAACCCTTACCCTTTCCTGGCACCTCACTTCCCTGCGCATGCCGAAAGGGCTGTTGTGTGGGGCGGGGAGCGAGTCAGGGGCAAAGAGGGCGCTCTGCTCGCTCCCCAGCCCTCTTAAACTGCTGACCCGCCGGGGTGTCGCCGGCCCCGCCGACTCGCCCCCCGGTCTACCCGCCCCCATGCCCCGGAAGCGATCCAGCTGCTTCCGGGTCAAGGGGGAGGCTTCAACCTATCGGTGGTGGGGCGCTCTGCGCGCGTCATCGCCAGGCGACACGCCCCACCATCGACAGGCCGGAGGAGGGGGGACGCCGCACCGCCATGTGGGCGGGAGGGCCGAGCGGCCCCCCTTTTCAAACTATCTCAAAAGCGACTTCACTTCTGATGGAACTTTCTTTATCTTATCAATTTCAGCTAGACAGCGAAATCTTTCTTATTAAGTGACAGGAAGAAGGGTGGATTGGTTTGAAAAACAAGCATTTACAATGCAATAGGTCTCGCATCTACAAGAGTTTAAGCTAGTGTCATTTACAATAGAAATAGCACAAACTCTTGTAAATGTGAGACCTATTTCACTTAAAAGAAGCGGCGCCATTGTCTGGGTCTGCTTGGAAGTGAAAGCGGGCAGGCGAGGAAAGCACATCGTGTCTGCAGTAGGAAAAACTATTTAAAGAAAATAGTGCTTACAAACTAAATAAGAGATACTGTGTCACAACAGAAGTAAAAGGGCCAGTCCACATGGGAGGTTACAAATGCAGACAAGGCGGTACCAATGAGGGACTAACAAGCCTAATAACCACACAGAAGCCAGCATTTACAAAGGACATTGACACAAGCCAATTAAAAATATGGGTGGAGAGTGGGCGGGGCTTCAAAGCCATGCTCCAGTACTGCATGCTTCCAGCATCGCAGGCGCTGCCCAGGCTCGACCTAAAAAGACCATACTTCAAATGAAGCAAGCAATACAGAAGAGGAAGTACTGTCAGTCTAAAGGCAGAGCAGATAGAAATGACTGATTAAAAAGAGAAACCACCACAAGGAAATAAAAATACACACAAGAACATGAGAGATATGAAAGTAACAATTAGTTTGATGATCACTGTTTACACCCCAGAAAACATTTTTCTAAAAAGGTAAAGATTCGTATTAATTGTTTGCATGTTAGAAATACCAGTATGTATTAGAAGAGCGAGGAGCGTGTTATACAACAGTTAAGTGTTGGCCTCAGTTAAACCGTCTGGAGCTGGCAAGCGACTTAAGTTCGCTTTGAACTCGAGCCCACTGTGTGGGCCAAATAAAATAAGTTGGAACATGTTTACTTCACTTCAGCCTTTGGAACGCAATCGAAACAATATCACGTGACCCGCACATGCAGTGAAAGCGTTTACTGAGACATTAGGCTCTGTTTCCAGCTGCAGAGGAGGTACTATTTCCTTTCCACGATGGAGTTCGGAGCTGCTGCCTCTCTTGCCTTGGCTGTGTTCATCTCCTGCCTCCTCTTCATCAATGCCTGGAGGAAGATGTTTCTGAGGGGGAATCTCCCACCGGGGCCGACACCGCTCCCTCTGGTGGGCAATCTGCTTCAAGTGAAGAGCAGCGGACTTTTAGCATACCTGCGATCAGTAAGAATATTTCTCTTAAATTCTTACTAAAATGCCTTTGTCCACGGGCCTGATCAGATAAATTCGCCCATGTTTAATAACAATCCCTGTCAATGTGGAGTTCAAGGGGCTTCAGTTAAATAACCTCCTGTTGGCACGTTCTAGGAAAGTGACTCGAGGGGACTCCAATGGCGCTGTCAGTTAGCAGAGGTTCGCAGGGAGAATAATGTAGATCGATGCCCTACAAGGGGGAGAGGGTGATGCAGTGAAATGCAATCCATGCATAGGGTCTCAGGGACTCCAACCACCCTTCAACATAATAGTGAGACTTTTGTAATACATTTCTAAGATATTTTACCACTCCGTCTACAATTTCATAACCTGTGGAAAGTAGGGTGTTGCCACAAAAAAACCTCACAATATAAGAGCATACACTTGGAAATTATACCCATTTTCAGGCATTATAATACCAAAATATCTTTCTGATTATGTTGCCTTTCTTACAAACCTTATGGTAGGTGGATTCTCCTCATAGACCTCTTTAACAGCATCATGATTCTTATGATTATCTCTGATGACGATATTGTTCATAAAAGTGTTTCTGTGAGTGCAATTGTTTTCCGAGAAAAGTTTTGTTGTGGCACAACAAAGAGTGGTGGTGACTTCATTCTTGGTGCAAATGTATTCCTATTTTTCATGTCACAAAAATGCTAATATAAATGACAAAGGACCACATTACTAGTTGGCTGGAAACTAGAGGATCATGCTGGAAGTGACGTTACTGGTACTCGGTTTGTTTTGCAAATCCATTAGCAGTCTGTACAAAATTGAGACTGAAAACGGAGACAAAATGCACGGTCCCAAAAATGCTAAGACATTTACATTTTACTTTCCTTGAATTCTGGACGCCCTTCCAACATAGAAAATGAGAATGGAGATTGACTCTGGTCTTCTATGCCCCTCCCTCTGCTGCCTTAGGATAAATGTGAAAGCCCCACTTATATATAGTTCATCCACTTCTAAGGCCATATCTTAGACAAATATGAATGCTGTGAGTGAATCTAAAATGTTAAGTTAATGACAACTGTGTGCACGCCCAGACATTGCCTTTCATGATCTACATGTGCAAGCTTCTGCCTGTTGAAACCCCAACTCTTCCAGCTTGGTCCTCAGCCCTGTGATTTTAGCCAACATGCAACACCCTGATTAGGTGTCCTCGGGCACCGTGGAAGTGTTTTACATACAGCTGTTACTGCATCATCGTAACCCCCAAATCATAAATATATGTCAGACTGTCTCTTCAACAGCCAGACATTGTAATCAGCCTTCAAGTACATAACTTCATAGCTAAACTGGCTAATTTCTTGCCTACAAATTTCCTCATATCTAACAAAGAATGTTAATTTCTTAGAATGGATAGGTGTACCAAACTCAGCATAAACAAATGAAATTCATCCTATGCTACTATGTTGAATTACTCATATCGTTTTGCTGGCACTAAATCTCTGAATTTCCCTGTTCACCTTATGTTTTGACTTTTCAGCTGCTGTTATGCCATAAATCCCCACTACACATGTGTCCTGGCACAAATTCAGTTCAAAACTGCAATTCACAGGGAGATCTTCCCCCCAGCCACTGCACAGCAATGTAGTGCCATTTGGCGCATTGTACTCCGTATTCATCAAGTTCTTGAAAGCTAATCCTGTTTTGCACCATCTTCACATTCTTTTTTATAATTTCAGTCCACACATGGGAGTGTGCACAATTTTTCCAGGTTTCTCCTGTTCAACATGTGCCCATCCAGTCCTCGATGTATAAACTTGACAGAAGCGCTTTTCATAAAAAGGCAGCGTTTATTGAAATGAAATAAAACCCAATGCATTTTGGGCAAATTGTGCCCTTCATCAGGGGTCACTAAAAAATAACAATAAAACCAAGAATCAGTACGCAATATAATTGCAATACATCGCCAAATATATTAATTGAATCCTGTTGTCATATTGCATCCTCGCATTATTTTCTTAGTTCCACATTTCGGTAATATGTCAAAAGTACATGTCATTATTTTACTTTCCGGTTATCTTACACATATCTTATCATTTATTACTGGTTGTTTCTCCCTCGTAGTTAACCAAAACTTCCCCGCAATACCGCTACAGTTCTACCCAAGCGTTAATGAAATAACCTGGTCACTCCCTTTTTCTTCTTACTCCATCTGTTTTTCAAACACATTCACAGCCCCACCATAACTGCCAAACTAGCTGTTAACATTATTAACCCCAATCATTTACCCTCCTTCATAATCCCTCCTGCCCGTATCTCAGAGAAGGCTATTTCTCATACGCTATCCCTGCAATATCTCGTACCTGTCATGAACGCTGCGAGTCATGCAGCCTCATTACAGTATCTAGGGTCGAATATACACTCTTCTACCCCACATCTACTTAACCGGATTTCCACTCACTTAACTCCTCCTATATTTCCCGCCACTGACATCATTATGCTAAAACTACATTACCCAAAATGCAATTTAAACAATGCGATTAAAAAATGCACATACAAAATCAAGACACGAAAATCAACAATTATCAGTTGATAGTTGCATCACTGGCAATAACACAGAATCTTTTTCTCACAACGGTGCGCTGATTCATAATGACATCCTTAAACATCCATCAAATTGAACTTTTAACACTGCCTATTACATGAACTGGGTGTCAACGCCATCGTGTGGACTTAGACTGCAATATACTTTTGTGTTCTCCATTTTAGTCTGTTTTCAAACCGCCGGGTGCTATCCCCAGTAGGCAAAGTTCAATAATCATACATAGGATGTGCATCCCACCCCCTATGTATGATTACAAATTCAGTTCAAACCACATATCAACACATAAAGGGGACAATTGCGATGTCGGTTGAAAAGCTTCCCCCCGAAAGTCGGAATCTCCTCGACTGAGTCGGAGCCCTTCTGACCAACTCAATCGGTTTACATTCTGACCGACCGAATATGAAATTCGTGTTTGGAACATAAACCGACCTGTCCTTCTGACTTAGTTCCAACTTGTAATATTCCTGTCGGTCGGAAACGCATTGTACACTCCTATGGACAGCGTTTCTGACCCTGGATTACAATGTCGATTTTCAACAGACTCTCTGCGTTGGCCTGGCTGACATGGAAACTCTGTCCGAAAGTGACTTTGAGGGCCCCTGGCAGGGACCCCTAGCCCTGCAGCCTTCGGTTTACAGCCTACGGGGTACCTAAGGGACCCCCCTGTAAAACCCTTAACAGTGTGACATGCACCATGGGGTGACTGCGGCTGGGTGCAGGGTTTTACACAAACACTCCATTTCTCCCTAGGAGCCTGTGTTACAGCTGGTTCTCGGGCGTAACACTTGCTCCCATAGGAAACAATGGGAATCAAAATAAACAGTGTTCGGTTGCATCGTAATCGGGCAGTCGGAACCTCCAACCGCAAGTCGATCGGTCCCAATTCGGAGTAGATGTCGGGTGGAGGATTTCCGACATCATAATCGGCCCCATAGTTGTCAACATTGCTCATATGCTCTTGTTCCTGACCCACTTCCAGGAAGCACTTGTCATAATAACATTTGTCACTTTTCTCTCAATTTTGGATCAATACCTAAGTCTAATTTAGATATCTTGCATTTCATTGAAGAGCAGCAACCTGAAACACTGTTTCTAACAAACCAGGCTTCACATAACCACTGATGTGATATCTGTTAGCAATTTCTCAGGGCTATTGTACAGTAAGGAAGGATTATAACGGAAAACTGGGGTGGTATTGCCATTATATAAAAATCTATTTGTAACTGTAATATCACAAACATATCTGTTACGGGCTGTGACAGCATATTCTTTCCTTGAAGCTCTATGGAACTTTTGCACTATCAGGCACTTAAATTTATTGTCCTCCCAAACCTGCAGCAACATTTATAATTATAAATGTTTGGAGGTCAAACTCTCCAATTGGCCAAATTTATTTGGTGATCTGAATCTACATCTTGACATACCATACTGCCCTCTGGACGCTAACCACGTTCATGACCCAGCTGCCATTCAACTAAGGCAGCTAATCAAGGCTCCTATACCGATGGCATGGCACACCTTAGATCCTGTATTTCCAAAGTTCTTGAGATTGAATTATGTCTAATAATGTCCCTTATCTGGACTGAATACGTTATGGTCCGTTTAACTATAATACTATCCGGGTCCACTTGCAGTAGGCCCTTTTTGCCTAATGTCAACAGACATTGGTTTAAGTCAATGATTCACAATTTTGCAATATGCTATAGTCTACAGTGCATGATTTTGGCCACTCAGGGGCATATTAACAAGGACTTATCACTGCGTTAGCATTACTTTTGTGCCGCTAATGTGCCAATATTTTTATTGCAGTATTACCAAGCTGTCACTAACAGCCGTTAAAGACAGTTTTTAGGCAAAAACGTCCTTTGTAAAGATCGCCACTTCTGTTAGCGATGAAGCCATGAAAAGTGTTGCAGCGCTGCAAAAAGACAGCGTTTCAACACTTCTCACTACGCCCTTCTTGCGACAGCATGGGTGCGCTGTATTCACTGGACATCTCTCCATGATGCAAGTAATGAAAGATACGACAGGAATCCTGATGTATCTGTCTGCGCTAAAGTCACGCATTGCTGTAGTCGTGTCACAACTACTTAGTTGGTGGCATGCTTCATCATCGGGTTCCCAGCTGTGCATATGAATGCAGTCCAGCTGTGCTTCGATGCCTGAATTACAGAGGATCGGGTTTTAGTTTTTTGTGGATGGTGCTCAAAAAGTGGCGAAGTTAAAAATGCCTCTGGGGCTCCTTGCTGATAATTGTTTTTTAATCCCAGCAGACCAGGACAGGATTAAAAGAAAACAGTGGGATAAACTGAAGACTAGCAATTGGTCTTTGTTATCCATCAAGTGCTGGTCGACATGTTTCAGCTTCAGAAAATAGTTTGGAGGCTTTCTTCAGGACCAAAAACTGTGGGAAAAAAGTGCTGTGGCAAAACTGAGCCACATGTGTGCATTTATCAGCACACGCGTTTGTGTGCAGTGCATGCAGTGGTGTGACAGTACTTACGGATCCACCGTCTGGTTTAAAACCTGTAAGACAAGAAAAACAAAATAAAGGACTCACACAACATATAAAGAGAAGGATAAAAATGTTGCATTTGTGTTCATTATACTATTTACTTGTGGAGCATATGTCTTATCATAGGCACTCCTACTGTCATACGTTCGTATGTGTTATCAATCATAAAAGAAGACATGTAAATATACAAATGGTGTATGCAAACTCATGCATAGTGATTTGGTGCAAGCATGCATGTCTCATATCGTTGGGTGCTAGAATAGCTTGAATAGTCATATATCTATGTGGTGTAATGAATACTGCTTGATTTTTGTTGCCTAGTTATGGTGGACTATACGTATGTCCTTTAATTTACTAAAGGTATTGTTGCGAGAGTATTTTCTCATTCATGCCACATTAAAAGCTTACAAAACTACCTTAATGTCACAACGCAAAGAGAAGACTTATTTACACAATCTACGTGTTTGTTGTAGCTTTTATAGATCCCGGAGAAGTGGTGCATGAAGTCAAACACTATAGGAAAAACAAATAGTAGCATTAGAGAAAGACCATGAGGAACTCGGTATTGAGTGCAGATATTACTGTGTTGGAATTCGTTTTTTGGGATAGGGCAAACAAGGTAAAGACTATAGGCAAAACTGTAGAGAAACCAAAAAGTATTGTTAAAGAGAACATTAAGCACTCAGTGTTGATCTTGCTCGGTGGTATTTTGAGTGCATGGCCCTAGAATCAGGGTCAGTTTTTGGTTCGAGTCTCGGTAATGACGCTAAACATCCTGTGATTCTGGGCAAATCACTTAATCTCCCCGTGCCTAACAAAAATGAATGTGTGTCCTCATGTAGCATAACTGGTGCTATGTGAAGCGCTCTAATACCCGATTCGGGTCAAGTTTGCGCTATATGAAACTCTGGGGAAAAAAAGGCTTGCCTCCCGCCCTTCAAACCTGCTGCGGATTTCTCTGGATCTCGATGATGGCGGAGACATCTCATTTTAAAAGCTGAGTTCCCTGTCAGAGGGCTATGGGCATGGTGGCATTGTTAGGCGTGACCTATCATTGCGTTGGCATATGACGTGGGACGCGTGTTTTGTTTCCTCAGGCACTAGAGCGCAGAGGCATAGAGTAAACCGGAAGTGGGTATTCCGATGCCTGCATAACGGATGACCATCATTTTATTATGTTCTAGAATTCCCCGTATTGCAAGACAGGCTGTACTCGCATTGTGACCACCATAGTTATTGCTCTTTGGGGAGTGAGGTGTCTTACATAGTGCAATCATGGAACCTGTTATGGCAAATATATTTTAGAATCCAGTACATATAAATCCATTATATTAAAAAAATTACTTGCTGGGTACAGTGCATGGTGTGTTTGTCAGGTGTCACCTTGCCCCATATGATTAAAGTTTTGAAATAGAATGTAATGTAATATTATTTCTACAAGAGCTATTTAAGGAAATATTGAGAAGACGTATGCAAATAAGATGTTCTCCCATCAATGATGCGGCAACAGGGATGATTATGACCATGGTTATGACCATTTTTCAATTATAATTAAAATAGTAATTTAAAAACGGGGGGGGGTTGGTAAACAGATTCTACAAGGCAGCTGGTGTCACCGGGATGTGTGACATTCTATTGACGCTAAGTCTCTAATGTTAGGCTGCATGCAGAAAATTAGTAGTTGGGCTCCATCATCATTCAACCGATTTAAATTTGTTGACAGACGATAGAACCCCCGTTGTTCCTTATCAAGAAGGCAATTCTGGAGGTTGTTCCTGGTACCCCTAGATCTTCAGTCGAAGAAGTCCTTGTGCTATAATTCACCAGTGGGTCCATCCACGTTGTTTTTGAGTATCAATTAGGGGGAACAGACGAACCCCGTTCCTAATTCTCGCTCTCTTTTTGACTCTTGCGACCATATATCATTCCCATAGCCTAAGGCAGTAATAAAACATTTGGGGATTTGATTTAATGAGACGCTATCTTTCAAACCTCACTTCTGAAAAGCTGCAGCATGCTGCTTTAGACTACTAATAATGTTGAGAAAGGTTGTATAGCTCTTTCCCTTTTCTATTCAGAAAATAATAATTCAGATAGTGATTATATCCCAACTAACTATGGAAACATCCTTTACCTGGGTATTATTAAAAGCTTGTTAAAAATATTACAGACCAGACAGAATGCCTCTACTCATTCACTTCACATTCCTAAGCGGCAACTATGTCCACCCAACTAGTTCATCTTAATTGGTTGCTGATTGGTCAGTGCTTTAGGCTTATAGCCGTCTGCTAGACCGGTTGATCTCTTCAGAACACAAGACTTATCTATCTCTGGCATCTGGTCCAGTCATATATTCCCACTAGACCCCTTAGTTCTTCCAACGGTAAACTTGCTTCCATACCTAGGATACACAGAGTTAGACCAGGAGGACCCTCTTTTCCCTACTTGGCATACAAGGTCTGGAATTCATGCCCTTAGCATGTGCATTCTTCCCCCAATGAAGCCATCTTAGGAAACACTTGAAAAATTGCTGTACTTTTTCTCAGTCTTTTCAGTCTGGATTTAGCACTGGGAAGCCTATTACTATGTGCTATACAAATCATTTAAACTTAAACATATGCCATCGTATCCTATCCAAGTCACACAGCATTGCTTTCAATAAGCCAAACCAGAAAAATTAAATAAACCCAGCTCATCTGGTTAAATGAGAACTATAACCAGGCATGCCATACACTATGCCAACTTCACCAAACAAGTCAGCAATTGCCCCCATCTCATGCCACTGTTACCCTACCTCTGAATCAGAAAACCATCCATTCTCCAGCACAATAATATCAAGAAAGGTCTCTTCTCCGCCTACTTTCCTGCACACATGATGAAAGAATAACGATTTATTCAAATATCATACACCACTGACAACGGTCCTGCCACACAAACCTCAAAAAACTAAATTAAAAGAATATTAGGAATTATACAAACACTTCTCATGGAACTGCTATGAATATCTCGTGCAACAATTATATGACCACCTACCCATCTCCCTAATAGCATCCAAACATAGCCCAGAACTATTTGTCTCCTTAGCTACACCCTTTCTGAAGGAATGAGTCCCAAATGGCCTCCATCCCTATCTGCTTTCAACAACGCCCTGCACAGCTCAAGCAAAACATATGATTTCATTCCTAATCACATGTCAAAAGACAACACACACTGAGCAATACATCGCATCCCTCATGGCCATGTTAATACTCACTTAATTCAACTCCTCACAATACCAACAGGAACTCTGTCATTAATCAATATTATACTAGGATTCTGTAACTTCTGACATAGTTTAATAGAAAGGAGCAAGCAGAATGACATACAATCTGCTCAGTTTGAAAGCCAAGAAATGTTGTCTGGCAAACATTCCAAAATTCGCACATATGATAGGTTTCAGGCAATGAAAGTCACACTCTCAACATGTTGAAATCCGACATAAGTGAGCCGCACTAATAAAAGTTACTTACACTTAAACTAACAGCCTTTCAAGCTACAGTGTGCTCTCCACAGAATCTAAGTTATACGGCTCATTGTTGTGGTTTTTCCCTTTACCAGTAATACCCATGCAGCCATTGAGACAATAAAGAGGCGCACACAAGGAAGTAATAGGCATACAAGTCAGATGCCAAAGAGGGAATGTGACAAGTATTAGCCACAGGTAGAGGCCAAAGACCAGACTGGTCAATGAGGTCTGCCATATTGTGTCCCATTGTAGAGAAAAGAGTGCAGCCTGGTTTGCAAACTACACAACCAGACAATGTGGGAATCAGAAACCTTCCCACACTATCCTCTTCCCACAGAATGAATAGGCTCGCGTTGAGGCAATGCTAGTAGGGGGAGATGTGAAGGGAGGAGAAATAACTATAAAGGGTCATTGATAGCTATCCAAATAACTCCTACAAGAGGGGCATATCTCTGCATGGACTGGAGGGCTGGCCCATGGGCCCCAAATAACAAATATCATACACCTAAAATTGGAGCACAAGGGATTAGTCACTTCAAAACAAGTGAAATTGTATTGTATTTGAATTTATGCAGTGCTTACTCCCCCTGTTGAGGCGTTAAAATAAGCGAAGATTTTAAGAACCCCAACAATAAACAAATGCTACATATCTGTTCATTAACTTTCTAAGCAGACAACCACAGAGGCTGATTTAGTTTTTTTATAATGAAGCAGAATACTGGTAGCCCGTCCTCTCGATATACACAGAAAAGATTTCATAAAGGGATAGGACGAGGTATCTCAGAGAGAGGCATCAAAGAAACTACTAGAAACGTTAAATAAAAAAAATATTATATAATAGTCCCCCACAAGAAGGTCTTTAGAGTGACATTTTATACTTCAACTAGTGGATTCCACAGTCTTCAAAACCAAAGGGCCAGAAAAAAAACGATATAACTAAACGCTAATGTGAATCAAATAAACATTTCTGTTGAATTTTTCGGCTTTCTGTAAACATCGCAGGCAAAAAAAGATGATAATTCACTGACTAAGGGGGATCTAGGTACTACTGTAGGCTCTGTGCTCTAAATGGAAAGGGGTTTGAAATAGGAGTTAGATGACACGTGTAAATCCCTACTGAAAACAATGATCCAAAACACAACAAGTTGACAACGGATCGAGACGCACTATGGTAAAAAACGACTTCCTACTGCCAAAAAGTTTGCCTATTGTGTCAAGCAAGGAAGAAAAACCCATTGAGTTATTCAAGAAACAAATACTCCTCTTGCAGGACCTTGTGCCAACAACTTTGGCAATAAGTAAACATCTAAATCTGATAGTTGTCAGACTATCGAAAAGGGGACTTCACTTCCTGAGGACTTTTCTATAGCTATCTGTAGTGCCCTAGAATCTGTTAGCATTCTAGTGCTAACTGTGTATTTACACTTAACACCCACCCACCACTGATGTCACTGGTCATGTGACACAGTACCAATAAAAGAGGCCGAGCGCACGTGCTCTGGGCCAGTTGCACCGAGCAAGCAGTGTGTCCTGCGTCTGAGTCATTTCCAGCATGAGGGCCTAGGGCCCGCCCTTTACAATGGCGACGAGGGTAGCTGTGTCCACGCGTGCCACAGCTCTCAAAATCATCGAGGAAAAGGGGAAGAGAATGCTGCTCGCTTGAGAGCACCCCCTGCAAAGAAACGAGCTGGCCGCCGAGAGGCCCGTGGGGCGTGTGTCGAGCCCCAGGCCTGGAGAAGAAGGAGGAGGTGACCGGGAGCTCACCCCGCACCTCTCTAGCCTGCCGTGGCCCAGCCTGCCGTGGCGGTGCCCTGGAAAGACAAGCGGAGCCATCGCGGTGCCCACCCGCGGAAGAACAGGCCCGTCGGCCGAAGGTGAGCCCAGACTGTAAAGCACCAAAAGCGGAGCCCACCCGCGATGATCACAACAGCGATACTGGCGGCCGCCTGCTAGCGCCGCCCAGGACTATACAAAGCTGAGCTCACCCGCTAAAAACACTGACTGTGCCCCCTAAGGCGTGAGCGGCGTTTTAACTACTGGCCCCCGCAATCAAGACAAAGACAAAGCTCGCGGAGCCCACCCGCGGCCTGCCTGCTGCGTCCCCCACCGCGCGTGTGAAGTGCGGCGGCGGGGTGAAAAACTTCAGCGGATTGCGCCTGCAGCGTAAGGGGAGCTGCCAGGCGCCAAATAGGTTAAGCGGAGCTCACCCGCAATCAACTGAAGTTAAACGGAGCCCACCCGTCAAGCGCTAACTTCTTCCCGCGCCGCGTGTGCTGTGAAGGCGGCGGGGGGGGCGAAGAAGCGAGAAATCCAGCGCCCGGCTCACAGCCGGTAAAGAAAGCACCAAGCCCCCCCCTGCATAGACCGGCTAACTCAGCCCCGGCGCAGGGAAGGAAAAGAAGCGGCGGCCCGGAGACCGACCAACACCCATCACCCGCCGCACAGCGTGTGACAAATGGCGCTGCAGCGGCGGGGTGCTAAGGAACAATGGCAGCATCCAGACTGAGGCCAATGGGGCTTTGCAGGGGGTGGCCGACCGGAGGGAGGCTCGCCCCCCCGGGGATTTTGGGGCTCCGGGAGGAAGGGGAGGGGAAGCCTTATAGGAGGACACAGGAAGGGACTGGTTAGTTGGGCTGGTAGGCGGTTTTGGGCTTCTTTTGGGCTGGGTGGGGATATAACCGGCCATTTTGGGTCACTGGTCACCATTTTGATGGGACAGTGACCCAGCAGCCGGGGCGGTGAAGGGGTTTTTTGTGTATTTCTAGTGTTAGTGCTTATTTGGGCTAGTGTAGACGGCGATCGTTTGGTGATAGGCTTTCCAGGACAGCGGTGGTGTTTAGAGCGGTGCGGGCGGTTTGCAGGAAGATTACAGGCGAAGGTCGGGCTGTGGTGCGAGGAGGCGGCGGTTAACGCGACGTACCTGGAATGGCGGCGGAGGCGTTTGCTGATCCTCGGGTCCAAGAAGCGCTGCGCCTACTTGAGGAGGCAGGCAGGACCGACCTGTTATGTAGCGGAGTGGTGGTAAGGCCACCGCGGCGCGCTGCGGATGGCGCCGCGGCGGCTGTGGCTGCCTGTGACCCGCCGAGGTCGCGTGCGCGAAGGGGGGAGGGGGCGGGAGCTGTGAAGAGGGCGGCGCGCGGTGGCGGCCCACAGGCGGCTGGTGCGCCGAAGCGCAGGAAGGCTCCGGGGAAGAAGCGCGGGCCGGGTAGGAAGGCGCCCCTGGTGTTTGTGGGGGATGTCGTGGGGCTGGGGGAGGATGGGCATGTCGGGGGGGTGGGGGTGGATGGCCCAGGAGGAGCGGGGGTGATCACAGAGGAGGCGAGCCCAGAGGTAGAGGAGGGGCACGAAGGGGGAGGGGCCGGGGGGCTGGGGCAGACTGTGGTTGAGGTAGGGGGGGATTAGAGGGGGAAGGGGGCGAGGGGCTGTTGGAGGGGGCACAAGGGGGAACAGTGCAGGGAAGTTTTGGAGGGGATGGAGGGGTGTCCCCACTGTTAATTGAGGAGACGGAAGGGGAGGAGGAGGAGGGGGTGGGGGGTGTGAGTGGGCGGGAGGTGGAGGATTCTGAGGAGGAACAGGTCAACCCGAACGGCGGTAGGAGTTCACTGCGGGGTGGGGGGCGGGGGGTGCTGGGGGGTGGGGGTGCGCAGGGGGGCAGAAGGGTGCAGGTGGGGGGTTGGGGTATGCGCCGGGGGGTGGGGGCGGAGGAAGGTGGGGGGCGGTTTTTTGGGGGACCCAGCGGGGGTGAGTGCAGTTTTGAGGGCGCGGGGGGAGCAGCGGGGGGGAGTTGCGTGGTTGGGGTGGGTGGGGGGGTATGGGGGGGGCGCGTGGGGCGGTCAGGGCGGGGTAGGAAGCTGGGGGTGGGGGGAAAGTGGGTGGGGGGGTCGCCCGGCGTGGCGGGGAGGACATTCTGCAGCGGGGGGAGAGGCGGTTGGGGAGGTAGTGGAGATGGTTTTGCCCCGGCTTGCTGGACTTCCCCGTTTTTCTCTTGGCAGGAGCAGTGGGGGAGGGGCTCGGGTGAGCAGCATGCGGCTCCACCCCGCCGAGTGGATGGGCCGGCTCTGCCTAGTACGGGCGGTAGCGCTCCAACGAGGGACCTGGGGTGGTCCGAAAGAAGATGGACGGAAAGCAGCTCTCCAGCGCCCCCCTCCCGATGGGTCGATCCGGCCGCCGGGGGACGGGGATGGAGCAACGAGGCAGCGGTTTCTTCTTACCAACATGAGGGTAGACGGAGAGTGAGTGTGGACCTAGGGGCCTTGATGACGGAGTGTAGGGCCAGAGCAGGGTTGAGCAGGGTATCTACTGGTAGGATTGTGGTAGAAGGGGCAGGGAGTGCGGAGCTGGAGTCGGAGGAAGAAGGGGAGTTGCGGGAGGCCGGGGAGGTTTGTAATGTTGTTGCCAGTGTTTTGCAGGAATGCCCCCGGCAAGTGGTGCCGCGAGTGACGGCCGCCCCTGAGGATCTGGTTAGGCGGCGGGATCCGGTGAGGACGCCAGCCTTGACGCCAGGTAAGACCAGTACGGGGTCGGGGAGTGGCTTGGGCACGCCTCAAGGAGGCAAGGCGGGAGGTTGTGGTGTTGGAGGACACCACGTGTCGGTTGGGACGGATGCGGAGGGTGGGGATACAGTGAGACTGGTAAAAGGTAGGTATGTGATGGATGCCGGTGTGTGTACTGAGGCGGTTTGTGGGTCGGCGGGGAGTGCGGGGGCGAGCGGGTCCTCTAGTGAGTTAGTGGCGGCGAGTGTCGGAGCGAAGGGGAGCGGTGAGGGTCCGGTTGCGAGCGCGGCGGTGGGGACCGCTGGGACGGATGGGGCGTTAGGTGGGGCGGCTGCGTCGAGTTCCGGGGCGAAAGAGAGCTGCGACGTTCCGGTTAAAAAATTGCCGTACATGGGAGTGGCGAAGCCGTTGGGGGCTCATTTGTCATTGGCGACCAGGGAGAAAATATGGAAGGGGTAGTATGTCGAGATCTTTAGGTTGCTTCACCGTGAGTTGATGGCCAAGGAGGGGTCGAAGGAAGAGGAACAGGAATTGGCACGGCGGCCGAGGGTGCCGGTTACTATTGAAAACTGGTCAGCGGCGTTCTTAATCTATGCGAGCGTATACTCCGAGAAGTACCCAGACAGGGCAGTCGCGCTGTTCAAGTACATGGACGTAGTGCGGAGGGCGCAAGTGACTTACGGTGGCAATGCGTGGTCGCATTACGACGAGGAGTTTAGGGCGCGTATGGCGTCGGATCCGGAGGCTAAGTGGGGGGAGTTGGATGCGGACCTTTATCAGCAAACGATGAGTGGGGCGAAATTTGGCCGCACTATTTACACGGCCAGTGGTTTGCCACTGGCTTCCACCCCCTTTTCGGCTCGCCCCACCCGTGGGGGGGTGGGTCCGGGGGGTGCCGGGAGCGTCCAGAGTGGGGGTCCTGCTGGGATTTTAACAGGGGTTCCTGTCTCCGGCAGACGTGCAAATTTAGGCACGAGTGCTCCTCTTGTGGAAAACGACATCCAGAATCGCGTTGCTGGGGACTTTGGGGAGGCCCCTCACAGGGTCAATTCCCGGCTCCCGGGCCCGGTAGGGGTAGAGGGGGGGGTAGGGGGGGTGCGAGTACCTTGGGAAAAGGCTCGTACTCCGGTTAGGCTGGATCGGTTGGAACCTCTCTTGGAGGTTTATCCGCGGGCGGATGATGCGTCGGTGCTGCGTCGGGGTTTCAGGGAGGGTTTCCGGTTCGGGTACGAGGGTCCGCGGATTGCTCGTTGGGCGGAGAACCTGAAGTCTGTGAACGCACACAAGGGCATCGTCCGGGAGAAGCTTTTCAAAGAAGTGAGAGAGGGGAGGATGGTGGGACCTTTTGCGGTGGCACCTTTGGAGGATCTGATCATTTCACCCATTGGTGTGGTCCCGAAGAAAGAGCAGGGTCAATTTCGCTTGATTCAACATCTCTCGTGGCCGGAGGGCACGTCGGTGAACGATTTTATATCGGCGGACTTGGCGTCGGTGTCCTACTCGTCCGTGGACGTTGCGAGAAAATTGGTGACGACGGCGGGTCGAGGGGCGCTCATGGCAAAATGCGATGTAAAATCGGCATTCAGGTTGCTGCCGGTTCACCCGGAGGATCATCAGTTGCTGGGAATACAGCTGGACGGGTTGATTTTTGTTGACAGAGCGCTTCCGATGGGGTGCTCCGTGTCATGTGCCTTGTTTGAGCGATTCAGTTCTTTCTTGCAGTGGGCCTTTTCCTGGCGCACAGGCTCTGAGGCGATTACGCATTATCTGGACGACTTCTTCCTGGTAGGTAGCCCCGGTTCAACGGACTGCCAGCAACAGCTGAGTAGTTTTATGGACCTAATGAATTACTTGGGGGTGCCTTTGGAGCCAGAGAAGACACAAGGGCCCAGCACGGTGCTGTCGTTCCTCGGGATAGAGCTCGACTCAGCGGCCATGGAAGCACGCCTGCCGGAGGACAAGAGGTCGGCGATGGTGGTTCTGGTGAGGGACATGTTGGCAAAAAGGAAGGTGTTGGTGCGAGAGGTACAGGTGTTGCTGGGGCACTTGAATTTCGCGTGCCGAGTGGTGCGGGCAGGGCGGACTTTTTGTCGACGGTTGGGATTGGCTTTGTCTGGGCTGTCAATGCCTCATCACCACGTTCGGTTGCCGGCGGGCGCGAGAGAAGATTTGTGCATGTGGTTGGCTTTCTTGGAGAGATTCAACGGTGTTCCCATGGCGCCGCCGGAGGAGTGGGAGTGGGACGTGACCATGTCATCGGATGCGGCGGGAGTCGGCGGTTTTGGACTCTACTGGGCGGGCCGGTGGTGCGCGGAGCAGTGGCCGGAGCAGTGGCAGGCGGGGGGGAGAAGCATTGCTTTCTTGGAGTTGTTCCCGCTGGTGGTGGCTGTGACTGTGTGGGCGCGTGAGTTGGCGCACAGGCGCGTGTTGTTCAAGGTGGACAATATGTCGGTGGTACAGGTGGTGAATCGGCAGTCTGCGCGGGAACCTCAGGTGCTGAAGCTGATGCGCGTGTTTGTGTTGAGGTGCCTGGACAACAATATCTTGTTTCGGGCGCAGCATGTGCCGGGAGTGGACAATGACATTGCGGATGCTTTGTCTCGTCAACAGTGTCAGATATTCCATGGGCTAGCCACGGAGGCGGAGGCGGTCAAGACGGAGGTGCCGGAGGAGATGTGGTTAGTGGGAGAGCGCGGGTCGTTCGATTGGTGAGGTCGTCCGTGGCGGTGTCCACATGGAAGAGTTACGAACAGGCCTGGCTGGAGTTTCTGCGTTTTGGAGCGGTAAGGCAGCGGGACAAGTGGCGACGGGAGGAACAGGTGGTGCAATTCATGTTGGGGTTGATGGACAGAGGTCTGGCGAGAGTGACCATTGCGGGTAAGCTGGCGGGTGTGGCGTTTATGGGCAAGCTTTGGTGGGGCTATGCTCCCTCGGCGGGGGAATTGGGAGGGCGTCTCCTGGAGGGTTGGGAGAGAGAAAAGGGGGCCCGGATACGGCAGAGGCAGCCCATTACGGAGGCAATGTTGGAGGGGTTGTTGAGTCGGTTGCCGGGGGTGTGTAGAGATCAGGAGGAGGCGGTGCGTTTCTCTGCTTTGATGTCGTGGTTGTATTTCGGGGCCTTTCGGGTATCAGAATTGGTGGGTTTGAAAGGGCAGGCGGGATTGCTGTGGGGGGACGTGGAGTTTCGGGGAAGGGAGGTCGCTGTGCGGCTCCGACGTTCCAAAACCGACCAGCGGGAGAGGGGCACGTGGGTGGTGCTGGGTCCGGGGGCCAAGGTGGCGGTGTGTCCGGTGGAGTGGGGGAGGCGGTTGGCGGCCGGTGGAGCGCTGGCGGGTGCGGAGGTTTTTGACAGGGGAGAGGCGGGACGTGTGACGGTGCGGCACGCCCTGCGGTCTATGGGTGAGGATCCAAAAGACTTCGGGACGCATTCTTTCCGCATAGGGGCGGCGACGGAGGCGGCGCGCCGGGGTTGGGGGAAGGAGGACATAAAGCGGTTGGGGCGCTGGAAATCGGATTGTTTTAAGACATACGTCAGGTTGAGAGGGGTAGTGGTGGAATAAGAAGGTGTGGAGTGGTTGCTTACATGTGTCTCTTTTCAGGTGCAGTGGCAGGGCCTACGGCGGCGGCGGTGTCCATTTATGTGGTGGGACATTCTTTTGTTAAAAGAGCAGAAAAGGCCGAATGGGAGAAATGCAGGAGCCTTAACCTGGAATTAGATGAACAGTTGTTTAAATGCCATTGGAGAGGAAAGGGGGGAATGCGTTGGCACGAGTTGGTGCCGGTTTTAAATAATGTTGTTCGGGGAGGGGTGTGCCCGGATGTTTTGGTGGTTCATCTGGGTGAAAACGACCTGGTGCAATGTAAGGGTTTGGCCCTGGTAAAGCAAATGCGGAGGGATATATTGGAGATTAAGAGGCAGTGGGCAGGGTGTCACATTATCTGGTCTGAGTTCATTCCGAGGAGATGCTGGAGGGGGGCAGTGAGGCCGGGGGCGATTGACAGAACCAGGAGGAAGATCAACAGGGAAATGAGGGCCTTTTGTGAGAAGGAAGGGGTGGGCAGGATGGAACACCCGGAGCTGACGTATGGAGCTATATATTTTTCCTTGGAGGATGGTGTCCATTTGTCTAGATACGGGATGGAACTGTATGTGGTGCAGTTGAAGGAGGCGTTGGACAGGGCGATAGGGGTAAAGCGGTATCCGAAAGTGCAGAGGTCCTAGGGGGGGGTCGAAAGCGGTAAAGGCTTTCGAGTGGCGCTTTTCCCTAGTATAATGGGGGGGGTAAGATAGGAGGAAGGAGCTTTACTGGTTGGAAGGGAAGGAGTGTAGAGAGGGCAGAGATTAAAACATTGAGCCAGGAGTTTGTGTAAATGATAAGGAGTTTTATGAGGTTGTTGGGGAACTGTTTAGGGGTGGGGGTGGGGGGGATTGGCAGATATGTGCATATTTAGTTAGGCCTAGTTTTGTGCGGCAAAGGCCAAGGTTGGGGTATTTTCAGGATGCACCTGTTTCCAATAAAAGCGGCCTTTAACACACTATATACCTGTGTCCGGTCGGTTCTTCCCCTCCCCGTCTCCCGATGGGCCCCAATGGGGCTTTGCGGGGGGTGGCCGACCGGAGGGAGGCTCGCCCCCCCGGGGATTTTGGGGCTCCGGGAGGAAGGGGAGGGGAAGCCTTATAGGAGGACACAGGAAGGGACTGGTTAGTTGGGCTGGTAGGCGGTTTTGGGCTTCTTTTGGGCTGGGTGGGGATATAACCGGCCATTTTGGGTCACTGGTCACCATTTTGATGGGACAGTGACCCAGCAGCCAGGGCGGTGAAGGGGTTTTTTGTCCCACCCTCCCTCCCTGTTTTTATGCTAGCTAGGGTTGGGGGGGGATACAGTAAGGGTTTTTGTTGGTTTCAGGTGCTTTCTGTGGTAGGGTTGTCGAGTGTGTCGCTAGGAGCAGGTGCGGGGGTGGTTTTCTTTGGGTTGGCGCTTTTCCCTAGTATAATGGGGGGGGTAAGATAGGAGGAAGGAGCTTTACTGGTTGGAAGGGAAGGAGTGTACAGAGGGCAGAGATTAAAACATTGAGCCAGGAGTTTGTGTAAATGATAAGGAGTTTTATGAGGTTGTTGGGGAACTGTTTAGGGGTGGGGGTGGGGGGATTGGCAGATATGTGCATATTTAGTTAGGCCTAGTTTTGTGCGGCAAAGGCCAAGGTTGGGGTATTTTCAGGATGCACCTGTTTCCAATAAAAGCGGCCTTTAACACACTATATACCTGTGTCCGGTCGGTTCTTCCCCTCCCCGTCTCCCGATGGGCCCCAAACGAAGCGAGATGTCCCTAACGCCCGCCCGTGCATCAACCCAGCGGGAGGACTCTTAACAGCAGCACCAGCCCTCCTCCGCCCAGCGCAGCATGAGACACGAGAGGCTGCTGCGGGCGGAGGTCATGAGGAGACAACGAGAAGAGCGGTACCAGCACCCTGCGTGGCCCGTGGTGTGAAAGGGCTCTGAACAAAAAAGAAGTCTCTAGTCCCCATTTCACTGAACGCATAACACACCCAAACACTAAATACTTTTCCACACTGCAAGTGCTCCATTGGTGAAGCGAACACTTACCATGATGGAGAAGAGGTCTCTCGGGGCAGGGATGTGACCAAGGGAGACACAGAGTAAATCCAGGCCATGCCTTCATGTACACGGAGACCGCAGCATGCAGAAAGCTGCCGGTTGCTGAAACCGAAGTGAAGTGACAATGCCACCTAGTGGCCAATTGTCAAATTGCACCTGCAAATCCTAATAAATCCTGTAACAGGACTGGAGCAAGGCGGACTGCCAAACAGAAAAATTGCTAAGCATAAGTGGACACACCGCAGCACAGAGTTGAATGGCAGCTGCGTACAGCTGAAGAACCAAGAGTACCTGCCACTGGGAAGAAAGGATGTACCTAGCAGACACGCAGCCAAGACTGCATGACCCGCACACAAGCGTTGCCCTGAGACTGATAGAGAACCACCTGCTGGCAGGTGGCTACTCTCAAGCAGAAAGGAACTAAAGTGCACGCAAGAGACAGTCCGCGAAACTAGATACAAGATCTACACTTAAGGCACTGGGAGGAGACGGTGCAGGAACGCGCCGGAAGCACAAGAACGCGACAGAACTTACGAATCGCGCCTGAAGCCCCAGAAGCGCGCCAGGAGTGCAGCGACTCCTCACTGGATATCCAAGAGAACGCGCGACAAGTGCGCCCACGCGAAGAAGTTCACAAGAATCGCAACCGGCAACGCTAAGAAGAAGCAAGACCAGAAGAACGTCAACGGAGTGGTGACGCAACCCTCCTGAAGCAAACACCCAAGAAGCATCTACACCACGCCAGAAAAGAAGACAGCGATGCCTAGTGGCCACAGGCCATCGCTGCAGCAAAATGGTGAAAGTAGGAACACCCCCACACGAACCAACGATGGTTCTGGAACCCAGCAACAAGAAGTGCGAAAGCGCATGACGCAAATGCGCAGCAGTGCAAACAGCACTAGCCCAAAGCAGCAAGTCACAAGAGAAGACATGAAGAGCACACCCAGATGCGCACCAAAGCAACTCAACTGCGATGAAAAGAAAATGGTTGCGCTGACAACCCGCAGCATTGAAGATTCAACACAGAAGCAACCTGACCACTCAGCCTGGTCACAAAGCACGAAGTCGACCAGCCAGATGGTCGCACCAAGAAGCCTACCTGCCGGACATCGGCAGAAGGGACCAGCACGAGGTCCAAGAAGCTCAGCACCACAAATCCTACCTGCCAGACCTCGGCAGAAGGGACCAGCACGACGTCCAAGAAGTTCAGACAAGGCACGGTCCGACGACCTAGACCCACGAACTTCAACCACACAAATTAACGAAAGCAACAGGAAGAAGATGTGAAGGTCGCGACGCTAACCCTGGGAAGTGAGTAACAAGAAGATAGTGTCCTAGGACTAGGACAAGACCAGGAAGACACGTGCAGAGTGCGCGCGCTGCATGAGGAAGCCTGGCCAGAGAAGATGAAAGGAGAAAGAACAGGGTACGTCGCGAAAAGAGGAGAAGACAAAAGAAAGATCGGAGCGGCACGCCGCCACCGAAAAAAGGAAGAAAAGAGAAGTCAGAGTGACACCCAGTCACTTCAAGAAGAAAGGAGAAAGAACAGAGTGGCCACTGCCACTAAGAAGAAAAGAAGGAAGAAGTAATCAGAGTGGCACGACTGTCAGTTTAAGAAGCAGGAAGAAAGAACAGAGTGGCCACCGCCACTAAGAAAAGAAGAAAGGTGACAGGCACTGGAACACCGGAGTGCAATGGAGAACAAGCCTGGTAAGAACACCGGCAGAGCAGAACAAAGACAACCACCTACGAGTCATCCATCCACATGGCAAACGCAGAAGAGAGCAAGATAGACTGTTGGTGACATCTACCTCTGGGGTTGAGCGGAAGATTGAATGACGAGAGTGCTCACACAACTAGCTGATGAATTGACTACTCCACACCGACCCGTGGCAACCCAAGAAGCAGAGGCCTCAAGGAACTCTGGTGGCAGGAAGTCCCACACGGGAGACAGATCTACAGAAGCACGTCTGCAGGACCCAAGAGGATGAAAGCCTCGAGAGCAATGAAGAGAGTCGACAACTCAACCTTCAGGTGGAACTAGGACACGACGGTGAGGCTCGTGGAGCGCCCTGCTCACGGCCCGAAGGCTATGGTAGAGCAACGCGACCAAAAACACCAGTCCAGTGGAAACCTGGCAAAGAGGTCCTCCCGGACATCTTGTGGCAGAAGAAAACCGGCGAGAGGGGCATCCTAGTGAGAGGGATGCTTGCACCTACTCTATTCACCTGCCAAGAGTCAACACTAAAGCCTGCCCGGAAACATCACAAAGCCAGAAGAGAGAACAAAACCAGAAGACTGTTGACACCTATGTCATCCATCTATCTCTCATCACATACAGAGCGAAGCAAAGGAAGAGCTGAGAACACGGGACAGACAGCACCGACAAATAGTGAACCCGCCGAACAACTGCGAACCGTGCCACCGAGAACTATTAGTCCTGAACACAAGAACTATACTGCCTGCGGCTTGCAAGCAGCCAAAGAGACTCATTTTGAAAGCGCAAGTCAAATGTTATTTTCTGTGTTTTCCTTCCCCCACAGGTTTTGGACTTTTTCCGTTTGGTTTAATTTTTAACCAATTTGGGAAGGGATGTAGTGCCCTAGAATCTGTTAGCATTCTAGTGCTAACTCTGTATTTACACTTAACACCCACCCACCACTGATGTCACTGGTCATGTGACACAGTACCAATAAAAGAGGCCGAGCGCACGTGCTCTGGGCCAGTTGCACCGAGCAAGCAGTGTGTCCTGCGTCTGAGTCATTTCCAGCATGAGGGCCTAGGGCCCGCCCTTTACACTATCCATTTCAGCTAGACAGAGAAAGCTATCACATCAAGTCAGCGGAGAAGGGTGGATTGCTGTGAAAAAAGACCAGTGTTCCAGCAAAGCAAGAAATACAGAAGAGGAAGTACTGTCAGTCTAAAGGCAGAGCAGAGAGAAATGATGGATCAAAGACGCAGGTACAAGGGAATGTAACAACACATAAGCACATGAGAGATTGGGAATCCTAGTCACACTGTAAGACCAGCAATTAATAGTGGAAAACGAACACGTTTTGAGACAATGCAGTTAAACCGCTGTTGAGAAAGTTGACTTAAACTGACTTAGGAAGGAGGTGGGACAGGCAATTTGAAAAGCACGAAGAGCAACAAAGATTAATCCTATGAATACTACAGATAACATTGACCAATAAAGTAATAATTAGCGTTAGCACCACTTAGACCACAAATACTGTACTACAGTCAGATTGTTGGAACACTGCTGAATGTTTGGGACATAGTTGCTTTGACTTAACAAATATTAACATTCCGGTCGCATATACATCAATTTACAATAATGAGGACTTCAGCTGGCATGCACAGGAGATACTTACAGAACCTGGCAAGAAGGTGACCACAGAAAGCTAATAGATGTTTCTGAAAGCAAGTAATTATGATCATTATATATTGCAAGAAGATTTATGGAGTCGGTGAAACAAAAAAAATGTAGATATCAACAGCTAAACCACTAGGCAACCTACACCCGAATAAGCTAGCAGCCACCACGTTTTGAAAGACTGGTAAAAACATTGGGTGGTTCAATGGTCCTGTTTCAAACATTTTCAAGCTCCTGGTAGATGGGCAAATCCTATATAAAGGGTATATGTGGAAAAAAAATATGGGAAGATTTGACATGAATTTAACAAAGAAGGAATCTTTAGAACTTTTGGAAGACACAGAGAGATTTAATAAATCTGTTTTACTTAGTGAATCCAGGGATAAGGTAATGGCATGTTGGTGTCTAATACCTGATAAACTAAACATGATGTTCAGAGGAGCAATAGACAGGTGTTGGAGGCATTGTTATGGTAAAGAATCGCTATCACACATATAATGGAATGCCAAATACTTTCCATTTGCTGTAAGGAAATGCTAACTACCATAGGAAGCAGAGAAGCAGAGTGAGAGGCTGTGGAGAGATCCTTTTGGCCTGGGACTACCTGTCCCATGTTCCTTTCCTCCGTGAGGTGCTGATCAGCAGCACCTGAGTGGGGTGGAAATGTTCTCTCTGAGTGTTTATAGTGCTGCCATCCACCCTGCTGCACAGAAAGCGGAGTGGGACACTGAGGAGAAATCCTTGTGGCTGGGGACTACATCTCTCAT
The DNA here is from genome assembly GCF_964261635.1 of Lissotriton helveticus. Taxonomy (NCBI): domain Eukaryota; kingdom Metazoa; phylum Chordata; class Amphibia; order Caudata; family Salamandridae; genus Lissotriton; species Lissotriton helveticus. The sequence goes on along the minus strand of NC_136070.1, from coordinate 878,053,475 downwards.
GCTGCTTTGTGCCTGTAGCCACTGATCAGCAGCGCCTGAGTGGGGATGATCTGGTCTCCCTGAGAAATTAAAATGCTGCCATCTACCCCGCTGCACGAGATGCACCAGGGTAAAGCCTGGGCCAAGAGAGGGCTAGAGGTTGGGTTAGGCCACCCGATTAACATTGATCATCCAGGGTTAAGAGACACCTTTTATTCTGATGTTCACACAATTAGTTTGGCCATCTGCCAGAGACAAGTTACTCACCTGCTTATCTACTGGACACTGTTGTATAGCAGAGAGGCACCACTGGAAACACTTTTTCCCCCTTACGACTGCCAGTTGTTGGGCTGGTTTGTTGCCCCAAGGAGATCCCCACTTTGGTCAAGGGATTCTGATTTTACTCCCTGCCGGTGGAGCACAAGTAAAAGCCATCGGCAAATGTAAAGCACTGAGCCGTACCACATTACACCATAAATAGATGAGCATAAACACCATGTTCGAGAGGGCCTTAGAGGTGGTATCAAATGAGACAGATCTAACAGAGAAAAGTCTGTCCCTGGAACACAGGAGGGGGTAAGGGGATAAGCCTCTTGTCCTAATGTATCTGAGGTTAAATCCTGCAAGCCTTCATTGGGTGGAGCTTCAAGGAAGGATGGAGAGGCCTCACAGGAGATGAGGGAAGTTTAAACAGGGCCTTGGCTGTGGGGACTAGCCCTTGTGTCTATCTGGCACCTCCAAGCCCTTTCAGTGGGAGAGATGTGGCGCAGCGGCCAGGGTCCGCATTCTTCCACCAAATGTTGAAGCTCGTATGAAACTGTGAAAATAAAGGATAAATGACAACACTGAAATAAACAATTCGCTCTCAGCACATGGTTTGCAAGGTTTATTGGGAACCCAATCAGAATGCAATCAGAATGCAAATATACGTTACGTACGGCACGGAGACCTCAGCAAAGCTTACTGAGTGCCCAATTGGCATGACAGTGCTAAGACATTTTATAGGTACAAAGCCCTACAGGATGGGCATCATAGCATACGTAGCCTAGATCAGACGAGGTCCTGCTGGACCAATCAATGAAGGGCAATTGTGGTGTGATACCCTTTTAAGGCTCAAAATGTGTCTATACCCTGGTGTTGCTGCCCACGTGCCATCTACAAGAGCAGATTTGGGCTTTCCCCTAAAGTGCAATCTGTGCCTCTGGTATACGTGGACTTGGCACGTACGTGACGGGCCAGGTCAAGTCGACATGTTTTACTGAAATGTGAGGTTTTGCAATAGCTAGCTGGAAGCTGGTGTGTTTGTTCTCGGAAAGCCTTGCGTTGCATGCACGTTGCAGCTGACTGACACACAAAATGGAGCGTGCGACCATTTTGTGAATTCCTGCTGGTGTCAATTCTTTAGTAGCTCAAAGAAGACTATAGGCCTGACAACATATGCATTTGGTATCATAAAAATATCTGCTTCATCAAGCCTATAGATGAAATTCAGGTACGGAATGCTGAAAATCAATTCAACCTTAGCACGGTGGTCTAGGTCAAACGAAATAAAAACTAGTGAGCTATGTTTAATGTGCCAGAATTGCTTAAAAGAAGAGGAACAACATATCCTCTTTTCTGTGCAGCATATGAGTTGGCCAGGAAAAGATGGATTAAGCCATTGTGTAATGTTATAGGAGTGTGTTCATATAAGGAACCTCTTTGAGAACCTAGTACGCAACGACCTTACTAAAATTAATTTCAAATCTCCTTCCAAACATAAGAACATCACACGCAAAGATCGAGACACCCTGAAAAGTTTGGCTAACAACACGCACATCAAATTCACCAAAGCAGACAAGGGCGGTGCCCTTGTGATCCTGAACTCCAGCATGTACAATCAACGACTCTGTGAACATTTAGAGGATTCCACCACCTATATGCAATTAGACAAAAATCCCACAGCAGAGTTCCAAAACACATTACAAACTATTGTATCCAAAGCGCATCAGATCAGGATCATTGAAGACGAGCACTAAGAATTACCTGTTGTTGGAAAATCCCAAGAGCCCTACAATCCACATGAGTCCCAAAATACACAAGAATCTGCTTGACCCTCCTTTCAGGCCGATAGTCTCAACTAAAGGGTCCATACACGAACCTACTGGAAAACTGATTGATAAATATCTCCAACCATCAGTTATAAAAACTAAAAGCTATATCAGAGACACAACCGATTTTTTTCTCAAATTAGCCGAAATCAAGCTCAATCAGAATGACTGTCCAATACTCTGCACCGCAGACGTGAGCTCGCTATATACCTCCATACCCCATCAAGGTGGTATAGAAGCCATTGAACAAGCCCTCTTCAACAGCGACATCGACACATCCATGCAAACTTTCATCATGGAGCTCATGATGTTCACATTGTATCATAGCTATTTCCAAGTCAACAACCAATGGTATCTTCAACTGTCCGGAATGGCTATGGGAAACTGTGCCGCCCCTACATATGCCAATATTTACATGGAGAACTTTGAGAATCGACACATTTATGCCAACTCCAATTTTCATGAAAAAATCAGCATGCACGTTCGATACATCGACGACCTGTTTTTTATATGGACTGACACCAAAGACTCTCTCACCAGAGCCCTAACGGAACTTAACACCAAAGACCCACGCATCAAACTCACATGGCTTATAAGTGACACTGAGATATCATTCCTTGATGTGCATATCAAAATCACTGAACATGGATTCAGTACTGACCTACATCGGAAAAGCACCGATCGTAACAACACGTTACATTTCAAAAGTTTCCATCAGGGATCACTCAAGCGACATTTGCCTTTTTCCCAAATGCTACGCCTCAGACGCATCGTGTCTGACAATCAAATTTTTCAACACAGAATCCAGGAAATGCATCAAAGGTTCCTTGACAGAGGATATCCTGACCACATCCTTAAGGAAGCTCAACATAGAGTGATGGACATCTCCAGACAAGACAGTCTCCTTAAGAAACCGACACAAACTCAAGACCGCATGGTCTTAGTGTCTAAGTACTCCACAGCCAGTCATAAATACAAATAAATTATCCTCAAACATTGGCCAATTCTACAAATGGAGCCTGATTTCCAGGACATCTTTCAAACTCCACCACTGTTTGCCTACACTCGTAGCAAGAATCTCAAAGAAATCCTCTCTAACCCAACACCCATCATTACTGTTTACAAAGGAACTCAACCTTGTCTCAATTGCAGCAACTGCAATAGTATCATCAGAGGTAACACCATCCAACATCCCATGAAAGGACATTCCATCAAGTTACAAGTCAATGCAACATGTGATTCCAAGAATTTGATTTACGCTCTCAAATGCCCCTGTGGAAAAATCTATATCGGCAAAACAGAAAGAAAAATAAAAACACGCATGAACGAACACAAGTCGAACATCCGTACTAAACAAGAGAAATCTAACGTTGCCATGCATTTTCACGAGTGTCATCATACCATCGCACAACTTCGATTCACAGTACTGGAACTCATTAACATCAAGGAAGGCATTGACAATCGCAAACTGCTTCTCAAAAGAGAACTTGAATGGATCTATCGCTTACAGACCCTAAAGCCATATGGGCTTAATGACCGTGTTGAATACAGTTGTTACCTATGACCCTTATAAGACTATTATTCTTCCTTGGCTGTTGACTCATTGCTCTTTACTCGTATCTTTATCTTTATCCTTTACCTGTTTTTTATCCTTTCCCTATCCTTTTTCTATCTGTTCTTGTATCTTACCCCAGCCTACCTGACCCTTCTCACCTGTTATCTCACCATTCCAAGATGGCCCCCACACTACTTCACCCTTCCTGCATAGTCCTCTTTCTATGCTTCTCCAGCTGAACTTCACCACACCTGGCCTATTTTCATGTTTACTTGCACACCTCTTTAGCGTTCATGTAACCTCGTGTTCACTCACACGGGTGAACCTACCTAGACGCTTTCAAACCGAACGACCGGAGCTGCGAGCGCTTTTGCTACTCCGCGGAAGTAAGTCTATTTATGTTCCAGCGCCACTCTGTTCTAATTTGGTATCCCAGCTTCCACCTACCCTCACGCGATATTTTTTAGTTTTCACTTCCTTCATCTTTCCTTTAGCTCACCCCCTTTAAACCTACCCTCCACTTCCTACGACCGAGCATCCCACTCTCCACATCTTACTCGTGTAAATCGATTATATGTACTTTTATTGATCGGCACTTTCACGTTAACAGTATCATTCACGATACTTTTTTTGATCTTCACTCTATTTATTTACCCTAACTCGGGCTCGTTTTCATTCTTTCAGCTCTCCTTGACAAAGGGCGCTCACGCCCGAAATGCATTGGAGTTCGAACGTATAAATTGAAATTGATATGATTTGAATATCAGTGAGAACTGTGATTCTACCACTTTTGAACAATTAAAACTTTACGTATCTTCAAACGAATTTTTGGAATCAATTCATTTGATCCTCTCAGGAGTGCCTTACCAGGGGATGTGTCTGCATGTTCATGCATACACTACTTGTTTCATATAAGGAAGCACATAGGATCATAAAAACGGACACTAGACAAGTGATTGTATTTGGTGTCAGTAGATTCCTTTTTGCAACAAGCCTCGTACGCAAAAAAAGGGCTTGGACCTATAAGTGAAATCGTAATGAGTTTATTATTCTGTATTTGAATCTAAGATGCTGCTGTTCTGATTTAACTAATCCGTCTGTCATATTATGAATTATATTGTTAATTTTAAACTTTGGAACTGGTGAAATTAATTTTATATAATGTTTTATGTTTTGCCTTCTTAACTAAATTATGGATTTTATTGTACCGATTTCCTAATTGCACCCAACCTTCTGTAAAATCATGTATCCCCATATTCACAAAATGTGCTATGTATTGTTGTCTTTATGCATCTTTTATGGTTTAATTGCGCCGAAATAAAGATTATAAATGAATGAAAATGACTATGCCTTTTATTTATGTTTTAAAAATTAAAACAATAATAACAAGCATTGGCATAGCCAATAGGTCTCGCTTGTGGGACCTTATAAGTATTTAGTAATGCAGCACAATATCATTGGTGCAACAACATCAACTGTTGCATGGCTAAGCACGTATAAGGTCCCAAAGGCAAGACCTATTGTCTATGCCAATGCTTGTTGTTTAGGCATTTAAAAAAATGTAACCAAGTGTCCAAAAGTTGATATTTAGAAGCAACGAAAAACACATTGTTTTAAAGCTACATCAGGTAACTGAGGGGGTGAAAATAAGTGGAAAATCGGGCTTATTCCCAGACCCCTGAATATAGTTCCTTATGGGACTATACTTTGATGTTCGAGTAAAATCTACTGGATATATTTCCTCAATTAAAGCTATGCTATGTTGGAAAAAATTCCAGGCACGGGGTTTGCATTTAATTGAGCTCATTATCAATAATACACTGGATGTTATATGCCAGCATAACTCGAATGTGTTGCTGCGCAAAGCTAGGTCACCCTACTCCTGTGCCTTGAGGCATAAAAGGAGAAAATGCATTCTAATGATTAATAGAGGATTTGAACCTACCGAAAGATAATGGATAGAGCCCCACCACAGTACACCAGACATCAGGGAGTATTAATAAACAAAAGTAACGCACAAGCATTTTAAAACAGCATCCTTTAATAAGGTTAATTGTTCGATAAAGTAACTAGCAATCTAATTGGCCTAAAAACGTTATTAGCGACAAAGCATTTGCAGACCGCCTGGGGGGGTTACCATTTTTGTCACGTGAAGTTAATTGTAGTTAATTGTTCAGAATTTTTACATCGCACCATGAGAAGATAAATACAAACGAAAAATGCATTTGTAAAGCGCATTTCCACGTGAGGTTTGTTCAATATTTGCACACCGGCTCGGGAGAAAACCAATGAATCCTAATTGTTATAAAAAACATTTTGTTGACAAAGCATTCTCAAACCGGTTCGGGGGTTAGCGCAGAATCATTTTCAAAACCCATTTTTAACGTGACGTTTGTTGATCAGGATTTTCACACCGCATGGGGGAACAGCGATATTTCTCACATGAGGTTTATCGTTCTGTCTCTGCACACCGCATCGCACTGAGAAATACAGCATTTTAATGTACCTAAAAATAAATGATAAAGCCCCACACTACACCGGAAAGCAACACGCATTAGTAAGGTAGCGCTGTAGATTGAGCACCTGCTGTAAATACACATGCTGTAAATACGTGGGTGCAATGCCAATGATTGTACTTCATTTTCACAATAAGTACTGGGGAGGTTAATAAAACTAAAAGAAGCCAGAACTTTTGAAGCAGTTAAAGAGAGCAAGAGCTACAGAAAATTCATGTTGTATAAAGATTAAGCCAAATAAGAGCTCCAGCACCTATTTGGATACAAAAAGCAGTAAGAAGGCGGCTGAAGGCACGTTTGTGCAAAATGTTAAATTTACCCATAAACATTGAAAATTGCAATGCTGTTTGCACTTTGTTACCAAAAACCGTAGTTTTAACGCTGGCTCATGTAGCTGAATTAATAAATCCTACATTATTGACATTCGTTTTCTAGAAAGTAACGGAGCCTAAAAGTCTGCCATAGTGTTAAAAATCACAGAAACCAAGGATTCAAGGAAACCAAGAAGAGTTGTCTGGGAATAAGCCTCCTCCAAGATCGAAATATTTCAGTCGGCAGCATGTGTGAAATGCAAATCGGTAACTTTAGAAAACAAGCATTGGCATAGCCAATAGGTCTCGCCTCTGGGGCCATAGAAGTGTTTTGGCAGAGATGTTTGGAAGTTTGCTAAGAGATGCAATTTAACATAAAGGGATATGAAAAAGGAAACCAAGATAGTGTGATGGGGAAGAATAGGGCAGCAGATGAGCTGGGGGAAGGGCAGGAGGGAAAAGCAGAGGGATGAGCGAGAGTGAGAAAGAAAAAGCAGATGGCGAGAAGAATCGAGTAGGGGGATAAATATAAAAGAATGGAGAGACTGTTGTTGAGGGAGAGGGGAGAAAAGCCTGGGTCAGAGATTGGACGAGGGAGGGAAGCGAGAGGGTGGGAGGCCATTGAAGGGAGGGAAAGAAAGAGGAAAGCCATTGATTGAGATAAAGGAATGGAGAAACAGGCAGGCACGGAAGAAAGGAGATAAAAGGAGGAAGGAATAGGACAGGCGGGACGACAAATATATAAGAGAATGAGTCAGAGAGAAACAAACGGGGAGGGCAGAGGGAATGATATTAAACAGAGTGCCGAGAGACACAGGAGAGTCAGAAAGAGACGTTTGAAACCATACAGGCTGTGTGCTGGGCGAGTGCAGACCTTCACAATATGCCCCCGGTGTCTCAGCCACACACTAGTCCAAATGCGCAGGCAACCTCGCCATGTTTTTGAAGTAAAAAGCTATGCAGAAGTAGAACATTCACTACCAATCAATATAGGGAGAGGATGTGGCCAAACAGCCGGAGCGGTGGAGCATGGAGCTGTGGAACCATGTTGGGAGCACTATCTACTTTCTATCTATATCTGCTATCTATCTGGCATGAGGTCCAGTTTAAGGCTTACGTGAGATGGAGAAATGGTCAGGGCACGGCTTAGCTGCTGTGCTGTCCCAGAGTCCGCTTTTAGAAGCTGTGTGTTACCTGTATACACATGCACACCCACTATGTCTGCCTGCATTGGCACTGTGTCCAGTCTAAGACCGGGTGGCTCTCGTGGGATTGTGAAAATGCGTGTTTCCTGTATACACATGCAGACATGTAGTGTCTGTCTGTACTGGCACAGGGTCCAGTCTAAGGCCGAGTGGCTCACTTGGAATGCTGAAATGGTCAGGGTACGATTTAGATGCTGTGATGTTCTGGAGCTCATTCGTAGAAGGGTTTAAACTGGTTCTTGCAGCGTAACCAGACCCCCTTCTAACTTGTTTGCCAGATCTGGCGCTGCTTGTGCTCTACAGACAAGAGAAGGAGCACACTTTTTACGTACACTCTTGTGTTTGCCCACATTATTCACAGTCGTGACAGCACCTCTGTCAGTCTGCGATTGCCATGTAAACAGTCAATGTCTGGGTGTTGCGTGTTCCCTAAAGGCCTTCTGCAGACAGTCTCCCACCTGCATGAGATGTTTCAGTGCCGGGGGTGTCTAAAGCTGAACTAGCAGGATTTCTTGCCTCTGGAAATCTCAGATCTCAGATTGACTCGCTGCTGGTTCCAAGAGTAGTCCTGCGTGGAACATACATTTTCTAAAGTCATGTAGTGAGCGCTGGCCGTGTCAGCAACCACAGCTCACTGAATGGACACATTCATCGAACTCAGCTGCGGATCCCTTCACACCAATGAGACGTGTGGAATGAACCGCCGGACTCTTGGAAGCCAAGCCATGAAAATTGGAAGCCAAACCATGAAAATGGTAGATCGCTTGCTATACAAATGTGTGAATGGCATCACCACAGCTTTCAAATTGGCAACTGAGAGGCGCTTTGTTGTCAGCTGAAGTTCTAGGCGCTCATTTTTTGATCTGAATCACTGTCTCTAGTGCCAAAAGGTCTATCTGGCGCAGAAGCACTATATTATCTATACACAGGTTAGTCGTACTAACCTCACCTGTTCAATTAAAGCCATTCTCCCCACCTTCTACTAGCCCAGGTATGTTGGGTATTTTGCAGAGTGCTAAGTGCCACCTTGCAGTCATTTCAGAGCCCTAGCGCGCCAGGCAGACACTGGGGAGGGTGGATATTGGTGGAACAGAGATGTGCTCTTCAGTTAGAGGACCCGCTCTTCTCAGATGGAGAGGAGGAGTTCTCTCAGTCTTGTCTTCCTTCAGTGAAGCTGTTGACCTAAGTTCCCGATCACAAAGTTTGGAAGACGACACCCCAGAAAAGGACGCAGGGACAGGCGGTGAAAGGGGCGCTCTTGGTACAAGGGTCAGTAGTCTTAGGTCGTGATGCGCCTCAGATCTCAGTCATCCAGCATCGTTGGAGAAAGTGAACTTTGGTAGGGCGAGTAATTGCAGTTGCATTTATATAGTGCTTACTTCCGCTGATGAGGCGTCAAAGCGTTTTACCCCGAGCAGCACGCTCGCTCCGGACCCCAATGCAGAAATCACAACATTCTGGGAAATCCTGTTTGTCTCTGAATTCGGTATATGTAGAGTAACACTCCCAGGCATATACTTAAAGCAATTACACAATAGATTAAACAAACAAACTAGTGCAGTTTAGAAAATATACATTTTTAATTTGATTAAAAAAGGTACAATAAAAGTCAGTGCATTGATCAAGTTTGATAAAAAGATCATATAATGATACATGTGTATTCACAAAAAATTTTTAGATGGCATCCGGTCGACGCGTTTCGACATAAAGAATATGCCTTCATCAGGACTTTAACCATCCAATTTCTGTAAGAAAGATTATAACAGTGGTTTACTTATTTCGCCTCCTATCGTGAAATAATATAACTGAACTAGTTCAAGTTTGTTACAACATTCTATTGGTAAAACATTATTTTCGCATTTATGATATACCGCTTTTTTTGCACACAAATGTCTTACACCTATGCATATACAAATTTTCAAATTTTCAGGACCAAGCCATATTGTATTCTGTACACGGAAACAGGGAGGTACAGTACCGAGGATTCGTGTATTTGCCAAAATACAAAAATTACACCTTTCAACTGACGACATTCTTATATGTTTTTACATCAGCAAGGACTACTCCCATGTTATCAGATTAAATGATTTAGTTGATGGTTGTTATCCATTTGCCTGATACATTTCAGCATTTCAATTGTTTTTGTTTGCATGTGGCTTTAGCTCTAACATAGACCCTACTAAATATTGAATACAAGAAAAGTTGAAGGATAGAAAAATAGAGAAGAAAAGAAAAGGAAATGTAGTATTTTATATACATTTCTTCATTTTATGTCCCTATTGTAGGAATTTTGTTTAATAATCATATACGCCAGTTTCTTGAGGTCTATTCAATCCCTCAATTTTATTAAAAAAATATATGAAAACTTACTCTAGATTATGATTAACTAAAACCGAACATATTTTCATACATCTCATTCTCTTACCTAAAGTTGTAGTAATGTACAAGGACAATACTGTTCTCTATTATTCAAATTGTATTACGGCTGTATAAGGGCTGTGTCGTCGAGTTCCAGACTGGGTAGTTTAGTAACACTTTTCTAAAGAAACCAAAGTGGCATGCGGGTAAGCCATAGGTCAAAGGTCTACTTTCCTTATTTCAAAACTTTATGGGTACGCCCACAAGATTACACATAACAGCTCACCTTGCATATATGTTAAAAGTTCCATTGGAGCATTCATAACCTGGGTTTTTAAGTTACGAACCGATGACAATTTCCTATGAGTAAAAACATATGTTTTAGTTTTTGACAACAGCGTTTTACCCCGAGCAGCACGCTCGCTCCGGAACCCAATGCGGAAATCACAACATTCTGGGAAATCCTGTTTGTCTCTGAATTCGGACCATGAAATGCTGGAGCTGTGACAGCGGTGGGGGGGGCTCTTCTGTTCTCACTAGAACTTCCAGTGAGTTGGGCCCCACAACCTGTCAATAGATGTGCCTAATCAGGGCGCTGAGTTGCTCCGTGATCCGTGGGCTCAGATGTCAGAAAGTCCAGCCGACCGCGCCCTTGTTACACATGTAGCACCTCTGAGAAGCGCTGGGCTGCGTGCCGTAAAAACACCCTCTCAATACACACACCGTGATGTGGCCAAGGAGGGGTGAGGGGGGGACCTCAAGCAGGCGCTGCAAAACACGAGAGGGACTGCTGGAGGTGCATGGAGCAAAGAGGATGGCGGGAAGGGAGGCGGGGAGGGAACAAGTAGTGCAGAACAGCCATGCACATTCAGCGAGAACATGTGTCCAGTGGTGCATTTCAGAGTGCACTGTCCCAGATGTTTGACTAAAGCATGGTGTGCGAGGGAACTGCCACCTACAAAGAGCATATTTCCCTCTTGAAATACCCACTAAATTTGCATCCGATATGCGCTTTATTCTACCACTACACGTGCATGACACACTAAAGATAACTTGTGGAAATTGGGTTTCAGCCCATGTTTATTATTTGCACATTATACAAGCGTCCTGTTTTGTTTTGATCCTATTAAAATCCTGGTTTCCAACTCACCTCAGAATTACAACAAGCACGGCAGGTCTGCCGGCAGCAGGAGGAGGCGCGCGCGCACATCGCACAGCAAACATTGGCCGTGCCGCGCAGCAGTGAAAGTGGCAGGCTGGCAGCAGGGGGAGGGGGCATGTGTGATTTCCTTTTGGGAGCATACGACAATATGGCACCACCATATGGCGCCGCGCGCTCCCGAAAGGAAATCGCCAAGATGTGCACGCGTTGCATTGCAAGCAATGCAACATGTGCACTTCTTTGCTGAAAAAGCTCTGCCGATGGCATTAGGTTGCGTAGGACGAGACCTAAAGAAACAACAGGATGCCCAAGTACCGAAACCAAATGTAGGTTGCATCTAGAAAGTAAAATAAGAATTTAAATACACTGTTACACGTTTTTTAACATTTACTAAAGATATCATAAATGCTACACATGCCATGAAATAGGCCGTGTAATTTCTGAGTGAAACATTCGCGTTTAAAATCGTGCCAGAATGTTTACAAACTGCAATTGGTGATCAAGTGTGCTTTGTGCCTAATATTCAGTGTTTTCGTGGTTGACAGACTAAGCTTTGAATCAGTTACTAGGCCAGAAGTGTTTAGGCCTTGCCAGGGGAAGTTGGCACAAGGCGTGCTTGGGGACAACGAGGCGGTGTGGAAGGAAGGATGGTGAATGAAATGCAAGGGGATGGCGCACAGTGTTTGGATTGTTGGTTGGGGATTTTACATGTTGGGGTAGGTATCAAACTGGAGAAGGTTGTTTAAATGTATTAATGAGACGTGGGATATTTTCAAGCATTACCCCAAACTTTAAAACAACTGAAGCTTTACTTCCAAATGATAAACTGCACTGGGGCGCTACAACGTAGTATTGCGAAGTGAGGTGCAGGCATGTTTTCTTTAAATATGCAACAAGATTAGGGCAGCTGCTTTTGTTAACGAAGACTGGGCTGTCTGCGATTCATTCCAAATTCCACTTAATCTCTCGTACTTTTACTTGTTTTTACCTCAGCAATTCAGAAATAATGAAAGGCGCCTTTTTCCAATTTGTATCTACAAACCGCCCGAGTTTTAGGGTTTAATACTGGTTTTACGAGGGAGGCGCAAATGACCACAGCTACTTGGACGAGCGCTCTCCGAAACGCCCCGGTTATCTAGAAAGCAGAATTGGAAAAGCCAGTTCGGCAGGCGAGACCGACCCGCCCTTTCCTGTAACTGAAAGTAAACTTACCCTTTCCTGCTTACATGTGAGAGCGCTGAGATTTGCAGGAAGGACTGGCCAGGTACCTGAGCTGCTGCAAACAGACTGACCAGGGAACCAGGTCGGCTCCAGAGAGCAGAGGGACCCGAGAATCCGGACTCCGGAAGCCAGCAGCAGCCTGCTTCACCGGTGCCTGAGGTAACAACGCCCAAGCCTCGTGCGTCAGCAGGGGAAGGGGCCTGCGCGATTCCCTTGCGGGAGTGTGCGACCGTATGGCGCTGTGCGCTCCTGCTAGGAAAACCCCAGATGTGCACGTGTTGCCATTGCAAGCAATGCAACGCAAGCACGTCTTTGCAGGGAAAGCTGTGCCGATGGCATTAGCTCTCTCCTATGCAGTGCATGCACGCTGCGTAGGCGAGACCTAAAAAGCAATATCATTTGCAATGTCAATAGCTCAAACTCGCATAAATCCAAGACCTATTGCATTGCAAATGATTGTAGAATTAATGTTTATCATTGGCCTTGTGGGGTACTTGATATTTTTTGTGTTTTGACATTGATCTCTCCCCATACATTAGGCCTTACTAGATCAAACCCCTATTGAATTTTCACTCCTACTATAACAGCAGTATATAATTTCACCTAACTCCTGCCAACTGCCTGCTCAGATTTGTCTAAAGAGAAGTGATATGGCCTCTCTTGGCTAGCCAATTGGCAGCACTCACAATGACTCTCCTACCAAAGTGTTGAATGTTCTGCAGACACTACCGCTTCAGCCTCCCCCGCAGATGATGAATAAATTGCTGATTCTTATTTGAGAGTTTCTCTGGGATGGGAAGAAAGCGAGGATTGTGAAGGTGCAGGCTTACCTGCCCCAAGTGGTGGAGGCTCTGGGGCTCCCCCACCTAGTGGGCTATTTTCAAGCAGCACAATTGTGTTATATGGTGGAGTGGTTCCATCCTAGAACTGGTGCTTCATGGACCAGGCAGTGGCAGGCATGTACATTTGGAAGGTTCGGTAATTACCAAAGACGTACCGACCACCTAGGGTTTATGTCTCCCCAATATTACATGCTGCTATGGGATGTGGGACAAGGTTCAAACACAGAAGGGTCTGTCCACTCCTGTCTCCCCCCAGACACCAATAATGGGGAACCCAGACCAGTTGCGGCTGCTGCAAGTAAGAGGGGCAGGCTGGGGGACTTCGAGAGATGACTACAAAAGACAATTCATTATTTATTTAATTTTCCCTTGTGGTCGTCTCTGGACCCCCCCCCCCCCAGCCGGTCCCACCGCTCTTACCTGCAGCAGTCCCGGCTGATCCAGACTGCCCTCCTGTGTTGTCTAATACTTCCTACGGTGCATAGCAAGAGACTTTTCGTAATAGGGTTAGTGACCTTTCTGAGGCTGAAGGTTTTATGGATTTTTCCCAGCTAAGGTTAGCTTATGGTCTCCCATCAACTGCCCACTGACAGTACATAATCATTCGTAATTGGGTGTCCCAGCCCTCGATTCGTACCCACCCTAGTAAACCTATCCCCCCGTCCAAGAAGTGGCTCATCACCCACTCCTCCAATAAACAGCTTCTTTCTGATATATATACCTTCCTTTTTACACCGCAGAAGTTACCTAAACACCTGCACAATGTAGGTGAGAGGTGTATTGCGTATGCACTTTTGCTGAGAGGGAGTGGCATAACATTTTGCCTGTGCTTTCTGGTCCAGGGAAGGCATGGCTTGGCAGTTCGGGCTGGACTGTTCCCATGAGGCACAGTTTCAGACTGATTTGCATATGGCCATGTCTGAACTGGGGTGGCAGAGTGGGCTAAAGAACGGAGATGGATTAAACCCAGATCTGGTGACTGGGTGTGAGTGTTTGATTGGTTCAGATGCTCCGTCCATCACCACCTCCTTTTGTACCGCTTCTGCGGGCAGCACAAGTTGAACACTAGTTAAGGAATGTTCCTAAAGATCACAATTATTTGTATTACACCCCAACAAGTATCGCACATTGGAAAGCGGGACATTGTGGACAGATGGGCACTCTTAATGATATCCTTTGGCAGTGTCCTAAAATACATTATTTTGGGTGGGAAGTCTTGGCCGTGGTGGATGGAAAATATGAAACAGACATTCCCGATCCTAGGAAGCTTGATTCCGGTCCAGGGAAGGCATGGCTTGGCAGTTCGGGCTGGGCTGTTCCCATGAGGCACAGGGTCAGACTGATTTACATATGGCCATGTCTGAACTGGGGTGGCTGAGTGGGCTAAAGAACGGTGATGGATTAAACCCAGATCTGTTGCCTGGGTGTGAGTGTTTGATTGGTTCAGATGCTCCGTCCATCACCACCCCCTTTTGTACCGCTTCTGCGGGCAGCACAAGTTGAACACTAGTTAAGGAATGTTCCTAAAGATCACAATTATTTGTATTACACCCCAACAAGTATCGCACATTGGAAAGCGGGACATTGTGGACAGTTGGGCACTCTTAATGATATCCTTTGGCAGTGTCCTAAAATAAATTATTTTGGGTGGGAAGTCTTGGCCGTGGTGGATGGAATATATGAAACAGACATTCCCTGATTCCCCAGCTTTGTCTTCGAGTCTTCAACCTACAACATATACTCTAAAATCAGAGAAGGGGTGGGCAATTACCCTGGCGTTGGAAGTTGCAAAACAGCTCTTGCTTTCTTGATGGGTTCGGAATTTCACATACTGGCTCCACAAACTATGGGATTTACTGGGGTTGGAGAAGCTGACGCCTTTTGCAACACACACGCTGGCGTTATTCAACAAAGCATGGGGATCTTGCATCTGCAACCTCTCAGATGAATTTCAAGAACTGGCATGCCCAATGTACCTATGAGTTCTTCACCTAGCCCAAAATGACCAAGACCAAAATTAGACGGGTGTAGGGTGACTGTCTAGGGTCTAGCTCCACCCCTCATGTTTTTTGGCAGGTTCTTGATGTCTTGCTTGATTTGCTGATCATCACCATGCACACACCATCCTGTCTAGTACCTTTCCTTGTTCTCCCCCTTTATTCACAATTTTTCTTCCTTCTATGTTGAAGTTGTTTAATCCTTCCCCACCCCGGCCATTGGAAGAATGTGGGATGATTGTTGTATTTTTTGAATATACATCTAATAAAAGAGATCTAAGATCTAAATGCATTGCACCCTGCCCTCTGGGCTATCCAGGGCCTTCCCTAGGGGTGCCTTACATGTATTTAAAAGGAAGATTTGGGCCTGGCAAAAGTTTTTTTTGCCAGGTTGAAAAGTCAATTTAAACTGCACACACAAGCTCTGCAATGAAAGGCCGGAGAATTGTTTAACATGCTACTTAAGTGGGTGGCACAATCAGTGCTGCAGACCCACTAATAGCATTTAATTTATGGGCCCTGGGCCTATATAGATCCACTTTTCTATGGACCTATAAGTAAATCAAATATGCCAATTTGGCATGAGCCAATATTACCATGTTTAGAGGAGAGAACACGCGGACTTTAGCACTGGTTAGTAGTGGTAAAGTGCTCAAAGTCCTTTATAACTTTATTTGTACCTTTATTTGGTGATCAGATTGAGGGGAGTTCATCTGCTCCCAGAAGATGGCACAACTTGATGGGCCTCATCCATGCGGTTTTGATGGGAAGACATTTTCGAAGACTCCAATGTATTTTAACTGTGTGTCTTAGAATAGTTTAGGAGATCCTGTCGTGATTTCACTGAGGGAAGACCTTTCTGTAACTCTGCTGGTTCCCCAATGCTTGGTTCCTGAGCTTGACTCTTGAACACCTATGCCTACCTTTGCCTGAACCTTTATTGGCTGCTAAAGGCTAACACCTTCAGTTTGAGATTTACTCTTGGTGTTCTTTGATGCCCTATTTAGATTAGGACAGTTAAATGATGGAACCAACACTTCCTCTGTTCACATATTGTGATGATTTGCATTGCCATCTACCCGATTTATAATCTCAGACATGATAACAGATAACAGTTTTCTTTCATACATTTATCTGATAAATTGATTTGTCGAATGAATGAAGGCTGTAACCTTTACTAAACTGCTAATAAATCTTTGTGGTGAAGATCCACCCCAACACGAATGTACCCGGTCTCTAATGGTCAGATCCAATGTCAGACGAAATGTTTATGCACCGTAACTCTCTCGTGCCTGTCTTCTATCTCTTCTTTCACCCCTTAGCTCTCATGCTCCTTTCTTTTTTCCTTTCTCTCTGGAATATTAACACAAGTAGGGTATGCACAGAACAGTATGGACAATAGTAATTTGATGTTCAGATGCAAATTCTATTACAGACTACTAATGTGTTCATGTTTCTTTTTAAAAAAAATGTGTAATAAAACTTGTTGAAATAAAACAAAAAAAAGAAGCCGTCTTCTTTCCGGTTCCTGTGGAACCAAAGAGGTTTCACAGAAATTTGAGCTGTTATGCTGAAGTTGGCTCCCACAAAACACTTCTAGACGAGATAAAAAGGTCCATATGACCGGTGGTACAGAGTGTTTGATGATTACACCAGAGCTCATAGGGATAGAAAATTGCGGCGGATCACGACACAGGAGGGTTATATACTATGAGGTCTTTAGGCCAGCCAACCAAGGGGAGCAAAGTATGCCTTTCAAATAAATATTTAATTGGGTAGGAAGAATTGAAATGTATTTAATTCACTGCACTTTTTAGAGGTTTTTTGTTGTTTAAATATATGCGCAATATGGATGTGTCTTGCGAACTCAAAGTAATACTGCAAAAAACAAAAAAAATGTAAGGTCAGATGGAGGGCTTCAAAGCTGACTATTTATGCATATTTGGTTTGCCTAACCCCAGGAACATAGATGGGAGATATGTGTGTCCTAATTGAATGATCGCAAGTGCTAGTTTGGGAAAGATATGAAATATCATATAATGTTACATTTCAAAGAGTGAATACGATTATGAGTCTAATATAGTTGTATCTCTGTGGGAGATAGAGCCCCTCCTCAACTGAACTCTCTCAGTGTTCCCGTACCTTGATTTTATGGGTGCTGGAGCACAGGGCAAAACTTTAATACCTTTAAAATCTAGCTAGTAAAATTACAGGAGGATCAGCTGCCGCCTACTCTGTCCCTGCCAACCTCTGCACCCCATGCTCCCATCACACAGATCCACACACTCCTATTAACCATCTGCTCGGAGCAATAACAAAGAATTTGTGAAGCTTGTCACAGAAAAAAAATTGTTGTGACGTTATTCCCTTTCAGTAGAGATTAACTTTTAATTGCATGATACTGGTGGGACTTTGCTACACATGCAGTATTCATGTTTATGGTTGCGGACCTTTACCCAGCCAGTATCGTGCAATCAGGGCCAGACTGGGAACTGAAAGCAGCCTTGGCAAATTTTGTCAGACTAGCCCCTGTCCGGTGCGTTGCAAGTGAGCGAGCCCGACCACTACTTGGGGGGGGGGGGATTCCAAAAATTTGGAAAAAATAGACCAAAATGGTGCATTTTACAGCACATTTTTCATAACATATTTAATTGTATCAACTTTCTCAGTACAGTAAATAGTAGATGAAGACCTTAAAGAGCACCAGGTAACCCACCAAGTCATAAGTGTACCCATAGA
The DNA here is from genome assembly GCF_964261635.1 of Lissotriton helveticus. Classification (NCBI taxonomy): domain Eukaryota; kingdom Metazoa; phylum Chordata; class Amphibia; order Caudata; family Salamandridae; genus Lissotriton; species Lissotriton helveticus. Next base: position 878,035,500 of record NC_136070.1, on the reverse strand, counting down.
CATTCTTACAGAGAGCACCAAAAATAGACACGAGTAGTGAATCAGAGAGAACAAAGTAAAAGTGAGACCAGCCCCCATATAGAGTGTAGCGAGCAAGCACAGTCAGCAACCACTACTAGGGGGAGTTTGGGTGGTTCTTCCCCCAAGAAAATTTTGGAGACAGAAAGGCTAAAACTATGCATTTGTAAACACATTTATTTTTTTATTACATATTAGATTGTATTAACTTTTAAAGCATAGTAAATGATTACCTTATGGACCACCAGGATACCCCGTCATAAATCACAGACATTCCTACAGAGAACACTAGCACTACTCATACCAGTGTAGGTTGTGTGAACACTTTACAACACACACACATTATATATGAAGACAATTAATTTTAATTGTGTAAATCAGTTTATAGGAAATAATACATAGGGCAATGTGAATTGCAGGGTGTAGGAATCACATATCATCCATACTGGTAGGCATTACATTTTAAGAATGTGTGTTCTGGAGAAGCACAAACTCAGGATTTAAAATGTACCTCAGTGGTTAGGGTTGGCTTTACTTTTAAGAATATATTTCTACCCAAACAAACCTTTTTTAGCAGCATTTAGATAATGAATAACTGGTGAAAAAATAATATTCTAACCTATAGCATGCAGTTTGCCTGCAGCTCTTTGACAGTTTATTGGGACGCCGCAAACAAGCACCTACCTCTGCTGTGAGGGGCACGGCTGCCCTTACTGCTACCGCCACTGCACTCCTGGACACTCTCTCCACCGTGAGGGGAACGGCTGGCCTCAACGACCATATGCCCACACGCCGCTCTGCCACGAGGAAGCTGGGGACTACATCTCCCAGCAGCATTGAGCGGCGTGACTAGAGGGCGTCAGCAGAAGGCGCCAGAGGCCCTCAAAAACAGCGCAGCCCACCCGCAGCACGGGACGCGCGCGGGTGTGCCCGGGCCAAGGGCGGGATCGTTCGCGCCCGTCAGTGACCGACTGAGACCGGACCTGGCCTACCCTCTTTCGTCGAGTCCTCAATATGGGTTAGCGTTAAGACTTTTGCTCCGCTGACTCTACCATCTCTAAGACAAAAATTCCACGCAATTGTGCCTCCATTATTTCTTACCTGACTACTGCTGTAGGGGCTATCTCTAACGAGATTCAGGATGTGGATGTTCAGCTGGGTCGGGGGGGTCTGATGGAGCAATCACCATTCCTCCAGAGGAGGTTCTAGGTTTAAATCCTGTCTCTAGTCATAGTGTGGACATGGTTGCCAACAGTGACAGTGTTCCTACATTTTGGCCGACAGTCCAAGCGAAGGAGAAAGGGAGCTTGGAATCTTTAAGCAGTGGGACTTGAAACCAGGCAACACCACCACAAAGATGCTACCAATGCGTAAGTGAGGTACCACTCAAAGGACAACGGTGGAATTGGCATGCCCTGATTTGACTAATGTGGACTTGGACCCGGTTATTTCACATATTAATTTGCTCATTGGTTCCCTAAAGGAGGACTTATTTAAATATGTTCAATCTGGTCTTGATCGGGTGCTGGACAGGTTAATTAGAATTGAATCTAAACTTGATGGCCATAGTGTTGGAGGGGGTCAGGCTCATAGCGCAAGTAGTCTTGGTGGAAGGGAGTAAGAGTTCTCAATTGCTTTGTCCTGGGGCTTGTGATATTGAGGATAGGGTACCCACCTTGGTTCCTCCAGGGCCTCCCAGTAAACATAACGCAAGCAATGGCCCAATGGGAGGGATTGTTAAAGGGCCTGTTAATTCTAGTCAGCAGAAGTCTAGCACACCACCTAGGCCAAAGCCGAATCCTAAAGACCTTAGAGTTGAACAGGTAGGGCTGGATTTGACATCAGAAGCAACCCCCTTAGTGGCGGTCTTAGTAGGGGTGCCACCTATTAAGAGTAACTGTGTTGAGACCACCGAGGAGCTTATCTGTAAAGTCAGGTTTTGGTGTTGTAGGGCTTCTGAGGGGGGGGGGCCTAAGGGCATCTACACATATCATAATGGCTAGGCGGGTGGGTTGGGTGGGAAGTTGCCCAAAAACGATAGTCGGAGATTGTATAGTGATCAATTTTGACCAGAAGGATGTGGCAGGGTGGCTTCTCCACGGGTGTGCAAATCGGGCATCGGGAGGGATTACTGCTCTACCTTTGGGCTTTTTCTATCCCCCTGTCGTAGGTACTTCGGGCAGAGATAGCCAGGGGCCACAAGGTTATAGGGCAGGAAATAGGCCATTTAGTCCAGTGGTTGAAACAGCACACAACCCCCTCAAATTCTCCATACTGTTGATCGGACCCGAGATCAGTATAGAGGGATTATCCCTGAAGACAAAAGGTATTGCAAAAGCAGGTTCACGACATTTAATAGATTTGCCCCATTAAGTGAGCTGGACAATAACGACTGACTAGATCTTTGTACAGAAGGGGGAAATGAAGGTGGAGTAAATAATACGGTTTGTCTCAATATTATTACTGGATCACTGACATAATATAGAATGACAAAATATAGACTTACCAAAATATAGTCACCAAAATATAGAATGCCAAAATATCGAATTCCTATCTACAAACAGGTAAGTACAAAAATATTGAATCCAAAATATAGTCTGTAAAAAATATAGTCAGTCAAAATATCGAATTTTTTTAAATGTCTTAGAAGTAATTCAAAATTAATGAAATAATAAATATAATTTACTAAAACATACTTAAAAATACTCAAATAACCTTAAAATTAAGATATAATTAATTTAAGTTATTAATACAATATTTTACCGTAGGATAGCAGGAGGGTAACATTTAATGTTACCACTCCAGTGAGTGCAACAGTAGGGAAAGCGTTGGATAGCGTAGGGGTACAAAATACTATTCCCACTCCAGTGAGTGCAACAGTAGGGAAAGCGTTGGATAGCGTAGGAGTAAAAAATACTATTCCCACTCCAGAGAGTGCAACAGTAGGGAAAGCGTTGGATAGCGTAGGGGTAAAAAATACTATTCCCACTAAAGTGAGTGCAACAGTAGGGAAAGCGTTGGAAGGCTTAAGGGTAAAAATTACTATTCCCACTCCAGAGAGTGCAACAGTAGGGAAAGCGTTGGATAGCGGGAGGGTAAAAAATACTATTCCCACTCCAGTGAGTGCAACAGTAGGGAAAGCGTTGGATAGCATAAGGGTAAAAAATACTATTCCCACTCCAGAGAGTGCAACAGTAGGGAAAGCGTTGGATAGCGTAGGGGTAAAAATTACTATTGCCACTCCAGAGGGTGCAACAGTAGGGAAAGTGTTGGATAGCGTAGGGGTAAAAAAGTACTATTCCCACTCCAGTGAGTGCAACAGAAGGGAAAGCGTTTGATAGCATAAGGGTAAAAACTACTATTCCCACTCCAGAGAGTGCAACAGTAGGGAAAGCGTTGGATAGCGGGAGGGTAAAAATTACTATTCCAATTCCAGAGCGTGCAGCAGTAGGGAAAGCGTTGGATAGCGTAGGGGTAAAAATTACTATTCCCACTCCAGAGAGTGCAACAGTAGGGAAAGCGTTGTATATTGGAAGGGTAAAAATTACTATTTCCACTCCAGAGAGTACAACAGTAGGGAAAGCATTGGATAGCGTAGGGGTAAAAATTACTATTCCCACTCCAGAGAGTACAACAGTAGGGAAAGCGTTGGATAGCGTAGGGGTAAAAAATACTATTCCCACTCCAGAGAGTGCAACAGTAGGGAAAGCGTTGGATAGCGGGAGTGTGAAAATTACTATTCCCACTCCAGATAGTGCAACAGTAGGGAAAGCTTTGGATAGCGTAGGGGTAAAAATTACTATTCCCACTCCAGAGAGTGCAACAGTAGGGAAAGCGTTGGATAGCGGGAGGGTAAAAATTACTATTCCAATTCCAGAGCGTGCAGCAGTAGGGAAAGCGTTGGATAGCGTAGGGGTAAAAATTACTATTCCCACTCCAGAGAGTGCAACAGTAAGGAAAGCGTTGGATATTGGAAGGGTAAAAATTACTATTTCCACTCCAGAGAGTACAACAGTAGGGAAAGCATTGGATAGCGTAGGGGTAAAAATTACTATTCCCACTCCAGAGAGTGCAACAGTAGGGAAAGCGTTGGATAGCGTAGGGGTAAAAAATACTATTCCCACTCCAGAGAGTGCAACAGTAGGGAAAGCGTTGGATAGCGGGAGTGTGAAAATTACTATTCCCACTCCAGATAGTGCAACAGTAGGGAAAGCTTTGGATAGCGTAGGGGTAAAAATTACTATTCCCACTCCAGAGAGTGCAACAGTAGGGAAAGCGTTGGATAGCGTAGGGGTAAAAAATACTATTCCCACTCCAGAGAGTGCAACAGTAGGGAAAGCGTTGGATAGCGGGAGGGTGAAAATTACTATTCCCACTCCAGTGAGTTAAACAGTAGGGAAAGTAATGATTTAATATATTATTAAAAATAAATTAAATATCAATACCAATAAAACATTAATTGAAATAATAACCAATTTAATATTATGTAATATTAATTAGAAATACTACATATTAGTTATAAAAAATTAATAACCTATTCATAATTATTTAACAACTAATTATTTTTCAATAACAAAAACTAATTAATAATAAAAATTAATACCAATTACAAATTAACAGTAAATTAATTATCAATACACAAAAAGTATTTTTAATATGTAATTAATTACAATTACATTACTTCCCGCCCTATTCCCCTATAAACAAACATCCCACTACAGAAAATACATTAATACAATTATCATAAATATCAAATATTTAATTAATACAAAATAATTACCAATTATTAAAAATGAATTGCCAATTAATAGAAATTAATTACCAATTAAAAATTAATTAACAATAAATTTAAAATCAATACCAATAAATGAAAAAACGTATTTACTTAATTACAATTAAATTACTTCCCACCCTATTCCCCTATAAACCCACAACCCGCTACAGAAAATAAATGTAGAAAATTAACATAATTAACAATTAATCAATTAATACAAATTAATTGGCAATGAATAACAATTAATTACCAATTAAAAAATAACAAATTCAAAATGAATACCAATAAATAAATAAAAATATGTAATTAATTACAATTAAATTACTTCCCACCCAATTCCCCTATAAACCCACAACCCGCTACAGAACTAAAAAGCAAAATGTAATTAAAAATTAATAATATTTGCTAAAAATTAATATTTAATTTAATATAATTAAATTACTTCCCACCCTATTCCCCTATAAACCCACAACCCGCTACAGAATTAAATTACGCAAAAATTAAATAACATAAAATTCATTACTTAAAATACATTAAACATACATTACAAAAATTAATATACACTTTTCACACATATACTAACATACAAAACACTTTAAAAAAATTGTTATTATTAAAAAATCGATATATTTAATTCCTATATTGTATACTTCGATATTTTGACTTCTATATTTTGAAAATCGATATTACTTACCCTAAATTCGATATTTTTAAGCACTATAGTGTGTCTATTCGATATTTTGTCCATTCTATATTTTTACTTCGATATTATGTCCATTCTATATTTTGGAATCGATATTATGACTGTTTACCAATATTACTCAGGGCCCTAAGATTAATCAGGGAGAACACTCGAAGATATTGAGTTGAAACATTGTGGGGCTGAAACATAAATCAGATGATGTCAGGTGGAAGGATTTTCTAAGTGATTTTGACATCATTGGTTTACAGGAAACCTGGGATATTAATAATCTTTTTTGGTTGGATGGTTATACCACCTATTCAGTACCAGCGAAACCTTCTGCAATGGGCAGGGCAAAGGGTGGGCTATTGACCCTGAATTCCTTGAAAATTGCAGGTATCCACATTAAATTGGAAACTGGCTCACCTAATTGTCTGGCCGTACAGATTGCCCTTACTAATGCGCGAACCCTGCTTATTGTCAATTTTTATAATTCCTTTGATAAGGCTTACACAAATGAACAATTGGTTAGTCTGTATCATTTTCTTGAATTGTATAGTGAGAAACAAACAACTTCTTATTCTGTTATTGTTTGAGGTGATTTTAATGTACATTGTTGCAACCAAAATTGTTATGTTTGGATAGTCTAGGTCCTGTGGACCAAGCAGAGACACACTTTGAACACTCACCGCAGGGAGGCTTTTTGGAGAACCTTGTGGTGGATAATGGTCTAACTTACCCCAATAAATTTGATGATGGCACAGTTGTTCCAACTTTTAAAGGTAAGGGTATGCACTCAACTATTGACTATATCTTTATTAGTGCAGCCCTGACTTCCAGGATTATAGGTTACACCACAATTTGGTCCCTGTACAGTGACCATAATCCTGTCATCTTGACACTGGTGGATGGACTTAAGAAGCCCAACAAACCTAATAGATCTGCCGGTATTCTAGATATACGGCCCACAGACCAGGCCCGTAGAATTAAATGGTGCTCGGTAGTGCCGCAGGATTTTCAGGCCAATTTTTTGGTTGAGATCGGAAGGGAGATGCACCTCTGTTTAAACGAAAGCTCAAGGGATGTTGATGTCCTTAAGGCTTATACCACAATCTGTACCCAGATAGCCTCCGATCTTAAGCGGCCCTGTAAGGAGCAGCCAACAAAAGGGGAGAGAGGGTTTGATCAAAACTGTTCTGCAGCTCATCGTAAGCTGTTAGCAGCTCTAAAGTCTAATCCGTTCGATAAATGCGCCATAGTAGTCCTAAGGAAAAGCTATAAAATGGCTTTAACTAAATGTAAAAAGGAGATTAAAAATGAGGCATGGAATGAGTTATAATCTATCAATGTCATTAAAAATAGTGCCAAATTTTGGGAAGTTGTCAACAAACTCTTTTTCCAAGATTCCATGGATAATCCCCTTGATTGTAACATACAGGAGCAGGCCTGGTATAACCATTTTAAATCTGTGTATGGTGACCAGGATATCCAAGGTCACCCTGGCACTATATTCGAGATCAAGGCATACACTCTGACCCTGACAGAGTCATATGTAGTAGAAGCTATTAGTCAAATGACAAGCAATAAGGCCCCTGGACTACATGGTGTCCCGGTCGATCTTTTTAAATCTGATATAAAGACATGGTCCAAAATATTGGTCAACGTTTTTAAAAAGACTTGTAAATCAGGCCTACCTAGTTCGTGGTCTGAATCAGTGATAGTGCCTATTTTTAAAAAGGGTAACAGAGGGGACCCTAGTTGTTACCGACCCATTTCACTTATTGATTCCGCCTAAAGGTGCTTGGAAGGGTGGTACTCAGTAAACTCACAGGTTGGCTATCTGAAACTAAAACCCTATCAGATCTGCAATACGGATTTAGGAAAGGCAGAGGCACCACCGATCAATGCCTCAATCTACACCTTTTAATTGGGAAGTACACCGTGGCCAAGAAGGGTACACTCTATCTGGCAATTTTGGACCTTTCCTCAGCCTTTGACCGAGTGAAGAGGTCCAAATTATAGGTCATATTTCTCAAACTAGGTGTAGATAGAAATATTGTGCATTTCCTTGCCGATTTGCACAGGGATTTAACTGCCACCGTGAGATATGATCAAAGGGGCAACTGCACCCAGGGAATACGTATTGCCAACGGTGTTAGGCAGGGGTGCATTCTGGTCCCTCTACTTTTCACCCTTTGCATTAATAATTTGGATCAAGCTTTAGGGGAAGTAGGGGGGCGTGGCCAACTGCATGGCCGGGTGAGACGTGCCTCGGTGCAGCTCCCTGTAAGACTGCTCATAATCCGTCGTTTATGCAACCAGAAACTCTGACAAGCCTGAAATCTGTGGCGGGGGAGGCGGCAGAAGGCCTGGGGCACCCGAGGAGGGCATCGGACCCGTCCTGCCTGCTCGCAGAGGAAGGATTTTGATTCTGAAATACCTCCCGAGAGATGGAATTCTCCGTATACAAGATGGCGGCGCCCGGAGCTCCTGAGGCCTACATCTAGGACGTCGGCGTGGCGGTGAGAGCGGCGGGTGATGCTGGCTCCCCCTCGTGTGCATGCAGAGGACTCCGCGACTCGCTCCTGCCCCCTGCCGAGATTGGCCCCCCCCAACGACATTGAGGGACGCTGACGCGGGATCGGACGAGATCCGGTGATTCTGAGATCGCGATCCTTGGCCTCCTGTTTCCCGGATAGGCTGTCCGGAGGGTGCGGCCCCTGAGGTGTGGCCCCGGGAACTGTCGGTGCTCCGGTGACGGTGCGGCCACGCTGAGGATCCAGTGACAGGCCGTCCGACCTGTGAGCGGTGGGGGCCCATCCTTGCCCCCCCCTCCCTCCCCCACTCCGCCGGTGGAGTCGGCCGGGGCCTGTGAGACCCGAAGTAAGAGCCCCCTGAGGCGGGTGGATTGAGCCCGACTGCTGCGGACCCGCGCTCCACCAAGGGAGGGCTTGACGGGTGGTTCCCTCTCGCCCCCCCCCTGCAGATACCGGCGATTATCGGCGGACCCCGGCCCCCGGCGGACACACACGGGGAGAGGCTCTGGAGAGCGAATTGGACCTGGCTGAGCCCCGGAGGGGACCCTGATACACCAAGCTGGTCCTGGTCATCCCGCTGTGGAGGGTCGTGGGAGACGCTGGGCCCTAAAATCCGGGAACTGGCACTGAGGTGGAGAAGGCCAGGATTGAGGTAAGGGCCTTCACCCTACACACACTGCTACGTCGGAGAGGCTCTCCCTGGGCCCCTGGGTGCTGGGGGCTGCCGTTTCAGTCGCCCTGCAGGGCACCGGTGCTGCTGCTCTCTCCCCCCCGTCATCACATCGGCTACGGAGGGGCGCGCCCAGGGACGAGTCCTTGGGGGACATCATGGGCAACAGAGATCCGGCCCGAGGCCGGCCAGGCAAGAAACTATAGACAATTATGCAATCACAAGGGCCCTGAAGGAAACAGCCACTGGGGCCCAGGAGACCCACAATGACACTGCCATGCACCTTGAGGCCATACAGGCATCGAGAACGGACATCCAGAACTCGAGAGCGGCGCTGGAAACCAAAATAGGGGAGGTGGGGTCAGAGGTCCTCCTACTGCGCCAAGACTTCAGGAATTTATCTGACCGAGTGGGCACGGCGGAGACCAGGATCTCGGAAGCGGAGGACTCACTTACTTTCCTCAAAAAAGACATGTTGGAGCTGCAGGCATCACACAGACAGCTGATGTGGCGGGTAGATGATGCAGAAAATAGGGCACGCAGAAACAACCTGCGTTTCGAGGGCCTGAGAGAGGGAATTGAGAAAACAGATGCGGCAGCCTTCCTGCACTCATGGCTTACATCCACGTTCCCCCAGGCGCACTTCTCTAACTGTTTCGTGATCGAAAGGGCGCATAGGGCCCTTTTGGCGAAACCACCGGAAGGTGCGAGACCACGCCCGATCATAGCACGGTTCCTCAATTATGCGGATAGAGACCTCATCCTCAGGGAAGCCCGAAAAAAGGGAGTGATCAGGTTTGAGAACACTGTCATCATGATCTTTCCTGATTACAGTCAGGACGTACAAAAGCAGAGACGTTCGTATGACACTGTGAAGGCAAAACTGAGAGAAATGAACATATCCCACATGCTGCTCTTCCCGGCGAAATTGAAAGTTCTCTTCAAGGGCAAGGCACACTTCTTCAATCGCCCGGAGGAGGCCTGGCACTGGCTGGAAGAAAGACCACTCCTGCGAGAGGCAGAGGAGGAGGGGCACAGAATCCGTAACGAAATGGCGGCTGCCAGCTTCAGGGGAAGCCCGACCAGGTCGCAGAGATCAAGATGCCACCGGACAGGCAGACAACGGCAGCTAACGCCATACCCTCCCCAAAGCGTGGCGAGCGGAGAAGACCGAGGAGGAGACGATTTCTCCAAGGAGGACGCTGCCCAAGGGTCCAGGTTCAGTTGCCTGCTTTCACAGACAGGAAATGAGACGGAACACGAGGATGACACGAATGCCTCAGACTTAGGGGAACAGACGGAACAGTCCCTGCACCCGTTGGCCGTCGCCATCCGAGAATTAGATCAAGGGGAACCTGGCAACGCGGAGGCCGCTGAGACAGTAACCCAGGGCTCCCACTCTTGAGACACTATGGGAATGCGATCCAAGATAGCAGTTCTTAGTTTGGGACACGCAAGTAACATTTACAGTTCTTTGGGGTGGGCTTATACCACTGGAGAACTTGAATTTGCAACGCTAGACATCTCTTAGTTGGCGTGGTTTGTAGGGTGGGCGACAGACCTTACTACCTGGTAGTCTGAGCCGTCGATGGTTGCACGGGCGGGATGGCCGGGGGGTATAGGTGGGGTGGGGAGGGGGGGAAAGGGGTTGTTCATGCAGTTTGGTTGTTGGGGAAGGGGGAGGGGGGAGGGGTACACAGTCGGTTAAGCACAGTCATGGATCTTGGTGCAAAATGTGGTTCTTCGCTAAAGGCGGCTGCACGCCGCATTTGATCTTCCCGCCAAGATGGCAAGTACACTAACGCCTCAAGCTCTGGACACTGAGACACTCAACGTCCTGACATGGAATGTGAATGGTCTGGGTAACAAGATAAAACGGGGATTGGTGAACAACTATTTTAAAAGAGTAGGCCCAGATATCATTTTCCTTCAGGAAACGCACCTTAGGGGCACCGCCTGTGCCTTCATAGCAAGGGGCAGGTACAGGGTCCTAGCGCATGCGGGGTACACGTCTGACTCTAGAGGTGTAGCTATCATTGTTAAGAATACCTCTCCGTTCCACATCACGCTTACGTGGGGGGTTCCATTGGGGACATGTGTTGGGGTACAGGGGTCCTGGCACAGACGCACCTACACCCTCATATCGGTTTATGCACCTCCAAAACTGCAGGCGAATAAGCTGAAGAAGCTAGCGAACATAATCCTAGATACCTCAGACACCCTACAAATAGTGGGAGGGGATTTTAATGATGTAATGGATAAGGGCTTAGATAGAACAGGAGTGCCAATTGCCCGAGGGAACCAAACCCCCCTTGCCCAGATGGTCTCTACGATAGGTCTAACTGATGTCTGGAGGCTGCTGCACCCGGACACTGCTGCGTACTCATTTTACTCGGCTGCGCACAAGGTGTTCTCCAGACTAGACTACATATTCATGCCCAGACAGGAACCAGCTAGGGGCGCCACGGCGGAATATCTGGCAAGAGGTCTCTCCGACCACTCGCCGCTACTGATGTCGCTGGGCCGGACTGGGAACAGAGGAGAGGCCTCATGGCATCTTACCGCTTGGGACCTGACCAATAAGACGATACTTAAAGGTATTAGATCGGACGCCCGGGTATACCTGGCCGACAATGAAGGGACGGTGGACTCGGCGGTGACCCTGTTGGAAGCTATGAAGCCAGCGATGAGGGACAGATTTAATGGTAGATTGAGGGAGGAGAAGAGAAGTTTACAAGAAGAGGTAGGGACTGTAGAGCAAGATATACTGACACTGGAGAAGGAGCACTTATCCACAAATAGCACCAAAACCTTGCGAAAACTGCTGGACGTTCAGAGACATTATAGAGAGCTGGTGTCCGGGGAAGCTAAAACGCAAAACGTGGCCACACTCCACCGCCTCTACGACGTGGGGGATAAATCGGGTAAACTACTGGCCTGGCTCAGCCGTAGGGAAAGGGCGGCGCGATGGATAGATAAAGTCAGAGATGAGGAAGTGCTCAGACCCTCACATCGCAAATGCGTTTGCGGCCTACTACGAACGCTTCTACAAAGCCAGACAATTGGGCACGTGGGAGGATTCTCTCCAGTATATGGCCCGAGTGGATCTGCCCGTGTTGGACACTGAGATGCTAAATACATTAGAGGCTGACATCTCCCTGGAGGAGGTAAAAACTGCCATCGCCGGACTAAAGCCGGGGAAAACGCCTGGGCCTAATGGTTTCCCACCGGAATTCTTTAAGGGCACGGTGGACATCCTGGCTCCCCATCTGAGAAATCTTTTTCTTGAAGCGTATCAAGAGGGAGGTTTACCTGCTGGCCTCTCCCTGGCGATCATAATCCCTATCCACAAGGAGGGCAAGCCACAGGAGGACTGTGCCTCCTATCGACCCATTTCCCTGCTAAATACGGAAGTGAAGCTCCTTGCCACGATTCTGGCGAGACGGCTGAGAACGGTAATACCAGACTTAATCCATATGGATCAAACCGGCTTTCTGCCGGACAGGGCCACCAAACTTAACCTCAGGCGTACACATAATTGGTTGCAGGAGGTTGGAGATAGGGAATCACCACATTGGTTCCTCTCCTTAGACGCTGAAAAGGCCTTGGTTCAGTGCATTGGCCGTTCCTAGAAGCTGCCTTACGAAAGTTCGGTTTCGGCCCCAACTTCCGGACCTGGGTTCGCCTCCTCTATACTAACCCACGTGCTAAAGTAAGAGTGAACGGGAGGCTTTCTCGCGAAATTCCGATTCAGAGAGGCACTCGCCAGGGCTGTCCTCTATCCCCGCTTCTCTTCACCTTAACGATCGAAGTACTGGCGGCCAGGATTAGGCAGAACCAGAGGATATCTGGCTTCCGGGTAGCGGACGCAGATGGATCGCAGGAGAAATTATCCCTGTATGCGGACGATGTCCTCCTTTACATCACAAACCCAAATGTCACGGTACCGGAACTGTTCCGGGAATTGGAACACTATGGCAGTTACTCTGGCTATGCCATAAATTGGCACAAGTCCGTCCTTTTTGACCCCCGTGGAGGTGCACGTGGGGAGGCTCTTCCAGACCGGCTGGGGGTGACCGCAGAGGGTTTCCAATACCTGGGAGTATATATCACACGGGACAGGCACCTATCGCGACGCAAAAATGTGGAGAGAATACTCGTGAACTCCTCATCTGACATGGACCGGTGGCGACAACTCCCTTTGACACTCCTGGGTAGGGTGGCTATGTATAAGATGATAGTACTTCCCAAATATCTGTACGCCTTACAGAATGAATATTATTTAATCCCAGGCAGCCTACTCGCTAAGATTCATTCTGATCTGCGGGCGTTCATATGGCTAGGTAAGCAGCCGAGAATTGCACTGACCACCCTCCAACGACACCAATATAGTGGAGGTATCTCCCTCCCAAACCTCGAAGCCTACTATTGGGCGGAGCACTTGACCCCCATTAACGACTGGCTTCATGCCCCGGCGGACCACCCTACCTACGCTCTCGAGCGTAGCAAACTGTCCCACATAATCTGTTGTCCTATCTCTATGGTAGACCGGCACAGAAGTCATTACTTCCGGCCACGAGCATCACACTCCGGGTTTGGAGACTGGCCACAAAACGCACAGGTTGGGATAGAAAGCCCACTCGGCAGACACCACTCTGGCATTGCCAGTGGCTCCCCGAACTACATAAGCTCATCGGCTTTCAGCGGTGCGATATCGGAATTTCTATGATAGGGGATGTAATCGCCAAGGGAGAGCTGAAACCTTTTGCGACTTTGAAGACAGAGTTTGGGCTCCATCACTCGCAACTTTTTAAATACATTCAGCTGCGCCATGCCTGGAGGGCGCAGAATCTATTTATTTATTTATTTAACTTGTAACGCGCAACAGCTGGCCCGCAGTGGGTTTCCCGGCGCTAGGGATAGACTCAAGAAGAAAGAAGTATCAGTTAATATCAAGCAGACCAGGACAACGGGCAGATCACTCGAAAAGCAAGGTCTTAAGTCCCTTCCGGAACCGCAGCAAGTTATTCTCCAATTTTAGAGCAACTGGTAAAGCGTTCCAGAGCTTGGGACCTAGATGAGCGAAAGACCGCCCACCCATACTGGCAAGTTTAAATCTTGGGATAATAAAGTCTCCATTCCCAGAAGATCTAAGGGTTCGATGAGTCCTGTTTGGTTGAACTAAGTTCTGTAGGTATTTAGGGGCTGTGCCCTGCCTAATCTTGAACAGATAACATAAGGCTTTAAATTTAATCCGGCTTGAGATTGTAAGCCAGTGTAAGTCACGCAGAGCAGAAGATGCTGAAGTTCTCCTAGGAACCTTCCGAAGCAGGCGGGCAGCCGCATTGTGGACTACCTGAAGAATCTTAATGGTTGCAGCATCAGCTCCCAAATAGAGAACATTACCGTAGTCCAGGCGGGAAACAACCAACGCCTGAACAACAGTTCTCTGAGTGGATAGGGGCAGCATCCATAAAATTTTCTGGAGCCATCTTAAGGTGGAAAAGCAGATCGCAGCAACCTTTGTAGCCTGCTGCCTCATAGATAACTTGTCGTCAACAAGGAAACCAAGGTTGCGAACCACTGTGGCTGGTTGTGGAAGTGGTCCCATATCACAAGGCCAATGTTGGGGGCCCCATAGATTTTTATTCTTGCCCAATATCACCACCTCTGTCTTCTCCCCGTTTAATTTCAGACAGTTCTTCTGCATCCACTCGGCCACGCGTACCAGGCCGAGCTTTAGAGCAGAGGGGCTGTTCTCATCTCTGCCTGACAGAGAGAAGACAATTTGGGTGTCATCGGCGTAGGAGAATAGCGTCAGCCCCGCTTCCTCCACAATGGTGGCCAGGGGTATCGAACGCGGCACTCAGATCCAGCAGGATGAGTGCCGATGTTTCACCTTGATCGATACCGTGTCGTAGACTCTCCGTAACTCCGAGAAGTGCTGTCTCTGTGGAGTAGTGAGCTCGGAAGCCAGACTGGGATGAGTGTAGAAAACCAGAACTCTCCACTAGATGGTTCAGTTGAGTGTTGACGTGCCTTTCCAGGATTTTTGAAAAGATGGGCAACAGGGATATGGGCCTGAAGTTAGAAGGATTAGAAACATCCGCACCAGCCTTTTTTAGAAGGGGCACCACCATTGCATGTTTCCATGCCTGGGGTACATGAGATTCCTTTAAAGAGGCATTTAACAGTTTTGTAAATACCTGATATAAATTAGGATCTAACGTCTTCAGGATTTTGGCAGGTAAAGGATCGCGGGGAGACCCTGATTTCACACTATTCAAGCATGAAAGGAAGGAGGCATCATCAAATAGTTGCCATTCCGTGAGCTTCACTGAGGTGACGGGAATTTCAGGCAACAACGAAAATCCAGTCTGGCATTTCTCTGCCGAAGGAGTAGAACTCAGTGAGTCATAGATGCGCTCAACCTTTGAAATAAAAAACTCCGCCAGCAACTGACATTGAGCCTCATCCAAGGAAGGGGGAATTGGAGTAGTATCAGCTCCTGTTAATTTCCTGACAACGGAAAACAGAACTCGAGGACAATTTTGCGCTTGCGTTACCGTATTCGTAGTATAGGCAGCTCTCGCACTTTTGCACTGCTTATGGTAACCTCTAAGGGCTTCCTTATAGGCCACTTTCCGCGAGACGGAGTAATTACGCCTCCATCTCCTTTCAAGTGCCTTGCAGTTGGCCCGAAGAAGTTTCAACTCCTCTGAGAACCAAGGTACAGGCTGACGATGTGACATGGAACACTTAGATGTCAAAGGGAGTATGGTGTCCACTGCATTGCTCAACCATTTAGATACCACCTCATTTAGCTCTGATATGGGCAGATCAGCACCTGGAAGAGACCCTAAGAGATGCCGATTAAACTTAGTGGCATCAAGTCTACCCCAGCGACGTATCTGCTCGTCTTTGCCCTTACTGCTCCTGACCTTGATCTTGTTAGGTGGCAAAGAAAAAAAGACGGCATAATGATCAGACCATTCCAAAGGGCGAGCTTCCTGTGAGCAATCATATTGAAGATTTGAAAGAATTGGATCCAACAGATGACCCGCGGAGTGAGTAGGTCCGGAATTACATAGTAAAAGATCAAAGACTTCAAGGTCAGATAGAAGGTGTTGACTTATAGTGCAGGACGAGTCTTCAAGATGAAGGTTCAAATCTCCAAGAATAGTGAAATTAGCCACCCTCAGCATCAGAGGGGCTAGTGCTTCCACCAGGGAAGACACCCAGAGATTAGCATTGCCAGGAGGGCGATATATCAAGATGCCCGACAAGGTAAATTGAGCATTGATCGTAAGCTTAAAAAGGGCGGCTTCACATCCACAGAGAGGGAAAGCTTCAAGTTGGCAAGTGTACATTGATTTAAAAATTATAGCTATACCCCCCCCCCTTTACCAGTGTCTCTGTCCTTTCTCAATATTATGTAGTCATTCGGGATAGCAGCTGCAATATCTGGCCCAGAGCTCTCATGGAGCCAGGTCTCAGTTAAAAAGACAGCATCCGGATTCTCGTTGACAATGAAGTCATGGATATTAAACTTATGCTTAGGGAGGGACCTGCAGTTGATGTTCCAAAACTTCAATGGGGGGCGAGCCATTGCAATTTTATTTTTCCTCAGCCTACCACGTGCTTGATTACGAGACATTCCTTTGCACCTTAACATTTTCCCCATCGAAAAAGCACAGCCCGAGCACATAAAATTGTGTGCTGGTAGGACACACTGAATGCAGTCTGCGCGAGGAACTTGCCTCAATAGTTGGAGTTCTTCACCGGTGTATGTGTAGACATAAGTGGGAGTAGCATCCTTGGAGGGTCTCCCTGAGTATGTCCCGTTAGAAGGCAGGCTCCTACAGGAACAGATGCCTAACAAGGCAGTTTCACTCACATATAAAACACTTACCAATAATATGCTGGGAGATTTGGCGAAACTCAGGGACACATGGGAGAAGGAGGTGGGAACACTGGAAGACATAGACTGGGACATAGTTATAATGCATCCGAGGGAGGTGGCGATCAAATCCCGGCTCCGCATTATTCAGTACAACGTGCTGCATAGGACGTATTTTGATAGGGTGAGACTACACAAAACGGCGAAAATGGCGCATGATAAGTGTCTCCGTTGCCAAAGTGAGGGAGGGGATTTCTTTCATATACTATGGACCTGTCCCACAATACAATCCTATTGGACCCTCATCTTTACTGAACTGAGGGCAGTTCTGTCTGTACCGCTGGAGCAAGAGCCCAAATTAGCTATTCTGGGAATGACTAATGATGTCGATCTCCCCCGTCCCCTGTTGGTGTTCCTGGCCTTGGCTTTAGTGGTGGCAAAAAGGGATATTGCAAAATATTGGGGGGCAGCGACCGCCCCTAATGTGGAGGAGTGGAGACGAGGGTTGGACCTCTATATGGCAGCAGAGCGGGTGACATATAAATCAAGAGGTTGCCCGAGAAAGTTCAGAAAGGTCTGGTCTAAGTGGAGACACTACCACGGGCTAGATGGAGGGCTGGGAGAGGGTGGCTCATGAATGCATTACACGCTGGCGGGGAGAGATGAGATGGGGTGTAGACACGTGTAATGAGTGGATCCTGTTGTATTAGGACTTGCGGGTGGACGAACATTACATGCATCAACTGTATGCCAGGTGCGGGGGGAGGGATGGGACCTAGGGGAATGTACAAGGCCACTGACATGACTGTACTGTTGAGTTATGAACAAAATGTTAACATGCTGATTTTTCCATTAAAGCATTGTTTGTTCTGGGGGGGAGGGCGGGGGGGATATATAAGAGAAAAGCGGATGCCCAGATGTCTTCAACGGATGCCCACTATGTTAGGTTGACCATGTTTGGATATCACACCATCGCTATTGGCAGATTGATACTTGAGATGAATATCGGATGGACATGTGTGGCTCCGCTGCCTATATTCTAATATGTAATGTTGTTTATTTGAATAACTGTGTCAATGTTGACCCCTCTTTTCTCTGGGTATCTGCAATAAAAAGAATTTAAAAAAAAAGCTTTAGGGGAAGTACGTAAAGACATTCCGCGTGCAGGGGAACGCCTGATCCCGGCACTCCTCTACGATGCCGCCCTTCTAGCACGAACGGCGGTAGGGTTACCACTTCTTTTAAACTCCTTTGCTGCTTTTATGAAATCCTTGGACCTAAGTGTCAACTTTTCCAAATCTCATATCATGATAATGGGCCTTAAACCGAAAAGGGTTAAAACTCTTCATTGCGAGGGCAATGTGCTTACCAGGGTCTCTACCTTTCCTTATTTAGGTATCACATTTGATGATCAAGGTACTGGGACCCCGCAAATACATGCCAAAAGAAATGTTCTGGCCAGATCTACATCAGCTGTCCTGGGTTTTGCACGCAGGCTAGGGGCCAGACCAATGCAAGCTCTGTTAAAAATATATGGAGCAAAATGTATTTCTCTTGCGATGTATGGCGCAGATATTTGGGGTTTTAGAAACGCAACGGAAATTCAATTGTTGGGAATACGTTTTTAAGAAACCTTTTATCTGTCTCACAATCCACGTCAGCCTATATTATCCTTCAGGAGACTGGAGTTGGTTTTTTGGGAAGATTTAATTGCTATTGCACCTCTCCTGAAATGGAGCTCAACTTGGTTAAACCCTGAATTAGAGCTGAACCGCGAAGTCTTGAGAGATTGCCTGGCCCTAGATCAAGCGAATCGTATCCCCTGGTTGAGTTATGTCCATAGGCTGGCAGTAAAATTGGGACAGCCAGAGATATTTAACTCGCCAGACAAGCTAGTAAAAGGTGATATGAAATGGGCGAAGGAATCCTATTTGTTGATGGCTTCTATGGATAGAGAAGACAGGGAGTTGGTAAAACCAACCATAAGAGCTCAGCAATTGGTAAAAACATCTTGTGCAACTGAACCATACCTGAATATTGTTACAAGTCCCAACCACCCCTTTCTCCTTGTAAGATTCAGGTTGAATCAACTTAATTTCCTCTTTGCTGATCCCCCGGGATGGAGGAGGGTGGCGGATTTGGGGGTATGTTCCTCTGACGATTTTTCTACCCAGGATACATTGCACTTTATCTTTTTTTGTGAGCACTTTTTGCTTATTCGGAAGCGTTTCATTCTCCCAATCTTAAAAGATAAACCAGCACTTTTGTATTTATAGCTGCTATCTAATGTTTGGGATACCTTTAGTACAACCAGCTTTCTTACTGCAGCAGTTAGATTAAGGAGGAAAATAATAAAAAGGTAACTGATTTTTATGAACTAGCTTGAATCAATTAATTTAAAATATGTTTTTAAAATGGACCTGAGGTTTTTAAAACATGTAATGAATTGTTTGATATTTACTTAATGTCTGAAATTTTTACTGTGAATTATTGTTATCCAAATTCATGTATAGTATGCTTTTATTAACCGAATAAAGTACTTTCTGACTGACTGGCAGTTTATTGGTCATTGCGCTATGTTAGGATTGTAATTTAGGAACTGCTGGTTACAAAAACATCTCTGTGTCAAAAGCAGTAACCCTCGACACACCGGCAGTGGGCAGTGCAACTTATTAATATCCCCTGCCTGCACCCAATGACACAACTGCCATAAATCAATGCCATGATCAAGTCTGGCCATTATAAATGCACAGACATGAATGCGAGGAAAAGGACTAGGAAAAACAGTCTTAGACAGAACGTGCACTACCTTTCGCACTCATCTGAGTGTCTAACAAATTTTTAACACAATATACATGAATTCAAAAAGAATATGCAAATGTATCCACGATGAAAACATTATCTTTCGAAATCTTCTAAAAGAATGTCAATGAAGACTTCATGTAATAGCTTCGTAACCCTTGTTTATTCAAAGAAGCAATATCAGAAGACGTTCTTGAATTTCCAGAACTCAAATAAACATTTCAGGCGTGGATCACATCAATCCCAATGCATTTCGGGTGTAAGACATCACCCTTCCTCAGGGAAAATCTACAAACAAATCACATAAACAGTAAATGCTTCTTTCATTCTTAAGAAAAAAACGACATAACTGCATGCTAAAAGCATGTGGCCTTTAAAATCCAGTGAGGTCTTTGCGACTTCTTTGAAAAAATAACGTGCAACACTCTCAGTGCTAGATAGTTTGTCAGAACATATGGTTTACACTGCGAAAATATGAGAGGTGAAAAAAGAATGGCTAGACAGAAGAGAAAACGTTGTGAGTCTGTAAGTGGAAAAACAACAAGAAAGAAGAAGCTCTAAAGACACCTGCGCTCATGCCGAAACGAGACAATCCAAAAACAAGGTGCATGACCTGTAACAACGTGAAAAGTGGCATGCAAAGCTACCCTATAGTCCTTAAAAATAATAAACCGATCTCCTACGCTGATGACACCCAGCTCCTCTACCCTTTCAGCTCCCTTGACTCTAAAGTCAAAGAGAACTTTGCTGAGGGTATGAGGGCGGTGTCACATTGGATGGCGAAGAACTGCCTCCAATGCAATGTCACAAAAACTGAGGTGATGCTTTTTGGCAAAGCAAGTATTCTTTGGTCCCCTGACTGGTGGCCAATAGATCTTGGCCCAGTACCTTCATCTAAACATCATGTGAAGAATCTTGGGGTGAAATTGGACCAAAAGCTGACCTTGAAGGAGCATGCCAACTACATTGCAGGATTGTGCTTTCACACTATTGGCCTGCTTAGACGTGTCTTCCCGTATCTTCCTGCCTCTTACAGGAAGACGCTTGTGCAGGCATTAGTGACCAGCCGTCTGGACTACTGCAACGGCCTGCTGACGTTAGCAAACGCTGACGCAGTAGGTCGCTTGCAGGTGGTCCAGAACACGGCAGCAAGACTGGTTATGGGTGCACCAGCTAGGACCCCCTCTAAACCCTTGCTGAGGGAGCTGCATTGGCTCCCAATAAGACAGCGCATCGATTTTAAGATCTGCTGCACGGTCCACAGATGCATCTATGGCACAGGTCCTAAATACCTGTCTCAATCTTTGGTGCCATATCAGCCTAGTAGGTCCCTTCGTTCAAGCAGTCAAGCCTTGCTAAAACCGCCGTCCACAAAGAAGTCCAGACAAGGAGACCGGGCCTTCTCCTCAGTCGGACCGGCCTTGTGGAACAGACTGCCCCTTGATGCCAGAACAACCACCAACTACCTATCCTTTAGGAAAATACTAAAAACCATCCTTTATCAAGAAGCATTTTTGCCCAACTAATGTAATTTCCCCTACTTACTGGCTGAGTTTTCTATTGCTG
Organism: Lissotriton helveticus; assembly: GCF_964261635.1. Lineage (NCBI taxonomy): Eukaryota > Metazoa > Chordata > Amphibia > Caudata > Salamandridae > Lissotriton > Lissotriton helveticus. The sequence goes on along the minus strand of NC_136070.1, from coordinate 878,014,551 downwards.
GCACAGCGCGGAGATACCCTTACGGGATTGATTCTTGCGCTTTAGAAGAAATTAAAATAAATAAATAAATAAATAAATGTAACTCCATGCCCCTGTACTAAGTCCACAGTGAAGGCAAGACTAATTACGCCTGGTATCAGCAACCCGTTGCTCTCACAACTCCGAGCACCGTATCTCAGTCCAACTCTGGATTAATGTGAGGAGAAAACACTGCAACAATAATTATTTGTATTAAACCCAGGACATGAGAAAATGTAAAGTATCCCAGCAATGTCATGCTAGTCACAAGTCATCTACATATAGTGACTCGCCTACTCCGTAGTGTGTCAAAGTGAAAAGCTGCTCCCACTGTTCCTAACTTAACCTATCTGCAACAGGTGAGCTTGAACTACATGGGGGCAGATTTATGAGGCCCTTGCGCCACGTTTACGCCGCTGTTGCGTCACGCAAGGCGGCGTAAACGTGGCGCATCCCTACGAATGATTTACAACGTGACGCATCTAGGCAGATGCGTCACGTTGTAAAGCCCTGCGCCGCTTGTGGGCGTTCCGGCGCAGGGTGGGCGTTCCGGGGCAGGTGCGCCTCGCAAAAGTGGCTGAGTGAAATCTATAAGATTTCACTCAGTCACTTTCAGGCCAATGCTGCGTCAAAACCCTGCGCCTGCTTGAAGCAGGCGTAGGTCTTGATGCAGCATTGGTCAGATAGGGCACCCCCGAGCCTTGCTGGAGCTGCGTCGCGCTTGCGACGCAACTCCAGCAATGCGCCACCTTTACGGCACAGATGCGTCACGCATCTGTGCCGTTTTTGCCCCATGGTGCGCCGCATTGTAAATGCGGCGCACCATGGGTGGCGGAGCTGTGGCGCACATTAACTGGCGCATCCCTGGGGATGCGCCAGTTAACATAAATCTGCCCCATGGAGTCCGTGTCTCCCGGTAAACTACCGTCCGCTATAAAGTGATCAAGAAATAAACGTGTAAGGAGATTGCTGTGTGTCAGATGACCCCATCACAGGGCCGTAGAAAGGGATATTTGTTTAGCTGGGCATGGCCCGCAATGATAACAAAAATTAGGACGGTTCGGGGAAGGGAAGTGCTGTCTCCTAATATATATTTATCTCCTGATATAATGCTAAAGCACTAGGGAGGTTTTAAAGCATACAGGGGCATATTTACAAGCCCCTTGTGCCGCTTTTTCGCCGCCGTTGAGTCACTTTTGTGACGCAGCAGCGGCGCAAAAGATGCGCCAAGGTGCGGGGTATTTACAACGTGACGCATCTGGGAGATGCGTCACGTTGTAAAGCTCTGCGGCAGAAGGAGGCGTTCCTGCGCGGGGGGGGCGTTCGGTGCAGGAACGCCTCCTGAAAGTGGCTGAGTGAAATCTACAAGATTTCACTCAGTCATTTTGGTGCCCATGCTGCATCAAAACCCTGCGCCTGCTTCAAGCAGGCGCAAGGATTGATGCAGCATTGGAATAATAGGGCCCCCCGAGCATTGCTGGAGCTGCGTCGTGCTTTTGACGCAACTCCAGCAATGCAACACTTTTACGGCACAGATGCGTGACACATCTGTGCCGTTTTTGCCCCATGGTGCGCCGCATTGTAAATGCAGCGCAACCATGTTGGCGTAGGCATAGCGCATAATAAGTGGCGCATCCCTGCTGATATGCAGGGATGCGCCACTTATTGTAAATATGCCCCACTGTGCCTTTTCTTTTGTAGTTTTTTTACTACAGTACTGTTCCCCACCAATTACTTTTGGGAAACATTTGTGAAAAAAGTACACTACAAAGCATGCACGTCAAAACAATAGTTTGAAAACAATTAGCCAGAAGAGCAGTCTTTCCAAAGAACTATTAGGAAAATGCTGATACTTCGTTGTGCATAAAGCATATCAAATGGAAGAAGTTTATGGAAAACTCCAACTGTGGGTTATGTGTTCTCTCTCAAATGAGTTTTTTTTTCAAACATTGTTGAAAATGCTGCATCAAAAGAGCATTGGACCAAAAGATTTTGTGAACAATAAATTGAAAGTTGATACAAGTATATAGTAGACTTGGGGATTATCTCCAAGGAATATTTCAGAGACTTAGTGGGAAACGCTTAGAAGCAATCATCAACAGCTTAGGTACACATTTGATGAACAGCTAGGACCATCAAAGGTTCAGTTGTACATTAGCCACTAAGTCCGCACACTCAGTGGGTGCTTCAAAGACATTACCGGTAGGAGGAATGGTTTAGATGTACTCCAGACACATGGCCTATAATGTTGTAGGTTTAGGAATGCACTTGAGAATAAGAAAATAGTGTAAAGAATGTAAGCGTTTGCTAAAGACATGAACAAAAATATCTGGTATATAAGTGTTCCCTGACACTTCGTGTATTGGATCTTGTGATTAACATGAACAGAGGATTTGGCTAATGTCAAATGTGTCAGTGTGGATTTCCTTCAATGTTTCTGGAGTTCAGAACAACCTTAACCAACGTAGGCATGAGTGTAGTGTGTAAGGCACACCCAAAAGCAGCATGGTATTTTGTATGCAGTACAGACTGTTCCAATGTATGTGTTCTGAACAAACGGCAATCGCATTAAGATTTGAGGGGCACAATAAAAATGTGTGTATATATAATTTGAATTTTATACCTTAAAATCTGGTGTGGTAAGCTAAGAGGAACAGCTACTCAGATGTAATATTTCATTTAGACACCTTAAATGTCTTTACCTGTGCACTTATACTTTTTCCAATGCTGCCACTCATGAGTTGCTATGTATCAGCTTTGTCCAGCTTTGTTTTGCTGGGATCACTGAGTAAATATCGACGGACACAATATAGACTACCCAAAATATCGAAGCCAAAATATAGATGGACAAAATATCGAATTCCTATCTACAAAAAGGTAAGTACCAAAATATCAAGTCCAAAATATCGTTTATATATATATATATATATACATTGAATAAATATCGAATTTGTTAAAAATAATGTAAAATAAAAAAATATTTAAAATAAATAGCTAAAATATACTTAAAAATACTTAAATTACCTTAAAATGATTAAATAATTAAATTAACTTATAAAAAGAAATACAATCATATCTGTTAAAACATATATATATATACACATAATATTAATAAAAAATACACAATATTATTACCGTAGGATAGTGTAGGGGTAAAAATTACTGTTCCCACTCCTGGAAGTGCAACAGTAGGGAAAGCTTTGGATAGCGTAGGGGTAAAAATTACTATTCCAACTCCAGAGAGTGCAACAGTAGGGAAAACGATGGATATCGTAGGGGTAAAAATTACTATTCCCACTCCAGAGAGCGCAACAGTCGGGAAAACGTTGGATAGGGTAGGGGTAAAAACTTACTATTCCCACTCCAGCGAGTGCAACAGTAGGGAAAGCGTTGGATAGCGTAGGGGTAAAAATTACTATTCACACTCCAGAGAGTGCAACAGTAGGGAAAGCGTTGGATGGCGTAGGGGTAAAGATTACTATTCCAACTCCAGTGAGTGCAACAGTAGGGAAAGCGTTGGATAGCGTAGGGGTAAAAATTACTATTCCCACTCCAGCGATTGCAACAGTAGGGAAAGCGTTGGATAGCGTAGGGGTAAAAATTACTATTCCCACTCCAGAGAGTGCAACAGTAGGGAAAGCATTGGATAGCATAGGGGTACATTTTAATATCCCCACTCTAGTGAAAATAAATGAATATAAATCACATAATTATAAATTAATCAATTAATACATTTTAATTACCAATTAAAAATTAATTAATTACCAATTAAAAATTAATTAAAAATGTATTCTAAATAAGTACCAATTAATTAATTAACATGTTTAATTAATTATATTAAATTACTTCCCACCCTGTTCCCCTATAAACCCACAACCCGCTACTAAAAATAAAATAATATTATTCACATAATTATCAATGAATCAATTAATAAACATTAATTATCAATTAACAATTAATTAATTTCCAATTAAAAATTAATTGACAACATATTCAAAATAAATACCAATTAATTAATTAACATATTTAATTAATTATAATTAAATTACTTCCCACCCTATTCCCCTATAAACCCACAACCCGCTACAGAAATTAAAATAATATTATTCACATAATTATCAATTAATCAATTACTAAAAATTAATTATCAATTAACAATTAATTAATTATCAATAAAAAATTTATTAACAATGTATTCAAAATAAATACCAATTAAATAATTAACATATTTAATTAATTATAATTAAATTACTTCTCACCCTATTCCCCTATAAACCCACAACCCGCTACAGAATTAAATTACGCAAAAATTAAATAACATAAAATTAATTACTTACAATAAATTACAAATAAATATACACTTTTCACACATAAACTAACATATAAAACACTTTAAAAAAATTGATATTATTAAAAAGTCGATATTTTTAATCACCTATATTATGTACTTCGATATTTCGACTGTCTATATTTTTAAATTTGATATTACAGTACTTCCCTTCAAAACGATATTTTGGATGTCTATATTCTGTCCAGTCGATATTTTGTCCATTCTATATTTTGGAATCGATATTTAGGTTACTCGATATTTTGGAATCGATATTTAGACCATTTACCGTTTAGCTGGTCTTGATATTCTCTTTGCACTTTTGGATGTCCAACCTGCTGCCATAAGTCCAAAGTCAACAACCCTATGGTGCATATTTCTAGGCCATTGCACCGTTCCAAACTACTACCAGAAAACGAATGCACTGCAAAGAACCATTTGGTACCAGCAATGTGAATGGTTGACTGAGTTGACTGCCTAGCACCACAAGGGACAGGTATAATTGATGGAAAGATCCACTTCTTGTTACCCATCATGCTGACCAAAACCACAGACAAATACCAAAGCTAGACAAACTCACTCTTACCACGGTATGACAGTTCTACGGCATGGTTTAAACACAGAAATATCCATTGATGGAAAAGTATTAAAGTTGGACAGTTCCACTAACCATACTGAAAGGAACTAATGAAGCAAGGGTCTGATACTTAACACAACTTTTATAACAGTAAACTTTAACACAGGAGAAGTCTACAACACTCACCTCAGTAGTCTCATCAAGCTACCAGTGCTGGACAGGTCCACTGCGTCAACCACTTCTCAGCATACTGCTTGTCAACAGCAAATGCATATGCAGCTCATTCTAGTGCAGGGATCCCAGAGTTGCAGCAACTCAGCAGTTCTGATGAAACTCTATAGCTTCAAGAGGTTTATCTGAGCTGTTGTCTGCCGTTGGGAAAGCTGTGGATTCAATCTGTTAGATCTAAGCTAACCCTGAGGCTGAAGAAGTTACCAAAAAATACTTTAAACATTGTCTAGTGATCTGAAAAGCATGCCTCATTAGCTGATAGACCAGACACTAACCAGCCAAACTGCACTCTATAGATATATGTGATGATGGCCTGAACACATACTAGCAATCTTCATTACTCCAAGTTCAACATCCTCATTCCTGTGCTTGCTCTATTAGTGTGAGTCTCGTCCTAGGGACAAGCAACTACTTTCTACTCCCCTAAATATATATAAAATGTTGCTCTGTCCCTCCTATCCTGGCTACAAAAAGACCCCCGTCACTTCCACGTCCTGTGCATTAGCAAGCCAAACAGTGCCTAAAAGAAGGGCTCCGAGGGGGTGGGCAGGAGGAGTGCAACAACTGGAATGAGGACAACAAAGCCTTGGAGTAAGTTGGAGACTGTCAGTGGATATTTCGGCCATCATTTTCTTGCACTTCATTCTTGAGCTAGTTCTTACTCTTTAAGCCTGGGTTAAGTACTACCACCCTCCTTCATGCCACCAGAGACCAAAATGTTCACCAGAACAATCAATGCATCTCCAAAAACAACTGAAACATACCAATATTCCACAAGAAGTCAGAAACAGGGAACAGGATGCAGGATATCAATGTTGTTTCCTATGCCAACAACACGCAACTCATTCACTCCCTCACGGACAAGATGCGTAGTACCAAGAGTATGAATTACATACACGGGCGGCATTCGCTCTTTGAGTTCAGCCACTCGAACCCAGATCATTTTATGTTTTATTGTGCTACCTTTGGAATCGCGATAATCATTTTGAGTACAAAAGAACAGATTGTCATTGTAAGACTGGACACAGTAGTAAGAGTCACTCACTAAAAGAGTAGTCTCACGAGGATCTGCGTACTCCAATGCAAGCAGTAGAGCACGGAGCTCTGCCAATTGGGTGGTACAGTCCCCTAATGTCTGTGTATGCACGACATCGGACTTGAACTCTCCATCCACCATTGTACCGATCACAATTGCGCAGGCAGAGACATATGCAAGCTTAGACCCATGCGCGACTTGCGCAGATCCATCAGTGTAAATGTTACAATGGAAATCCTCCAATGGACGCATAGTCAAAGGATCAGGATGAACAAATTCATACTGCAAATACTCCTGCGACTGCAAGGAGGCATCAAAAATTAACGTGACATCCGGAGACATCAATGATGTGGCCCACTGTATCCACCGTGGGTGCAAAGCTTTAGAATTTGGTACACTGGATTTCGTCACTGCTTCCAGGGCAGGATACGGGGTAACAACCAATATGCGTTTTCCCTGCGACAGTGCGCATTCCTTTAGAATCGCCATTTGCACTGCTGTCAAAACTTTTTCCACAGTGGAAAAATGCATTTCAGCAAGTGTGACTTGTAAGCGATAGGCACTGTGTCACGTTCGTTAAAAGTAAGGTAAGTGAAACCCACCGCCCCAAGGACGATTCTTATCACCAGGTTGGTGGGGTTATCACGAGTCAGTAAGAATCTAGATTCTAGAAGATCAGCCTGCAAAGATTGCAAAAGGGCTGAATGTTCAGGCAGCCAGCACGATTTGGTAAAAGTAGGTTGTATCAAAGCATACAGTGGCTTGATACACTGGGCATAATCAGGAATGTAAGTACGCCCGAAATTCAAAAATCCCAGCAAAAATTGCAATTTTTTCAGAGTTGTCAGAGCTGGCAGTTGTGCACATTTCTCCAAGAAGTGAGGAGCCAATCCTCGTCCTTCATTGTTGAGCTCATAGCCCGGGAACAACACAGTGTACTCTGCAATGTGAGACTTTGCAAAGTTGAATTTGTAACCGAAGTCCGCAAAACTACAAATTATGCGGTCAACGTGGCACAGATGCCCCCATATTTAATCGTCTGTGAGATAAATGTCATCCACATATGAACACGCATCTGGGTCGACTCTCTCTAAAAGAGAGACTATACGGGCAGCAAACACCCCTGGACTATTCTTATAGCCCATGGCCATTCTCTTAAATTGCCTTTGTTTGCCGCCGCTGATTAAACTGGTCCATTGGGAACTTAGACCAGACAAGTTGTGGGCAAAAAAACCATTGGATATGTCAAGTGTGGTTTTAAACCTTTTACGCACAAAACCATCCACTAAAGCAGAGCCATGAGTATTCTGTACTGCACAAGTTCGGCAATGAGAGTTTAAATGCCCGGTAATCCAATATCAAACGGTAAGAACCGTCAGGCTTGGTTACAGTAAAAAGCGGGTTATTCATCGCAGACACACAAGTTTCAATTACACCTTGATAAACCAATTGTTCAAGCATCTTTGCAACTGTGGCCTTGGCTTCACGTCGGATGGGATATTGGGGTTGCGACTGTGGCATTGACCTTAGGGGAATCTCGTGGTGGGGGGAGAATTTATCCCAACCACACTGAGTACAGTACAAAGCCGGCGCAAGCGCCTTAGCCCACTTTTTTGCAAAATTCAGCGCATGTTCTTTTGACACTGTGTGTGCAAAACTAGGAAGGATTACTTCCTCTTCACGCGGAGCAGCGAGAACAAAAGGGGAGGGCCCATCAACTTCAGCTAACAAAATGTCATAAGTGGTAGTTAGATTCTCCCAAAATACTCCTCTTATGGTACGTTGTATGTCACCTTCAATTAAAAGGACAATCTCATAAAGCCTGTCAGGGGGAACTACTCTAGTGTCAGCTGTCTTAACAACAACATATCTGTCAGTCTCTGTCACCTTCAGTGGTGGACGCAGGGCCTCTCGAACTATGGTAATCTCTGCCGTGCTGTCAAACAGCGTCAGCGCCCACGTCAGATTCCGAGGCTGCGTTCTCACTATCTGTGGCATATCTCGCTGTCAAAGCGGCAACTTTCTTTTTCTGAAACAGGGATCTTTTCTGTGAAGAACCGTCCTGCTTGCCTTTTCCGTCTTTCGGTCGAGGCTGGTCGCGACTCTGCTGGCCACCCCATCCTCTGCCGCTGTTCCCGCCACCGGACTGTGAAGCTGATGTGTCCTGCAAAGAACGAGGAGAACATTGATCATGGAACCTGAAAACGATCAAGAGATGTTATCGTCGCGCAATCGCGCAAGTCATAAGTGCAGTCTGTAGACGTAGGCACAGGTGATGCGGGACGTGACTCCTGTTTCTGTTGTTGTTTACCCTCTTTTTTGTTCTTACTCCAAGTATGCTTTTGAGATTTGGGCTGAACGTCTTCATCAGACTTCAGACCCTGGGGTTGTGTTTTCTCTTTGACAGAGAAGGGCTTGACACCTAAACTATTACGGCCTATGGTTTTATAAGCCGCCGTAATAATTCTCAGTAACTTTCGGGGTTTATTGGCATTGGGGACCTCGCACAAGGCATTAGACACCTGAAAGTTAACCGCACCTCCCTTAATGTTAGAAAGGACGAGATCGGAAACTACGTCAAACGTACCAATGAGTCTCATTCCCAATTCAACCGCTGCCTCAGGTCCGTGTTCATCTTGAACACGCTTAATGACGAGGGAAGGACAGCCATTGATGGTGTGCCGAAGCACCTCGTGTACACTGCCGCAAAGATCCTACCCCATGACTCACAGTCACTGGATTCCGGTACCAAGTCCTTGGGTAAACTAATTGTGAGAATCCTGTGTTTTTAAACAGGACTCGAATTAGGAAATACTGCTTCCAGTTGGTCAACTTTCTCAGCAAGCCAGAAAGGCATATCATCCTTATCCTGGGGACGCTTGCCCATAACCGCATTGACCATAACAGGACTAAGTTTAATCCCGCTCGGTCCAGCTGGAAGAGCTGCAACCCCAGGGGCCCGCATTGGAAATTGCGTGTGATATATTGGACTAGGGCCCTAATAACCCCTATTGCGGAGGTATATAGGAGCCTCAAGTCAGTAACGGGGACTGCCCCCGCACGAGGATGCGGGGTAAATCCAGCCAACACAGGCCATGAAGCACCTGGAATGGACAAAGGACCTAATCTAATCACCATTAAACTGTGGGGAAGGGCGCCATTAAACCAAACACGGTGCTGCCATGCAGAAATCGGAACTTCCTGTGTCCTATAAGGAACATATTCCATGGGCACGGCTGTGTGACTATGAGTTTGAAACACCTGAGTAGCCGCATCCACTTCGGGAAACGTCACCCATGAGTAAAAAATCTCAAATGCGTATGCTACCTCAGCACTCACCACTAAAATAACTGCCATGCCCTCCAAGGAGTCATTATACGCCTGCAAATGATTGCGGACTGCAATGCGACTATGCTGCGGTATGTCAATGTCTCCCATCTTGACACGGAAAGAAAGGGCACAATGTAAAACAATGTAGCACAACAGGGTAGTAATCCTAAAGGAAACCGTTTTGATAGAATCAAGCTTGAAAAGACCTATGTAACTATAGGTAGGTTTATCCCTCACCACTGTTATCCGGAAACAATAGTGAGGGGGTTATGGACTGATATAAGCACTACTCAAGCGTTTCGTAAATAAGACCACCATCGTTAGAGCGCCATGTTGCAGGGATTCTGCTCCTACACAGAACTGTGCACAGAGACTTAGGACCTTAGTGAATTAGGGTGTGCCAAAACTCACCTTAGTACCCAACAAACCTCTACCAGACTAGCAACAGTGTCACATTGGCTCTTCGTCCTATAGCAAAATACCAATGATTAGACAACCCAGAACATGCGACTTAGGTTACCTCAGTCCAAAACATGGAGTAAAAGGAGACACAAGCAAGTTTGAAATATTTATTTCTAACGCCGTGATCTCAGGTGCAGCATCTTAGCTAATACAAGCAGACATCTTATTAGAAACAAGATGGTCAGCATATTTACTATTCCATAAAATACAAAGGGAGAAAGCATGTTATAATGCTAAATGGAAACAGGTTTAAAATATACCTATCTTTCACCCTCCCTTGCTAGTAGGTTATTTTATAACTACAGAAGGTCTCATAAGATTACATGGGTGGCCCCATACCTCTGGTATTAGCAGAAGTGGATCACATCAAGTTCTGCACAAGCTCTCAGCATACGAATGTTCTCCAAGTGTGAGTGATAATGCCTGCTCAGTGCATTATTAAACGCGCCGGTATCAGAGGTGGCCACAGTTGCATATGTGTTATGGCTAGAACGTGCGCTGATCATTTCGATCAACAGACACAGTGTCCAAGATAACCTTGACTGCCGCGGCACTCAATGTACAGCCTAAACCAGCGAAGCAGCTTGAAATGCAGATGAACAAGCTATTCTCATGTGAAGCAAAATACCCAGCCTTCTCTAAACAATAGCGCAAGTGCGTGTCATGTGCAAAGCAGAGCAGGAAAGTAAAAATGGCGTTTAAACTTCTAATCAGCTCATGCCACCTTAACACTGTGTGAATGTAAGGCTCAGCTCCACTACAAGAGGACCAACTATTAGTGTACTCAAAGTACAACTCTTTACCATATCACTATAAAAGAGAAAGCCTCTGGTTAGGAAGTAATCCCACCGGAACTATAATGATTTTTTAGACTGTAATATTGCTCCATAATACAGGGTTCACCTGACAACTGTCTTTCCTCTTGGTTTACCAATGGCACTGTCGCCAGTGTGGGGATGCGGGCAGGAATAGTTCTAAGTTCATGTTTAAAAACTATCCCTTTTAACAAGACCTTCTCAGTGCCATGCTACGTCACATATGTTAAAGAAATGCACTTTTCTTTAACTTTGAAGAGACTTTCCCATATTTTACATGATGTTTGTTGTACGATTTACATAACAAACATTCGGTTCGTGCACAGGCTCTAAGAGCCAAGCTAGATTCTTGGCTTGCCTTTGCTCTCCCTGTAAATTTGTTGGCTCAGTCACCTCTACCTGGCAGGGCTGCTATAATGTTCAAGAGAGGAAAGTAGAGAAGAAGAAAACACAGGACGATTATGTGGGACAAAACATTGAGACAGAAATAGAGCTAAATCACTTATCAGACTGATCTTTGACAGTGTACAACACATCACAGAAAGAGAAACAGACAAGTACTTTGGAACATTGAAGGGAACAAATTACATTCCCAGCTTTTGATATATGTTAATAAATAGATGAATTGGGGAAAGTGGTTTAGGATTGTTGGAAAGTTTGCAAGTTCTGGAAGAGAAACGGTAATTTCTAGGTGACAACAGACATACATGCAGCAGCAGTGGGATGTCGGGGAAGCGAAGAGAAGATCTATTACTAATGCAGTGTTTAGGTGTAAAAGGTGACGGAATATATGAGAAATCTACTTATTTTAGCAACTGTTCAAGTATACATAACTAGCAAACATTTGAGAGAAAACTAGATTTACATAATCTGTAAAAAGCAACACTGCTTTGGAAATGCTTCATCTAGGGATGAGGCTGATAGAATTCATGAACGTGTAGAAAAGTATGTGACACCCTTGAGGTGTTATACAGCAACTATTGACACACTTGAAGTGTTAGGAAGCATCTTGTATATTTATAGAGTAGGTGAAATGAAGAAATGATCAGAGATCATATATGTTTCATTGCAAAGATGAAAAAGTTTGAGGGAAGAGTTCAATTTAACTGTGAGCACGCATTAGCTGAAATATTGATTATTGCTAAAAGTGCAGACTACGCAAAGGTATGGGCTGAAAAAATAAAGACAGATGTTGAAATGTGGGCACAGTACAAGACTGCATTATAACATAAGCTTACACTTGCATCATGCTACATGCACATGCATATGGACGCTGGGTTTATCTTGCGATGTTTATTTCTATTGTAGACAAGCCATTCTAAGATGCTCACTGCTGCATATGCATTCGGTGTCATGATACACGCTTGCGCATGAAGTAAATCCAAAATGGCTGTTAACGTACATGCATGCATTTTCATGCATGCTGATGCACCTCAAAGCTTTTAACATTTTAATTTACCCTTCCAACAAAGTCAACAGCTGTTTAAAAAACAAATTAAAAGTAAAAAAGAAAGTATCCTGCTGTGCAAAAAAAGGAAGAGCAACGGCCCAATAACACCTCATAAAAATAAATACATAAAAAAGAAAATTGGAAAAGGGGATGAGGCCATCGAAGATTTCAGCGCCCTTGCTTGCCTGCATTGTCTACTCATCCCTTACTCCCTGATGTCCATGCAGCTCCCCATCTAGTTCTGTCACTACACGATGCACCTAATGCCCCTAGACTAAATGAGGATCAGTAACAATTGACGGATAGCATCAGAAAGCAATGGACTAGGATGGGGAGTATTGGAAAGCAATGTATGAAAAGGGTAGCTTAGTAAATGGAAAGTTTGGATGAGCAGGGGCACTGGGATGTCTGGTGAAATAAGTGAAGGAGAGACCAATGAAAAAGGGCCCTCAATGGAGTGGTCAAACATGAAGAAAAAGTCAGTGGTGGAAGGATCCAACTCACACAAGCTAGATATTGTGAGAAGGAATTGTTCCTGAGAGAGTTAAACACAAGGATATGGAGGAGAGCCATTTAATCAAGAGCAGAGACCTGAGATGGATCACAATGCTATCTAATAATGAACATCGGGCTGACCCAGAGTCCACTCTATCAATATGATATGCAATGGAAACAATAGGTGTGTACAGACAGGTACAGCTAAAAATAAAACTAAACAGATTAAGGAGTTGTTAGACCTGGCACCCATGGCGTGGTTGTCCCTGACTTTTTTCCTCTATCTCCTGTATTTTTTATGCTATGCTGGATTTCGTTTTTGCTGGTTTAGATGCTTTTGGCACTTTGCCACTGCTGATCAGTGTCAAAGTGCAAGTGCTCCCTGGGTAAATTGTTATTGTGATTGGTTATCCACTATTGGCATATTTGTCTTACCAGTAGGTCCCTAGTAAAGTGCACTGAGTGTGCCAGGGCTGGTAACCCAAATGCTACTAGTGGGCTTGCAGCACTGATTGTGCCACCCACATAAGTAGCCCTGAAAAGATGGCTCAGGCCTGCCATTGCAGTGCCTGTGCGCAGTTTGTTGACTGTCATGTTGACCTGGCCAGTGCACCCACTTGCCAGGCCTTTTCCTTTCCTTTTCTTACACATACGACACCCCTATGGTAGGCCCAAGGTACCCCCCTGGGCAGGGTGCAGTGTATGTGAAAGGTAGGACATGTAATGATGTGTGTAACATGTCCCGATAGTGAAATACTGCCAATTTCGGTTTTCACTGTTGACAGGCCATCTCACCCATAGGACAGAATGGGGAATGCTGTGTAACAGTTTTACAAACATATCTTCCCATAGGAGTAAGATTAGAAATTAGAGTTTGGTATCCCTGAACTCAGAATTTAATATCACATCTTTTAGGAAGGATGTTTTTTAAATTCTGTGTTTGAAAACAGCACTTTAAGAAAGCAGCTATTTTGTTGTTCAACATTTCTGTGTACCTCTGCCTGTTTGTGGATTAACTGTCTGGGTTGAGAGTGACAGGGGCTGGGGTGGCTCCAGGACTCTGGGTGAGTCAGCACTAGGCTGAATAGGCTGATCTGCATTTGGAGTGGTGGGAGGAGTAGCACCTGGGCCTGAATAGGGCTATGCCTGCCTTCCACAATGCTGGCTAACCCCCTGTGGTGTGTCTGATGGCCCTGGCCCACACTAATAAAGGAAGAAGTTGTGCACAAGCAGAGTGCACCCAGAACTGGTTTGGACTGGGTCCAGGACCCCTTACACCTAGAACAACAAACAATTTTGGGGTATAAATATCAGAGCTGAAACCCCTGAACTTTAGACCATTCCTGGAATTCAAGAAGAACATTTGCCGAGGAGAAGAGCTAGAGAAACTGAAGAGAAGGACTGCCCTTGCTGTGTGTTCTAGGGCTAACCTGCAATTGCTATTATGCCAAGGTAAGGAGAAGGACTTTGCTATGTGCTGTGTCCCCTGCTTGAAGAAGATCTCGAAAGGCCTGAGGAGAGCTGGCCTCCTCTTTTGACATCCCAGGAACAAAAGGACTTCACCCCCAGCTTCTTTGAACTCTGCTGTGTACCTTCTGACCTGCCTAGAATGCCTGACCCAGTTGTAGGGCCTCTGGAGGTTGTTTGTTGCTGTTTGGGAGCTGGAAGAAGAAGAAGCTTGAAAAACACTGCAAAACCCTATGCAAAACTCTTTTTGCGTAAGAATAACAGGAGGGGACCCATAAACCAGGTTGGGATGGGTGTATAATGTAAATAGAAACAATTCCCAACAGGTATTATTTAGGAGACAATTTACACAATGTATGCAATTAGCATTACAAGAAAAACCAACAAGGAGTCACTAGAGTTCTTTGAAAAGGTATTATTCACCAATTATAAACAAGGTTTTTTTTTCATAGGGTAATACAGTTAAACAGCACTGTACAGAAGGAATCATGTGACAACCCAGTGGCACTTGGTAAGTGGTGATATATACAGTAGGTGACTGTGAAGGTGCAAGTGCTAGAGTGAGCAGCGTGATCGGCGCATAGTGACAGATAATAAAACAATGGTGGCTCCAAAATAAGATCAAGTTGTAGTCACTTAAAACATGATTCAAAACAATTTAACAGGAGCACCAAGCTTGATATGCGTCTTATGATTATGCTGTAAGGTCGACGGCGTTTCGATCCCTGTGAGTTGGGATCATCATCAGGACGGGGTTGTCGATGTGGACAGTGAACATCAGCCAGATCGAGTTTTCATGGGCTGGGCGTCCTGGCGGAGGCTCAGGAGTGGAAGGCTGATCGTGTAAATCGTCGCGTCAGATCAGCGGAGGGGTAGTCGGGCGCCTGTGTCAATCAAGGCAGCTCAGGGCGATGAGGGCTCTGTTGGATCACGTCCGATTGGCAGTGAATGCCGGAGCTAACGGCAAGATCCACGCATAATACCTGTGCTGGATGCTTTCCCGACACATCACCTGCAAACCGGAACTGGCTCGAAGACTCGACGCATCACTCCCCCTACAGACTGGACTCGACGCAACCCGTCAGCTTCGTGCGGCGTGGCTGTCGCATCGCCTCCCCAGGGTCTCAAGTGTGTGCATCTCTTTGTTTTCCAACGCTGCAGCTGTTTGGCTTGGGAACTTTTGTTGCATCTACTGGTACTCTGGTGCAAAGTCACACATCCATAGATTTCTATGGTATAAGTTCTTAAACCCTTTTAAAAGTCATATTTTTAAACTGTGTATGTTGGATTTTTGTCATTTTGGTCTTCGGTAGTTTAGATAAAGTTACTTTATTTTTCTAAACTGGTGTGGTGCCCATTTGTGGTGTCTTCACTGTGTTACTGTGAGTGTTGGTCCAAATACTTTACACATTGCCTTTGGGATAAGCCTGTCTGCTCATGCCAAGCAATCAAGGGGGTGAGCAGGGGTTATCTATAGTGTATATCCCCCTTACCCTGACTAGAATCAAGGATCCCTATTTGGTCAAAGGTAGCTACCTCTGCCAACTAGAGACCCCCAGTTCTAACATTGGTGGTCAGCGGTGAGGATTTAAACTTGTATTTGTACTTGACCCACAGTGACTGGTGTACATCACTAGTGTAGTGCAGACCAGTACACAACCACAAACTGTGTTTTGTTTTTGGTTATATTTTTGATCTGACCTTGAGTCGTCCACGCATCATGTCTCAGAAGGGTAACCCAGCAAGTGAGAAAGCAGAATTGGAGTTTTATATTAAAATATTACATTCCTACAAAGTAGATCAGCTCAAATAATTTTGCAAGGATTTGAGATGTCCCATGAAGAGCAGTTCCAGGAAGGATGAGCTACAGAAGGCCTTAAGGGCCTGGTGGGAAGCCAAAGAGTCTGGGGTGACAGATGATGCTGAGGTGGATGAGGATGCACAAAGTAATGAGTTCAGGTCACAGGATTTGCCTGTGTCAAGAGCAGCCTCCAGGGCTGGCAGCGTCCATTCCACGGGAAGCCTCTCCCCAGAGGAGAGGACAAGAATCAAAGGGTCAGAGAGCATGATCTGGAGGTCATGAGGCTCCAGGCCAGGGCAGAATAGAGCAAGAATGCATGTGCTTTGGAGGAAAATAGATTGCTTTTAGCTCATAAGTTGAGCATGAGAGAATAGGACATTAAGGCCAAACAAGTGGAGTCCAGTTGAAGTGGTGGCAGCGCACAGCCAGTGCAAGGGGGTAAGGTGTACATACCGAAGGATTTGGTACAGAATTACCAGAGGGGTGATGATATTTATGCCTGGTTTACATCGTATGAGATTGCATTGAAGATGAATGAAGTGCCTAGGAAAAAATGAGGGCGGGCCTGTGGAAACACTTTGAGGCCAGTGGGAGGGACGTTCTAGCACCCTTAGAGTTGGCAGGTACCCTGACCTACCCCAATATGAAGGAGGCCTTATGCCTCAGGTATGGACTCCAGAGCAGTACAGGCAGATGTTTAAGAACTTCAAGAAGCTTGATTCCAGTACTTGGGTTGAATGTGTGATTTGTACACGCATGCACTGGAAGGTTGGATAAAGGGCAGCAAAGTAACTGATTATAAGGGGTTGTGCCATTAGATTAGTTGGGAGCACTTGAGTAGTCTGTGTGTTCCAGAGCTGCACCAGCATCTTTTGGACAGTAAGTTAACTGATCCCTGTTAGCTTGCTAAGGAGGTGGACTGCTGAACCAGCACCAGGGTCCACAAGGGGATTGTGGGTAACTCATTCAAGGGTGGGCAGGGTCCCCAGCAGAAGTGTGGGGGGGACAAAGGTAACCAAAATTAGTTTTCTAAAGGGCCCCAAAACCGTTCCGAGGGAAAGGAGTCACAGCCCCCCAGCCAAAGACAACCTGGCCCCTTAAGGGCAGGCGTGACAACCAGGGTCCCCCCACATATTTTTCCTTTAAGGAGGTTGGCAACATTGACCCTAAGTGCCCCAAGAAACCACCAGCACCCACTGGTGCTCCGTCATTGGGTTTAGTGAGTGTAGCATTGGGGGAGGAATTTGTTTCCAGTGAAGGGGAGGAGCAAGCAGTGATGACCCTTGTCTCTTCAGGAGACAGAGTGATGGTCAAGGAGTCCTATCTGCCTGAGAACACTAAAAAATACAGGCAGTGGGTGACCATCAATAGGAGGAGGGTGGAGACTCTGAGAGACACGGGAGCCGGTGTGACATCTGTCAGGTGTCAATGGGTGTCTGAGGGGCAGGTTTTCCCAATGCACTTCACCCTGTAGTTGCAGCAGACAACTCTGTGTACCTATGTAAGGTGGTGCTAGTTCCCTTTGAGTGGGGGGTCTCAGGTTCTTTGAAGGTCATTATTAGTCCATCCATGCCTGTAGACTGTCTGCTTGGAAATTACATGGAGGGTTTCCCATGGAATGAGGTGGAACGCCAGTCTCATTTTGGAGATGTTTGGACTGACTGAGTGGGTCTGTGTGACTACTCGGTCAATGGCTGTGATTAGGGGTAATCAAGAGGACCTGGAGCCTGAAACAGTGACCCTGGTACCTGCCAGGAAGAGGGGGTCAGGGGGTGTGGGAAACCAGCCCCAGCAGTTCTCACGGTCCAGGAGGAAGCATAATCTGAGGGGGATGCCCTGGAACCTACAGGGGAAAAAGTATCCAAACTAGGAGACCTGCCGGAGATGAACCATTGGCAGCAAGAAGGAGGTCCCTCCAGGGAGGAATTTTGCAAGGCGCTGATGGAATAGCCTCCTCTCATTGGTATGCGACACCAGGCTGCAGACCAGGCAGCAGGTGATCAATCCGGGTCACATCTCATTTACTGGGAAGATGGATTAGTTTATAGTGAGCCTAAGGTCACTGAGCCCAGTTCAGCCCATGAGCTGGTGGTACCCGAGCACTTCAGGATCTTCCTACTGGGTCTGGCTCAAGATGTGCCTCTCGCAGGACATTTGGGGTGTGACAAGACCTATCAGAGGCCTGTCACCCACTTTTACTGGCCCCAAATGAGGAAGCACGTAGGTACACATTGCAGATCTAGTCAGACTTGCCAGGCAAGTGGCAAGAATGGAGGGAAGTTTAAGGCTCCCCTCCAACCCTTTCCTGTGGTGAGCACCCCTTTCGAACTGGTGGGCATCAACATTGTGGGGCCACTGCAACCCAAGACACCCTTAGGCAACACGTTTATCTTGGTCTTGGTGGACCATGCCATCCGGTACCCGGAAGCTGTCCCTCTCTGGACAATCACAGCCCCGTGGTGGGCCGTGGATTGTCGGGGATCTTTTCCTGTGTGGGGTTCCCCAGATAGGTGGTCTCTGACCGCAATACAAACTTCATTTTGAACTACATGACATCTTTGTGGGAGGAGTGCAGTGTAACTTACAAGTTCACCACTCCTTACCATCCTCAAGGGAATGGGCTGGTTGAGAGATTCAACCGAACTCTGAAAGGCATGATCAAGGGTCTTGCAGAACCCATGAGATGGAAGAGGGACATATTTTTGCCATGCCTACTTTTTGCCTACAGGGTAGTACCCCAGATGTCCTTGGGGTTCAGTCCCTTTGAACTACTGTAGGAGGGTTGGGAGAGAACACCTAGTAAGACCCCACAATATGTGTTCAGCTATGTGCTGGCCTTCAGAAACCAGACTCAAACCTTCAGGACGCTGACTTAGGCGAACCTGGAAGCTAGCCAGGAAAAAATGAAAACATGGTACGACCAGAATGCCACACTGG
This sequence comes from Lissotriton helveticus, assembly GCF_964261635.1. Lineage (NCBI taxonomy): Eukaryota > Metazoa > Chordata > Amphibia > Caudata > Salamandridae > Lissotriton > Lissotriton helveticus. The sequence goes on along the minus strand of NC_136070.1, from coordinate 877,995,605 downwards.
TAGAATTTCAACCTGGACAGAAAGTGTGGGTGATGGCACCAGTGGAGCCTTGTGTGCTCCAAGACAGATGGACTGGTCCATATGACGTGGTGGAGCACAAGAGTGAGGTAAACTATCTGGTTGACTTGCAGACTTCCAGGAATCCTTTAAGGGTCCTACATGTGAACTGTCTCAAACCACACTTTGAGAGGTCAGATGAAACTGCTATAGATGATGGAATGGAGGAAGAGAGCGGGCCTCTTCCTGACCTCCTGTCAGCAAAGGAGCAGGACGGATCATTGGATGGGGTGAACCTCTCACCTACCCTGACCCTAGAACAGCAGAGGGGCTGTCACCATGTGTTGGGTCAGTTCACCTCCCGGTTCTCCCTGAAACCAGGAGTCACCAATTGGTGCGTCCAGGATGTAGACTCTGGGGACAGTCTACCTGTAAAACAGAAAGTTTACAGTGTAGCTGACACGATCAGGGCCAGCATCAAGAAAGAAGTTTCCAAGATGCTGGTGCTAGGGGTTATTGAGCCCTCCAGCAGCCCCAGGGCTAGGCCAGTGGTCTTGGTACCAAAAGCTGCTACACCCAGTGCCACTCCAGAACTTAGATTTTGTGTGGACTACCGTGGGCTCAATGCGGTCACTGAGACTGACTCACACCCCATCCACAGAGCTGATGAGCTCGTGGATCGGTTAGGTGCTGCCCGGTATCTCAGTACGTTTGATTTAACATCTTTGTACTGGCAGATTGCCTTAATGGAGGGGGCCAAAGAGACGTCAGCATTTTCAACACCTGAGGGGCACTACCTGTTCTGTGTTATGCCCTTTGGATTGAAAAACACCCCTGCCACTTTCCAGAGACTGGTCAACCGGGTACTGTCCGAGCTGGACGAATTCAGCGCTGCTTACCTGGATGACATTGCTGTGTTTGGCTCCAGTTAGGAGGAACATTTGCAACACCTCTGCGAAGTGTTGAAGGCTCTGCAAAGGGCAGGCCTCACTATCAAGGCGAGTAAGTGCCAGATAGGGCAGGGATCTGTGGTGTACTTGGACACCAGGTAGGGAGCGGCCAGGTCGTGACCCAACAGTCCAAGATTGATTCCATTCTGGCTTGGGACCCCCAAAGACCCAGACAGAGGTGACTGCCTTCCTAGGTCTCACCGGGGATTACAGACAGATTGTCAAGGGGTATGGCACCATTGTTGCCCCCTTGACAGAGCTGACTTCAAGGAATCAGCCCAGGAAGGTGATCTGGACCAATGCCTTCCAGACCGCTTTTGATGCCCTGAAAGCTGCCATGTGCACGGCGCCCGTGCTCTACGCCCCTGATATTTCCAAAGAGTTTGTGGTACAGACAGATGCTTCAGAGCATGGTGTGGAAGCAGAACTCTCACAATTGAACAAAGAGGGCTTGGACCAACCCGTATCTTTCATTAGTAACCCTTGGCGAAGGACTTCGCTACTCCCACGAATTGGGCGTAGTGTTGCCTACTTCGCCCTTTGCAAAGTAGGCGAAGCAGGCAACACTACGCCCACTCATGGGCGTAGCGAAGTTGCCCGCCACCTGCCTCCCTCCCGCCCTCCCGAACATACTTCATTTTAGTAAATGGGCACATAAAAATAAATAAAAGGCACTTACCTTGTCCGCGGCGTCCCGGGGCTCCCTCTGCTCGTTCACGCCGCTGTCTTGATAACCGCGCATGCGCATTGGTTATCAAGACGGCGGCGTGAACGAGCAGAGGGAGCCCCGGGACGCCGCAGACAAGGTAAGTGCCTTTTATTTTTTTTAATGTGCTGTAGGAAGGTGGCTACCTGACTATGGTTACCCCAGATTTTTTGCCTTGTGTTTAGCTGGTTTTTGACTTAGTTGACCTGGTTCCCTGCTAATCAGGGCCCCAGGCCATCTGCTCTCTCTGTAAAATGGATTCCATGTACCCTAGGTACATACCACAATTGGAAATGGACTCCTTGTCAGCCCCTGTACCATGCACTATAGGTGCCCAGGGCATAGGTGCCACCAAGGCCTACCAGGGGCTGCAGCATATCTTTTGCCACCCCTGGCTGGTTCTTAAATTGACACAACTGGCTGATCACTCAGCTGGGGTAAGGTGGTGTAATCACCCCTTGCTTAGATATAGTATACCTATATATAAACCTATATCTGGACACATATAAACCTGTGAGCCACTCCTATGGAAGGCCTTATCAATCCTGGAGGCAGAGTGCGTGGTTTAATGTGAGATGGAGCTCTAGCATGAGCTGAGCCTGTCTGCAGCCGTCTGGAACAAATCCCTAAGCTGTTTCAGGATAATGCCATACCATATACTCTTAAGTGCATTATAATCCTCACGGTTATATAGCAACTTTGGTTTGGCTTTATCAAAACATGCCGTGTAAGGTGTCATACGATTTGGAATACTATCCCTTCGCCAGTTCTGGCGACGGGGATAGCATTCCACCCCTCTAGAGGGGTAAGACATGTTACTTTACTTAAATGCGGTTAATTTCTAAAAGGACCTTGGATCCACAAAATGGATGCCTCTGCCACAGACACGAGTCTGACCCCCTGAAGCTGACCGAAGCTCAGCCAAAGGGGCCTGGACAAAGGGTTTCCTGTCGCAGGGAGGTGTTACACCCCCCCAGACAGGAGATAGTGGATTGTAGCAGGGAGGTTTGAAAGAAACCAGACACTACATGGGGAGCACAAGGCTGCCCCTTGCATAATCCGGCCAAACCGGTTCTGGGGCACTCCAGCCCTCGTGCCAGGGCGGCCTGGATCAAAGGAAGGGGGTGTATCCACCCAATTCCTGGGTCCCACCCATAGGAGGGGACCTAGCAGGTAATCCAGCCCCCAAAATTAGTATAAGACTGGGAGCAGTGCCAATGCACTTCAGATTATCCTGATGAAACATAAGAAACGAAACTCTGGACCCTTCGACATCCTACTCGACGTAGAAGACTGAAGAATCTCCCTTGTGGTCAAGGAGTGACCACCCTGTGCAAACAGGCACCATCCAGCCCTCAAGGTCTGCTTTGTTGCAGTTCCCGCCGGAACTCGAGCGACAGAGATCAACGAGATCAAGCTTGCCTGCCTTCTAACAGCCCGATCCACAGTCCCTGCAGAGCGGAGACCCGTGGAGGCGACCGGAAGCGTGGGGCACGCCATCTTGAAAAGACCACGAGACGCTGACCGTGCAGCCCACGAGTGACCCTCGAAGCTGTACACCGGGGTTTGAGAAGCCCCAACCCTGAGCCACTCTTGCACCGAAGTTTAGCCCTCCACACTCGACGAGTGCTGCGTGGGGCCCTTCTGCTTCTTTTGGCTCAACGTGTTGGCCCGATCACTTGCCAGCCGGCTTGTGGCCCCTGTGCCAACGAAACTTGAAATTCGACTTGCGATTCTGGTTGCTCCAGATTTGCACCAGCTCCCCTGAAAAGGAGCCCCCACTCTGACCCTCCTGGTTTGAGTGAGAAGCAATCTCCCGGTTCCGCGTGGATTGCTTTTGCCAAGTGTTGTTTGCTCCAATCTTGAAGCCGACAGCGCCGACGGCGAGAGCCTGCGTGGGATAGATCGTGACCTGCTCCTGGACTTCGTAGATGCCCCAGAGCCCACGTGACAGCGGAGAGAAGCTCCTCGACAACCACCTGATTGCGCCCGACATTGCCTGGTTCCGTCCTGGTTCCACCCTGGTCACTGCTGAGTGACCCAGACTCTGTCCTCTCTGCTTTCAGGTACCTTTCGACTCGAGTCCACCCTTGGACTCCACCGGACACCTCTCTTTCACCCCGCCTGCAGCCCTTTCAGCTCCAAGCACCAAGAGCCTGCGTGACGAAACCCGACTCAACTTCGACCCTGTGCACCCGCTTCCTGTGGGTGAGGTAACATTGCAACGCCGGTGTTCCCACACTGGTACACACCTCTAGGGTCTGTGTCTTAAGTTTTGTTCCTCTAGGTTCAGCGGAAGTGTCCTTAAACTTTAACTTTGTAACTTTTACGCACCATTGGTTAACATTGATGCATGCGTGCACTTTCTGCACTGCACCCGAATCCCGCGGGCTTTTCCCGACTTCAGCATTGCTTGTCCCGACTGCTCCCATCGATTCCCTAGGCCCTAGGCCTAACCACTGTTCGATTGGTATCTCTTATACCACTTGTTTAGTATATGGTCTGAGTGGCCCCTCGCCCTCATCCATATTTGTGCAACTTTGTATGTTATACTGTGCTTTTGATTTAACGCTTGTGCCCCTTTATTCAGAAAGAATACTGGGGATTGTTTTTAGTAATAAATACATATATTTTTATAATATATACTTGTGTGGTGTCCTTTCATTTGATATTACAGGATTGTATGTGGTAAAACAGCTCGCTTAACACGACCTCTTAAGTTAAGCCTTTAGGCTGCTTAGTCCATGCTACCCCTAGGATAGCTTGTCTAATAAGGTTGACTTACAACCAGACACCATAAGGGATTGTTTGGTCTGATAACAGGTGGTTCCAGAATTGGAAACATCACCTATCAGGCCAACTTCTCACATTGGTGGGCAGCGGTGCGGATTTGAGCTTGCTGTTGTTTTACCATTGCAATCTTTTATTAAATTGAAAGATCACATCAAGTACCTCTAGGTACATATAAATCAAAAGCTTAGCATATTTAAGTTCTACTGAACTTAGTAGTTGTAGATTAAATGGATTAGCACACCCTGACTACAACTCACTAGCAAGGTACAGTAGGAAAACACTTAGTGTAGGTAAGTGCACCACTTACACCTCACTAGCAGTCATGTCTGGCACAGGTGAAGCTTCAGGCTCTCTGCCTGTGACAGTTGACCTTACCAAGGTAACTTCCAGTTATGACAAACTAACCCACAAAGACTTGGTTGCCTTGTGCATCTCAAGAGGGTTAAAAAGGGCAGAAGTCCCACCAGTCCTTCCCTGATAGCCATTCTAGAACAGGATGACTTAGAAAAGGCGAATGCAGTTCCCTTCGAGTCAGGAGATGGAGTGAACCCCCCTGTAACTGATACCACTCCAGAGGAAGAGGAGGAGGATGGTTCAGACTTAGAACAACCTGAAGATCAGGAACTAGGGGTTAACCAGGGTGTAGTTGCCAGGCTTAGCCAGGCCAACTTAAACCTACTTGGGAATGGAGAGGGCCAGCACCTCCCCAGACCCTATAACATTCTCCCAGGCAACAGAAGAGTGAGATCTCCAGCAGGGGACTCTCATATTTCTAGTGCCTCAAGAGAATCTCAGAGAGGGATGACCCCTTCTCAGAAAAAAGAGCATGAGGCAAGAATGAGGGCTGTCAAACTCCAGATAGAGAGGGAGGAGGTAGCCCTGGCTCAAGCTAGACTTGCCTTGGCAAGAGAACAGAAAATGTGTGGCTTAGATGCCACTGGTGGCAGCAATATTCCTAAAGGGAAACCCAGGTCCTATGATAGTAGAAACCTGACAAAGATTGTGCCCTCCTACAAGGAAGGGGATGACATCCACAAGTGGATAACTGCTCTTGAGAGAGCCTGCATGGTACAGCAGGTTCCTGAGGAACAGTGGGCAGCAATCTTATGGTACTCATTTTCAGAGAAAGGGAGAGATAAGCTCCTCACTGTTAGACATGAGGATGCAAACAATTACAAAGTCCTGAAGAGTGTTCTGATAGATGGGTTTGGCTTAACCACTGAACAGTACAGGTTGAAGTTCAGAGACACCCAGAAGACACAGACACAGGACTGGACTGATTTTGTAGATTGTGCTACTAAGGCTCTGGAGGGTTGGCTAAATGGCAGCAAAGTACATTTATTTATTTATTTATTTATTTATTTTGGCTAAGGGTTGGCTAAATGGCAGCAAAGTACATGACTTCACAGGATTGTATAATTTGATTATGAGGGAGCAGATCCTAAGTAATTGTCAGAACCAGCTCTTACACCAGCACCTGGTGGACTCAGATTTGACCTCTCCCCAAGAATTGGGAAAGAGGGCAGATAAATGGGTCAGAACCAGGATTAGGCCTAAGAATCAGGACAGTAACCAGAAGAAGGAGTCTACCAAGCCTCAAGATAAGGGTGGGGATAAAAGTGAAGAAAAGACTTCCCCAGGGCCCCAAAACTCCAAGAATGGGGGTGGGTCCCAAGACACTTCTTCAACTGAGAAAAAGCCCTATTGCCATGTCTGTAAGCAGGTTGGGCATTACAAAACAGACAACTGTTGTCCCAAGAATGGCAATAAAGAGAATATACCTCCAAAGCCAGCTCCAGCACCTCCTGTTACTGTCAGCAGTAATCCCCCAGGAAGTGGGAGCACACCCAGGAATCTGGGTGGGTTTACTTTTGGAGCCCAGGAGGACCCTGGCCTATCCAGATCCCCATCCCCAAATAATCTTGTTTATGAGACTGGCATGGGGTTTGCCAACTTCTCTGATTGCCCAAATACTTTGAGCAAATATAGACAAGAACCCATCACCAATGGTTTGAAAGTTGAAGCTTTTAGAGACACAGGGGCTAGCATCACCATGGTGGCTGACTGCATAGTCCCCTCTAAGCAACTTTTACCAGGTGCCACATACCAGGTAACAAACATTGATGGAATCCAAACAAATCATCCCGTGGCAGTAGTAAGTCTCAGCTGGGGAGGTGTCACTGGCCCAAAGAGAGTGGCAGTGTCACCAAACTTGCCTGTAGACTGCCTACTTGGTAATGATTTGGAAATCTCAGCCTGGGCTGAGGTTGAACAGGAAACCCATTCTAGAATGGTAAATTCCAATGGAAAGGTTAGTGGGGCTGTGATGGCTACAGCCCCAATTCAAGATGTCCTTCCTGAAAAGGTTGGTAGGGCTGAGCAACTCTCTGCCCCATCTTTAGCAAAAGCTCTTCCTGAACAGAATAGCAAAGCTGTTATGATAACAGCAGAAACCCAAACTCAAACTGATATGTGTGTTGCGAAGCCTGAAATGATGGATAACTTCACACAAACTGAGAGCACAGAGGAGGACGAGAAATCTCCCCCTCACCAGATTTTAGGAAAGGATCAGCCTCCTCAGGGAACTGATCTTACCCCTGATGAAGGAACTGCCCCAGAGGTGGTTAGGCCTAGCCTGACAGAGCCTCTTATGTCAGTGGACCCTTCTCAGATGGGACCCAGTCTGGAGCAGGTAACCTGCCCCTCTCTACCTTGCCTTAGCCAGCCCAGGGCTGCAGAGGACAAGAAGGACAGTGCGACCCAGAGGGCCCCCTGTCAAATAAAGCACCCCCATCAAAAGATTAGGGTCACCAAAACTAGTAGCCCTAGTAAGGTGAAAACTTTAAAAACTCCTGAGGGAGCCCCCTTAAAAACAGTTAGGGACCTCCCACAGATGGATTCTGTTGGGCACAGCCAAACCTGGGACCCAAAGGGCCCAAACCTGAACTGTCCCTCCAGCAAGCCAAACAGAGGGACCCAGCCTCCAGCTTTAGGTAGCCAGACGTTGACCCTGAGAGCACAGTGCAACTCAGTTAAAGAAAGAAAGGCACACATGGTGGAAGATAATTGGAGGAAGCTAAGCCCTAAATTAGTAGAGCCTCACTTCAATACTCCATATCCAAACCAGCCTTTAACTTTGCATAAACACACCCAAGGTAGTGATTCCCTATGGTGGAGACCCTCTAATACCCCAAGGGTGAGGGACTGCTTAGTGGACCATGAGACAGGGGGTACCCATGCTAGTGCAGGTACTTCCTTATATGGCCACTCAGGCAATATAGGCTTTCCTGGGCAAGGATAGCCTTATCGCCTTTCGTTTGGGGGGGGGGGGTTGTGTAGGAAGGTGGCTACCTGACTATGGTTACCCCAGATTTGTTGCCTTGTGTTTAGCTGGTTTTTGACTTAGTTGACCTGGTTCCCTGCTAATCAGGGCCCCAGGCCATCTGCTCTCTCTGTAAAATGGATTCCATGTACCCTAGGTACATACCACAATTGGAAATGGACTCCTTGTCAGCCCCTGTACCATGCACTATAGGTGCCCAGGGCATAGGTGCCACCAAGGCCTACCAGGGGCTGCAGCATATCTTTTGCCACCCCTGGCTGGTTCTTAAATTGACACAACTGGCTGATCACTCAGCTGGGGTAAGGTGGTGTAATCACCCCTTGCTTAGATATAGTATACCTATATCTAAACCTATATCTGGACACATATAAACCTGTGAGCCACTCCTATGGAAGGCCTTATCAATCCTGGAGGCAGAGTGCGTGGTTTAATGTGAGATGGAGCTCTAGCATGAGCTGAGCCTGTCTGCAGCCGTCGGGAACAAATCCCTAAGCTGTTTCAGGATAATTCCATACCATATACTCTTAAGTGCATTATAATCCTCGCGGTTATATAGCAACTTTGGTTTGGCTTTATCAAAACATGTCGTGTAAGGTGTCATACGATTTGGAATACTATCCCCTCGCCAGTTCTGGCGACGGGGATAGCATTCCACCCCTCTAGAGGGGTAAGACATGTTACTTTACTTTAATGCGGTTAATTTCTAAAAGGACCTTGGATCCACAAAATGGATGCCTCTGCCACAGACACGAGTCTGACCCCCTGAAGCTGACCGAAACTCAGCCAAAGGGGCCTGGACAAAGGGTTTCCTGTCGCAGGGAGGTGTTACACCCCCCAGACAGGAGATAGTGGATTGTAGCAGGGAGGTTTGAAAGAAACCAGACACTGCATGGGGAGCACAAGGCTGCCCCTTGCATAATCCGGCCAAACCGGTTCTGGGGCACTCCAGCCCTCGTGCCAGGGCGGCCTGGATCAAAGGAAGGGGGTGTATCCACCCACTTCCTGGGTCCCACCCATAGGAGGGGACCTAGCAGGTAATACAGCCCCCAAAATTAGTATAAGACTGGGAGCAGTGCCAATGCACTTCAGATTATCCTGATGAAACATAAGAAATGAAACTCTGGACCCTTCGACATCCTACTCGACGTAGAAGACTGAAGAATCTTCCTTGTGGTCAAGGAGTGACCACCCTGTGCAAACAGGCACCATCCAGCCCTCGACGTCTGATTTGTTGCAGTTCCCGCCGGAACTCGAGCGACAGAGATCAACGAGATCAAACTTACCTGCCTTCTAACAGCCCGATCCACAGTCCCTGCAGAGCTGAGACCCGTGGAGGCGACCGGAAGCGTGGGGCACGCCATCTTGAAAAGACCACAAGACGCTGACCGTGCAGCCCACGAGTGACCCTCGAAGCTGTACACCAGGGTTTGAGAAGCCCCAACCCTGAGCCCCTCTTGCACCGAAGTTCAGCCCTCCACACTCGACGAGTGCTGCGTGGGGCCCTTCTGCTTCTTTTGGCTCAACGCGTTGGCCCGATCACTTGCCAGCCGGCTTGTGGCCCCTGTGCCAACGAAACTTGAAATTCGACTTGCGATTCTGGTTGCTCCAGATTTGCTCCAGCTCCCCTGAAAAGGAGCCCCCACTCTGACCCTCCTGGTTCGAGTGAGAAGCAATCTCCCGGTTCCGCGTGGATTGCTTTTGCCAAGTGTTGTTTGCTCCAATCTTGAAGCCGGCAGCGCCAACGGCGAGAGCCTGCGTGGGACAGATCGTGACCTGCTCCTGGACTTCGTAGATGCCCCAGAGCCCACGTGACAGCGGAGAGAAGCTCCTCGACAACCACCTGATTGCGCCCGACATTGCCTGGTTCCGTCCTGGTTCCACCCTGGTCACTGCTGAGTGACCCAGACTCTGTCCCCTCTGCTTTCAGGTACTTTTCGACTCGAGTCCACCCTTGGACTCCACCGGACACTTCTCTTTCACCCCGCCTGCAGCCCTTTCAGCTCCAAGCACCAAGAGCCTGCGTGACGAAACCCGACTCAACTTCGACCCTGTGCACCCGCTTCCTGTGGGTGAGGTAACATTGCAACGCCGGTGTTCCCACACTGGTACACACCTCTAGGGTCTGTGTCTTAAGTTTTGTTCCTCTAGGTTCAGCGGAAGTGTCCTTAAACATTAACTTTGTAACTTTTACGCACCATTGGTTAACATTGATGCATGCGTGCACTTTCTGCACTGCACCCGAATCCCGCGGGCTTTTCCCGACTTCAGCATTGCTTTTCCCGACTGCTCCCAGCGATTCCCTAGGCCCTAGGCCTAACCACTGTTCGATTGGTATCTCTTATACCACTTGTTTAGTATATGGTCTGAGTGGCCCCTCGCCCTCATCCATATTTGTGCAACTTTGTATGTTATACTGTGCTTTTGATTTAACGCTTGTGCTCCTTTATTCATAAAGAATACTGGGGATTGTTTTTAGTAATAAATACATATATTTTTATAATATATACTTGTGTGGTGTCCTTTCATTTGATATTACAGGATTGTATGTGGTAAAACAGCTCGCTTAACACGACCTCTTAAGTTAAGCCTTTAGGCTGCTTAGTCCATGCTACCCCTAGGATAGCTTGTCTAATAAGGTTGACTTACAACCAGACACCATAAGGGATTGTTTGGTCTTATAACAGGTGGTTCCAGAATGGGAAACATCACCTATCAGGCCAACTTCTCACATGTGCCCATTTACTAAAATTAGGTATGTAGGGGAGGGGGGCATGTGGCGCATAGTGGGGCTACGCGAAATGCGTAGGTGGGCGTAGTTTCTCGCCCACTTTGCATAGCTTCGCGTAGCCCCACTACGCACACTACGCCCAGGGTTATTCATTAGTAGGAGGCTACTTCCCAGGAAACAGAGGTGGAGTGCAATTGAAAGGGAAGCTTTTGCTGTGGTCTGGGCACTGGAGAAGCTAAGGGCCTACTTGTTTGGGACTCACTTCCCGGTTCAGACAGACCACAGGCCCCTCAGACGGTTAATGCAGATGAGGGGTGAGAACCTAAAACTGTTGAACTGGTCCATCTCTCTACAGGGAATGGACTTTACGATGGAACACCGCCTGGTACAGAACACTCAAATGCTGATGGTTTGTCCAGGTTCATCCGCCTTAGTGATGAGAACTCCCAAGAGGGTAGGTAGTTCTCCCTACTTTTCAGCTAGAGGGGACAAATGTTAGACCTGGCATCCTTGACGTGATTCTTCCTGACTTTTTTCCTCTCCCCCCTGTGTTTTTGATCCTATGCTGGATTTCGGTTTTGCTGGTTTAGATGCTTTCGGCACTTTGCCACTGATGATCATTGTCAAAGTGCAAATGCTCCTGGGTAAATTCTTATTGTGATTGGTTATCTACGATCGACATATATGTCTTACCAGTAGGTCCCTAGTAAAGTGCACTGAGTGTGCCAGGGCTGGTTACTCAAATGCTACTAGTGGGCTTGCGACACTGATTGTGCCACCCACATAAGTAGCCCTGAAAAGATGTCTCAGGCCTGCCACTGCAGTGCCTGTGCGCAGTTTGTTGACTGCCATGTTGACCTGGCCAGTGCACCTATTTGCCAGACCTTACCCTTCCCTTTCCTTACACATAGGGCACCCCTATGGAAGGCCCAAGGCACCCCCCTGGGAAGGGTGCAGTGTATGATAACTTTTGTCTCATCTACAGGTACTCTGGTGCAAAGTCACGCATCCATAGATTTCTATGCTACAATTTCTTAAACCCTTTTTAAAGTCATATTTTCAAACTGTGTTTGTTTGATTTCTTTTGTTTTGGTCTTGTGTAGTCTAGATAAAGATACTTTATTTTTCTAAACTGGTGTGGTGTCCATGTGTGGTGTCTTCACTGTGTTACTGTGAGTGTTGGTCCAAATACTTTACACATTGCCTTTGGGATACGCCAGTCTGCTTGTGCCAAGCTACCAAGGGGGTGAGAAGGGGTTATCTAAAGTGTGTATCCCCCTTACCCTGACTAGAAGCAAGGGTCCCTATTTGGTCAAAGGTACCTAACTCTGCCAAGTAGAGACCCCCAGTTCTAACAGGAGTCAGAAATAAAAGGAAATTGTTTCAGATTATTCAGGTTATTATTGCAAATGTGATATGATGATGCATAGTGTCAATATGTAGGAAAGTGCCTCTTTTGCATGTTTAGCCCCCCTTTTTGCCTGATGCCTGATGTACTTTTAAACTGTAAGTGCTCTGGGTCTCTGCTAACCTGGTTCCCATTGACAGATCTCTTTCCCAAAACACAATACCACGATTGGCACAACTTTGGCTACCCCTGTAAGTTCCTATTAAGTGGTTCCTCTTGGGCTGCAGCGCTGTTTCTGCTCCCCTAGGCCCCCCTCACCAAGGCCGTTCACTCTGTCATGGCAGGCTGTGTGTCTTGATGCAGGAAAATAAGAAACGTCAACATGGCTCAGCTTGCCATGACAACAATACACTTCATAAGATATAGGTATAGTCACCCCTACTCCAGGCATTTAGTACTAAGGCAGGGTGTGCTATATCCTACATGAGGGCATATCAGCATGAGCAGATAGGTCCCTACAATCTCCAGTCCATTTTGTGATGTTGTAAGTGAACAGGGAAGCCATAAAGAGTACATGGGCTGGATACTTGTCAACACACCACCCCTAGGGCAGGGCAAGGTGAGGTGAGCCCTTCTACTGAATTTCCACCATCTTGAGATGGTGAGAAAACCTCTAATTGGGGCTAGGGTAGAGCCTCTTCCCACAGAAAGTGGTCACTAAAGAGTATAGACATCCTAAAGGTAGACAGAACCATGGCTTGTACCTGTCTCACCTCGTACCACCCCTACATTTAATATGTAGGTGGCTTCACAAGAACTGAACCTCAGATCCATTGGACCAAAGAAGACCATGACAAAGAAGACCCGATGTACAAGAGCTGAAGCCCTGCTGCAGAAAGAAAAGGCACCAAAACCTGTAAGCTGCAAGAAGGAATGGACAATCGCTGATGCTGTGTTGTCCTAAAACCTGCAAGGATTCCAAGAACTCTGGGGCACTTCCAGCCTTGAGAAATCCCTGAGAAGCTCTCTTGGAGTGAACGTATCACTCCCCTGCACAGGACAGGCACCGATCTTGTGAAGTCCAGTTTGTCGACTTGCTGCTCCCTGACGACCACGACGCAACACGAAAGCAAGAAGAGGTACAACCGTCCAGGAGGGTCAGATCTGTCTCTTCACCAAGTTTGATGGCACCACGGCCTACCAGAGCCACAGCATACAAATACCCAGGATACCAGACCCCCCACTGGTCAAAAACAAGTAGAAGAGTCCACACTGGACTCCCAAATCACCAGAAGCCAGCACCCATCGAGGGTTGATGAGCCACCTGAGACCCATTTCATGAGTGGCTCAGCTCTCCCGAGATCGCCTCTCCAAGTTGCCTGCTTCTGACCGCGAAGACCCTAAAAATGCCTAATGCCCGGCTGACCTGTTTGCTATGCACCCGGCCCCAGTGGCCCCAGCACCAACCAACCCACTCTGCTTACATGGTTCCCAGGTCCTTGCAGCCTCCTCCCTCTAAGGAGACCCACTGGACGTACGTGTAAGATCTTTTGAGCATTGCATTATCACGTGCCCCCCCTCTGCCTTTGTGTACCAGATTCCAAGACCCTCAGCACTCTGCTCCCTCCTGATCTCGGACACTCCCGAACTTCTCCTGCTGGAACATTGGACCTGGCCCCGAAATTGACCCAAAACGAGAAGGTGAACTTTGTGAAAGCATTGACTGATTTTATGTATTTTTTTAATTTTCTACCCATTGATTACTATTTTGAGTAATTGCGCACTAATGTGATGCATTTTCCAATCTCTTTACAAATTGTAGCTCGAAAAGTACTTACCTTGACCTTTGTTCTTGGTCTCTAAAAATATATACAAAAAGCCTTTAATTTTACAAACTGTTCCCTGATTTATTCTTGAATGTGTGTCTCATTTTGGCCTTTGTGTGTGATAACAAATGCTTAGCACTGCCCTATGATAAGCCTAATTGCTCACCCACACTAACAAAAAAAGAGCATTAGAAGTAGATACTTTTACCTCTGCCTACCTATTGGTGAATCACTGAACTCCCTGTACAGTGCACTTTATTTTAGTGCACTGAAGAGAGAGACAGCTTCCTACACAAAATGTTTACAACCATAGACCTAGCACCTGCATACCACCAGATACAATTACATGTAGCCTCTAGAGATCTAACACCATAAATACCTCCTTGGAAACTTCAGTTTTACAAAGAGCCATGAATAATATGTTCGATGGGCTAACAGGTGTATAATATTTTTCAATTCTGTGTTGGTACAAGATGTGGCAGGAGATACAAACGGAAACTTTGCCATCCTAAAAGCTATTAGTAAGTTCGATGTTATTTATTGAGACTTATGTTAGACAAGTTTACATTTCGATGTGGAACATTTTTTCAGGATTGTACAGAGTATTGTTGCAGAGATAAGACATAGAAAGCCAGTACTCCACCCAAAGTTTGTATATAATTATTTTCAGGACCATGGAAGAAGGATGAATATCTAGGACCTCTTGTCAGTGAAAGCACAGTACATATAACTTGGCTAAAATGAATATGTCCTCATGCTAGCCAGCAACTGATTTTATCTCTTAGTTGGATGAAATAGAATAAGGGTGTGGTGAATGTGTGTACTATTGATTACTTGAGATTGATGGTATTGGAGAAACAGAAAGAAGGAAAAGCCTGACACTATAAAAAAAAAGTCAGTTGAGACGATGTCTGTTTGCGTGAGGGATAACATTTATGATCATAATTCCAGTGCGAATAAACAGGCGTTCTGAATGTAATAATGCTGTGAAAGTGCATAAAACAGTTAAATAGTGCAGTAAAAACCCAGGATGCTTACGTTTGGAATTTTAACACGTTTATGTGTTCTAGATTGTTAGAGAAACTGAATTAAGAAATCATCAGGGGTCTTAGATCATGTGATGAGTGTGTATTGAATGGGCCAGCAGTAGTTAATCAATCAATCAGGGAATTGTAAGCAGGCTACGCACCCCTGAGGGTCTCAAGATACTGAGGGGGGTTCTTTTCGCGGTCATGGCCGCAACCTAGGGCTGCTCTGTGGCTCTCCTGTCCTACCAAGCAAATCTGATACACTGATCCAACAACGACCTGCAGAATTGTAAGCCAGAGCGCAAGCGGAGCCTGATAAGACGTCCCTGGGCGAAATCCGAAGCGAAGGGCTATAGTTACTCCAATTGGCATATTGGGGCCTGAAACTGGTGAAGCCGGGACCTCGAGTGTTGAAGGTGGCTGGCGGCGGAGGCAGGAATGTGGGTGAGACCCCCTCCCCCACCCTCGGGGGGTCGGAGACTCCGTGGCGGAAGATCAGAAATCATCATTAAAGCCCCCCCCTTGGGACCTTGCCGCAACGGTCAGGACTGCTGTGCTGGGAACTGCAGCCCCCGGAAGGGATAACCCGTGACGATAGCAGCCCACAGAATCTCTACAGGGGCCCCGTGTGGGCATCTGGCGGTTCAGAAGCAGATCCCGCAACCTGGCAGGTACGTGTGTGCTGTTGCCCGGGACCGCTCCTTGTGCCGTGGGCGGGCCCCCACATCCCGGCCTGTCCTTTGGTAGCAATGGCAGCGGGACAAGGAAAGCGGCTCCCGCGGGACGCTTCTCTCGTCCCCTCCTCGCTTGCCTCGGAATAGGAGTCAGCGGGGGATCGGAACCTTCGGATGCAGCCCGCGATGCTGGTACGCGGCTGCACCTCTTGTTGTAATGAAGACAGGGGACACTCGCAGCTCCGCTTGACAGACTAGGAGGTAAGCAGCGGTGCTGGGAGTCTGGTTGAGTGCGTTGGGAGCCCAGCCGAGGTTGGTCTGGCCTTACTGATTCGGCCCTCTTAGTCTGTTTTCCCTGGAACTGGCAGCTCGTGGGGAGTCTCTGTTGGACAGTCTTGGGCTGTCCGGAGAGGGTGTAGATGATAAGAGTGACACAGGCATTTCCACATAACTTCAACAGGCAGGTTGCGGCCACGCAGTCCAAACACCCTGCCTCCCTTCCCCTACTTGGTATATTGGTGACTTGGGGACTGACTGCTAGTAGCAACTCCTTGCGGCCTGCTGCATTGCTCAAAAGATATCAACAACCTAGGGCCGGGTGGCGATCTGTTGTTCCACAACTTAGACTCTCTCTGTGGCTTCCACCGCCCGTAGATCTCACTGTGAATACAGTGAACAGCGACTCTGCAGCCGGCGACGCCCTTGTGGGGTCCCCCTCCACTGCTTGCGTCCGCTTCCTGGGTCCTAATCTTCATCCAGGAACGGCGTAGTCCACTCAGCAGCATCTACATAATTTCACATCTGCTCGTCGCACTGGGGCAGACCCCGGAGGGACCTTTCAGGGCAAATCCTACCTGAAGCCACTTTGTGTCTCAGTGAGTGTTCAGTGAGGGCCTCGTCATGTCCAGCGCTAAGGGCTCCCAGGTGCCCCAGCAGAGTAGGCTCAACCACTTCACCAGCCAAAGGCTGACCTTCCAGACAGAAACGCGGCCAGTGACAAACCACAAGGCGGAGCTGAGCATGACGCCGGTGAACCCACGATGAAGGACCTGATGGCAGCTATTATTGGTGTCCGCTTCTATGTTGACACCCTCGACTCGGAAGTAACGCTAATCAGAGCGTATCTCACAAAGTACAGAGAGAAGGTCAAACAATTAGAAATTATCACCGCCAGTCTTGTGGAGGACACCTCGCAACTGCAAACGGACATTGGGGAGCTTCAATCATTCCGCAAATATACAGAGGACAAGCTGGACGACTATGAGGGGCGCCTTAGACGTAATAACATCCGCATTCTTGGTGTTCCAGAGAAATCAGAGGGTCCTGCTGCTGATCTGTTCATTTAAGAACTGATCCTGACAAAACTACAACCAAAAAGCGCCTTTCTAAACTTTTCGTCATTGAGAGAGCCCACAGAGTACCAGGGGGTCGCCCAAAGCCATGGGACCTCCCTCATCCAATACTGGCCTGGCTCCTCAACTATAGAGACAGAGACATGATCCTCCAGGCGGTGAGAGTTGCACCTCCGATCCAACTAGACAACTCTGAACTCACCCTCTTCCCCGACTTCACCCGGGCGGTGCCGCTGAGGCGCCGCTCCTTCGTTAATGTTAAAATCAGATTGAAGGAAAAAGGTCTCAAGTACGCCATGCTCTTCCCAGCATACCTGAGATTTGAACTGGATGGCAAAACCCGCTTCTTTGACCTCCCGGTGGTGGCGTCCGACTGGCTGGACGGTCTTCGGATCCCACCGGAACAGAACGCTACCGATCATTAACTTCCGCGGCGAACTCTCTTGGAAGGGCATTTTGTAGCCTTCACACTCCCTTTGCCGTTGCTGCAACTTGATCCACCGGCACTCGTAAAGAGCTGGGACTGAACCCTGCGCCGGCCTCCCGGGAACTTTCATGCTCGATGATCCGAATGTCTGGCCCGTTCTCCATTGATACACTGTAATGGTAGGCGGGGGAGCCATCGGAACTCTGTGGCCTCCCCCTGTGTGTTTGTCTTTCACTAGAATAGTTGGGCTATAGGCACTCTGCATTTAAATAACATGGGAAGTTCTGAGCCTGGAGTGCAGGGGAGCAGGGTGGGGGGATGTTGGGAAGGGTTGTTTCTTAAGTTGTTTGTTGTTTCTTTGTACTATCTCGATGGTACGATTTATACACGTAAACCCACTAATGTGGTCTTGTCTAACTGTCAATGGGAGTACAGTGTAACAGAGAAATCAGAATCCTGAGTTGGAATGTTAACGATTTGGGGGACAAGATTAAGAGGAGTGTTGTATTGCAATATATTAGACGACAATCGCCAGACATCGTGTTACTCCAGGAAGCACATCTCATTGGCAACACATGCAAAGCTAGGCACAGAGGGGATTTTCGATGGTGGCGCATGCAGGTTTCACCTCTAGCTCCAGGGGAGTAGGTATTATGCAAATATGCAAAAAAAATTGTTTCCTTTCTCACTCTCCTCTACATATGTAGATGACCGGGGCAGATATGTCGGAATCACGGGTTCTTGCGAGGACAGATCTTTCACCTTTCTGTCAATATACATGCCCCCTGGATGCAGGGCACGACATTTGCGGACCTTAGTGCTATACTCCTGGCGTTGCCCTGACGGAGACAGAATATTATCTATACCTGCAAATCAGACATCCGCGGCTAACAGCATTTCCCGATGACCCAACTCCACTGGACGCCTCCCCATTAGAATATGGACTGTTGGATGGACCCCTGCCTGATAGGGCCATCTCCCTAACATATCAGAAACTTATTAACAATATCGACAACCCCCTACTGAAACTGCAAGAAAAATGGACTGAGGACGGAATAGAACTAGATGACGAAGCCTGGCAGGAGGCGGTCTCCTCCCCTAAAACGGTCGCTATCCCAGTGTGACTCAGACTGGTGCAGCTAAAGATCCTTCACAGAATCTACATCACTGGTCTCCAATTGGTCCACATGGGGGGGTGTCGGATGGTTCTTGTAGGAGAGGTTGCGCACAATTGGGCACATTCATGCATATACTCTGGCACTGTGATCACATTCAGGTATACTGCGTAACATTCACAAGGTCATGAGTGAAGTGCTAGGGGTAGACATTACACTGAAAGCGCCCAGGTTCCTCCTTAACATTTGGGAGCCTACTGACCTCAACACCCATACTATGCAATGGGTCACGCTTGGTTGCATGATCGCCAAAAGAAATTTTGCGCAGTTCTGGGGAGCCCCGCATCCGCCTCCAGTTATGGCTTGGCAGCAGGACCTTGACTGGTGTATGCTGAGGAAGAAAACAGTCTATGTCGCTCGAGGTTGTCACCGCAAATGGTCTAAGATTTGGGCCCCCTGGAACACATACCGGGGCGATATGTGTACCCCTCCCCATGAAACTGCTGATGATGACCCACCAACCCTGTGAATTTCAATGAATGATGCTGCTGTATTGTATGTAATCTGATTTCACTGTAACCCACAATTGATTCTGTGCATATGAACCTCATGTCGAGACTGTTGAATATAAAGATTTACAAAAAAAAAAAGATACTGAGGAAGGTACGCAGAGCCGTTCAGCCGAAGAGCCAGGTCTTGAGGGTCTTCCTGAAAGTGTTCAGGGAGGGGGAGCATCTGAAGTCTGCTGGTAGCTTGTTTCAGGTCTTGGCTGCAATGTGGGAGAACGATCTGCCACCTGCTCTGGTTCTGTGGATGTGCGGGGTTTCGGCCAGTGCAAGGTTGGCAGATCAGAGGTTTCTTTTGGGTACGTGGAAGTTTATTCTTTCGTTGAGGTGTTTGTGTCCGTTGCTGTTTAGGCATTTGTAGGCATGAGGGAGGATTTTTAAGGTGACTCGCTTTTCCACGGGGAGCCAGTGGAGTCTCCTTAGGTGTTGGCTGATGTGTTCGTGCCGGGGGATGCCGAGGACGAGTCTGGCCGCGGTTTTCTGTATTGTCTGGAGCTTGCTGAGTAGGGACTTGTTGATGCATGCATAGAGAGCGTTTCCATAGTCCAGTCTGCTGGTGTTGAGTGCATGGGTGAAAATAATGAGCGCGATTGGAGAACAATATATAAACCAACAGAGTGAATAATATGTAAAGCAACATATCTCAAGGATTTTATATTGATTTATAGCTATATTGCAAAATATTTTTTTTCATTTCCTATATTCTTTTGTAAATATTTGCATACAAACTGCATTTCATCATTACAATATAAAATTATTTGAAGATTCCATTTTCATATATCAATACATATAGTTTGAATTTTCCTTTACTACATTTCCTGATATTTGTGTGTGCTCTCAAGTGCTGTTTCCTTTTCTTGTATAAAAAGGAAGATGTGTGGCCTTCTATGTTAGGAGCAGAATGTTGGAATGTCAAACAAACATTCTGTTTGAGAGGAAGAAAGGGAAAATTGGTCAATACACAGTGGAAATCTTGGTTGTAGAATGTGTGCAAGATAATCATGCTGTAATGTTTATAGAATATGAGTAAATACAGTACTTGGATCCATCATAATGTCCCTTTTTCCTTACAGCTTTATGATGTCTATGGACCTGTTTTCACCATTTATATAGGTCCTCGTCCAGTGATGGTTATATGTGGATACGATGCTCTAAAGGAAGCCTTTATTGACCAGGGAGATGCGTTTGTTTCCAGAGGGGCAGCACCCGCAATTGAGAGAATATTTCATGATTCTGGTGAGTAGAGTTTTGAGAAGTATAAAAAAGAAAACAATCCATACTCAAAAGTATGGTTAGTCAGTTCATGAATCTGTGTTTCTCATTCTGCTTTTTCTCTAATACCCAAATAATGCTGTGTTTCGTATTTTGATTGGCTTATGTACTACACGGTGAGCAATGCCAATACTCTAAATAATCACCTTTCCACAATTGGAGGGTGATACAAAAACAACTTTAAGGGTTTATGAAGTAGGGATTGCTTGGCTTGCACAGAGCTTGCATACTACTGTACATGTTATTCTTTGCAATATATATTACACTACACTGGTTTTTAGCACTAGTGTGCCTTAACAGTAACTTGAGAATTCAGGTCATTAAACTCATCTTCCTTAATCATACATTACAACTTACTAAATACGTAATTCTGAGTTCGGTAACACTTGAATGTTTACCTTATACCTATTCTTGTAACATCAATTGTTTACTTAATTTGTACTGCCTCTGTGTAACTGCATGGTAATTATACAGCCTTGATCATGCTCCTAAGCCATAATATAAAAGGCATATTGGCATGTGGATTTTCATCCCCTTCAAACTCTTGATGCTTTTGGCAGATGATGGATGTTTAATATTACCCAACTCAATGGTACTGACCTCAGGTTAGGAACTTTTTCAGGTCCCAGAACAGTTGGTTGTTAGTAGGCTCTGACTGTGAGCATCAGACCTTGTAGGACTGGTGGGCTGGTGCTTAAAAATGTGAATGAGCCCAAACCTGAGCATAATATAAACTTCCTTGTGTCTTTACACTCAGCGTAGCAAAGTTGATCAGTCCAAGGCTTACTCTGGGAAATGGTGTGGGGTTATAGACTTAGAACACAACAGGCCACATAAAATCAATCAATTTCCAGCCTATGATTGAGCTTATAAAAAGGAAATGTACTTTTTTTTTGCAAACCAAACAAAATTGCACAAACATATCAGAGAGCACTTTTTATAGGAGTCTGAATTCAGTTGGAGGAATAGCCTCTACTGTTATTTTTGGAAAGAGTTTAATCAATTACTAACCAAATGGACTTATGATCCTCTTGAGGAAATCCTATGAAAAAATGTTCATGTGGTGCTCATCTTCCTTAATCTGGCTAACCCCTTTTTTTTTAGGTATGATGGGTTCAGACTTAATTAAATATTGGTCCCCCTCGGTCTGGAGTCTGAATTGAATAGCATAATTGGTCAGGTGAGCCTAGCAAGCCAATGTAATAGTCCTGGAGCAGTGATACTCAGTTTGCACTTCTCATCGTATTAAGGTCTTCATTGTGTACAGTTTCCTTGGGCCCAAACACAAGCCTCACACCTAAAAAGCTAGGAGCCCAACAGGGATTTCAATGGAGATCAAGATAATCATAATTTTGTAAACAAATATTCAACCTTTCTTTGTTCTTTACATAAAAAGCTTATTTTTTCTAGTTTCAAAAGGGTATGTTTATGGAGCATAAAAGGGAAAAAAAACATCACTACATTTCATATAGCAAAATCCAAAACTTTACATTGTAAAAAGGATAAAATGACAATGATGATATAGTACAAAGCATAAAGTTGTAAAGAAAAATTAGAGTGTGTAGCTGGAAGCAAAACCAAAGAGGCAAGGCTAAAAACATCAATTAGTACAAAGCTAGAACATGTATGGCAAAAGAAGATATGTCAATAAATCAAAAATGTTCACAAAAGAGGACAAAGTTCCTATACCAGGGTGCAAAAGTCACCCACAAATCTGAGTGCAAATAGTCACCCATACCTTAAAAACAGGGAAGAATGGGGAAAAGTAATCCTAGGTAAAAAATACCCTGATGGGAGAGGGAAAGACATACTACATCCTCTGCTGCCCTCACACACCCCGGAGGATGTCATGCTTCATCATCGGGCAATTTTGCTACTCGTAGGGCCGGCGCTGCAATTCCCTACGGGTCCCCGAAGGGTCACTTTATCGGAGATCTTTTAGAGGATTAGCCGGATGTTGCATGCAGGTGTGTGGGGAAGGGTAAGGGAGGGTAAATCAATTACGTGCAAACATGATAGTGTGATAAAATCAAGGGTATGGAAGCAGCGACAAGATTGTCTAAGTAACCCTTGGCAGTTAAAAGTACTGCTTAAAAACGACTGACCCCACAAGGCCCACTATGCCTGGGTTGTACTAGTCAAGGTCAACATGTTTCGTGCCTCTATCGCCCGTAGGTCATTGGTGCTTCGTCAGGACCAAAAACAAAGTGAAGTGCACGTGAGTAAAATACATAAAAGTTAAAATGAGAACCCTCTTATCTCATCCAGGACGGATCAGGAGACCTGTGTCCCCACTATGTGGTTGTAGCTGTTACATAGAAGCTGCTCCTGGATGATACCCTCTTATCTCATCCAGGGCGGATCAGGAGACCTGTGTCCCCACTATGTGGTTGTAGCTGTTACATAGAAGCTGCTCCTGGATGATACCAAATATTAATTAAAGCTCTCCTCCAGTGGTCAAGGGAATGGACGCCCGCGAAAGGTCGGGTAAGTAATGCGGGTGTAGCCTCTAGTACACCTACCCCTGTCCAAACGCTCGCCGAGAATGAAGAGAAAATCAAAAATGACAATAAGAGAGAGTTTAAGGAGGTTGGGCAACTTCCTGTATGTAGTATGCGCTGAGCGCGAGGGACTCGGCGCAGACTACAGCAGAAGCAGGACAAGTTCTGTTTTTCATATCCAGGTTCTCATTAAGTGCCCTGGATTCTCCTACAATAAATATTCGGCACTGAATGATGCCAATCAGCAGCCAGCTGCTCTTCCAGTATTGATTCTGTACTAAAGTCTCCCACGCTCAACTACAAAGGAGCACAGCGTTTCACAGGCGCTTGCAACCCCGGATGTTATTTAACAGCATTCCAGCCTAATTCAGCTTGCTCACCTATGTATGACCTGAAGATAAACTCAAATAATTGAGTTCAAAACGCTATCCACCCCCTACAACATGAACTCCTTTTACTCTGTAAAAATCTTCTAAAGGAGCTTCTATTACTGTTGTCAATGCCATGTCTATATTTTAATACCAACCTCACTTTTCACGTCACGCTTATTGTCACTTATTGTGTGAGCACCTGAATACTATTGTTTTAGAATAAACATCTGTCATATACTGACCTACTTGTCCCTCCTTATATTACTTACCACTCCCTTTTAAGAAAAAACTTCCTACTCTCAATCATAGTGCCCCCCACAGGGTCACTTCTGCATGGACCTTTAGGCCACACCCAAACCATTGTTTCCCAAAACATGCTTCATCATAGGGATGCTCCTCATTGGGCCGGCGCGGCAATGCCCAAAGGGCTCCGCAGGGGGCTCTTTGCCTGACTTCTTTTAAGCTGCTGTAGTGAAGTATGAGGTGTGATGTTAGGGTGCTGAGACCCCTGAAGGAACTGTCCTAGAAGAACTTGAACCTGACCAGGTTGAGTTTCTTGGGACTGGGGGGGCCTTCAAGGGCAGACTTGAGGCAGGCACAGTTAGACTGCCCCTCTCTTGAACCCCTCAGACAGCAAGCTGCTTCTGAGGCTGCTGGGAATGCTACAGGTACCCATAAAGTTTACTGGGATGAAGGACTCTTTTATTCTGAGGGTAGAGACCCCAAGCCTGGTGCTTCCAGGAGGTTGGTCCTACCTCAGGCCTTTAGGGGTTTCCTTCTTACCTTAGCCCATGATATTCCCTTAGCAGGACCTCTAGGCCAGAACAAGACTTGGGACAGGCTTTTCCCTCACTTTCACTGGCCCCATATGTCGGAAGATACTAAGGAGTTTTGCCGCTCCTGTGTGACCTGCCAAGCCAGTGGCAAATCAGGTGGCACAACAAAGGCCCCCCTCATACCACTACCTGTGGTGGGGGTACCCTTTGAAAGAGTAGGGGTTGACATTGTTCGACCAATGGATCCCCAAACAGCCTCTGGGCACAGATTTATACTGGTGGTAGTGGATCATGCCACCAGGTATCCAGAAGCTATTCCCCTAAGGACCACAACAGCACCTGTTGTGGAAAGAGCCCTCCTGGGAGTTTTCTCAAGAGTGGGCTTTCCAAAGGAGGTTGTCTCAGACAGAGGTGCAAGCTTCATGTCTGGGTACTTGACTGCTATGTGGAAGGAGTGTGGTGTTAATTACAAATTCACTACATCCTACCATCCACAGTGCAATGGGCTTGTTGAAAGATTTAACAAGACCCTCAAGGGTATGATCAAGGGTTTACCTGAAAAGCTTAGGCGAAGATGGGACATCCTTCTACCCTGCCTTCTGTTTGCTTACAGAGAGTTCCCACAAAGGAGGTTGGCTACAGCCCTTTTGAACTTTTGTTTGGGCATCCTGTAAGGGGACCCCTATGTCTGGTGAAGGAAGGATAAGAGTTACCTCTCAAAAAGCCTAAACAAGACATAGTGGACTATGTACTTGGTCTCCGCTCCAGGATGGCTGAGTATATGAAGAAGGCTTCTTAAAATCTTGAGGCTAGCCAAGAACTCCAAAAAGCTTAGCATGACCAAAAGGCTGTGCTGACTGAGTACCAGCCAGGACAGAAGGTGTGGTTGTTGGAGCCAGTGGCCCCAGCAGCACTCCAGGACAAATGGTCTGGACCCCACACAATTGTTGAGCAAAAGGGAGAGGTCACCTACTTGGTGGACCTTGGAACTCCCAGGAGCCCCCACAGGGTGCTCCATGTCAACGGACTCAAAGCATATGTTGACAGGGCAGACATGGGCTTGCTCGTGGCTATAGATGAGGGACAGGAGGAAGAGAGTGACCCTCTCCCAGACCTGTTGACTCAGAACCCTGATGATGGTTCAGTTGATGGTGTGGCCTTAGCTGGCAGCCTCACTGACCAGCAGCAACAGGACTGCAGACAAGTTCTACAGTCCTTCAGACATATGTTTTCATTGACACCTAGTCAGACTAACTGGTGCACCCATGAGGTGGACACTGGTGACAGTCTGCCTGTGAAGAGTAAGATCTACAGGCAACCTGACCATGTCAGGGACTGTATAAAGACTGAGGGACAGAAAATGCTGGAGTTGGGAGTCATTGAGCCATCAGAGAGCCCCTGGGCCAGCCCAGTAGTCCTTGTACCAAAACCTCACACCCAAGATGGTGAGAGAGAGATGAGGTTCTGTGTGAACTATAGAGGTCTCAATGCTGTCACTAGGACATATGCTCACCCAATTCTAAGAGCAGATGAGCTCATTGATAGATTGGCTTCTGCCAAGTTTCTGAGCACATTTGATTTGACAGCTGGCTATTGGCAGATCAGGTTAGCTGAGGATGCCAAGGCCAAAACTGCTTTCTCAACCCCAGGAGGTCATTATCAATTTGTGGTAATGCCCTTTGGCTTGAAGAATGCACCTGCCACTTTCCAAATGTTGGGGAACCAAGTCCTCACTGGGTTGGATGACTTTTGTGCAGCTTATCATGATGATATTGCTGTCTTCAGCTCCACCTGAGAGGATCACCAGATCCACCTGAAGAAGGTTTTAGAGACCCTGCAGAAGGCATGCCTAACTCTCAAGGCCACAAAGTGCTGGATAGGGCAGAGTAAGGTTGTGTACCTGGGCCACCTTGTAGGTGGGGGTCAGGTTCAACCACTGGAGAGTAAGATCCAGACCATCAAGGACTGGGCTTCTTTAACCACCCAGACACAGGTCAGAGCTTTCTTGTCCTGTCTGGTTACTACAGAAAGTTTGTTAAGAACTATGGGTCCATTGTGACACCACTTAATGACTTGACTTCAAAGAAGATGTTAAAAAAGGTTCAGTGGACAGTAAGCTGTCAAAAGGCATTTGATGACCTGGAGAAGGCCATGTGCTCTGCACCTATCTTGAAGAGTCCTGACTACTCCAAAGAGTTTATTGTCCAAACAGATGCTTCTGAGTTGGGGGTGGGAGCTGTGCTTTCACAACTTAATGTAGATGGTCAAGACCAGCCCATTGCTTTTATTAGCAGAAGGCTGACCCCTAGAGAGAAACGTTGGTCAGCCATTGAGAGGGAGGCCTTCGCTGTGGTTTGGGCCCTGAAGAAGTTGAGGCCGTACTTGTTTGGCACTCACTTCAAGATTCAGACCGACTACAAGCCCCTCTTGAGGCTAAATCAGATGAAGGGTGAGAATCCCAAACTGCTCAGGTGGTCCATTTCCCTACAGGGGATGGACTTTACAGTGGAGCACAGACCAGGGACTGACCATGGCATGCAGATGGTCTCTCCAGGTACTTCCACTTAGAACATGAAGACACAACTGGTCAAGGTTAGTCTAATGTCCCTGCGTTTGGGGGGGGGGTTATGTAGGAGAGTAGGGTCTGCTTTCCTATGGTCACCCCATTTTTAGCTTTTTGCTTCACTGGTTTTTGACTTAATGTGGCTGTGGGCCTGCTAATCAGACCCACAGCCCTGCTGTTCTCTCTCTACATTTCACACCATGTACTTTAGGTACATCACCAATTGGGATTTGGGTCACTCTTATGAGTCCCTGTACAGTGTACCATATGTACCCAGGGCATAGGTGCACCCAAGGCCTACCAGGGGCTGCAGCATATCTTATGTCACCCCTGGCTGGCCATCCAAACTGACACAACTGGCTGATCACTCAGCTGGGGCAAGGTTGTGTAATCACCCCTTGCTTAGGTATAGTATTCCTATACCTACCCTTATATATAGACACATATGCACCTATAAGTCACTCCTATGGCAGGCCTTAACAATCCTGAAGGCAGAGTGCTTGGTTTTATGTGAGATGGTGCTCTAGCATGAGCTGAGCCTATCTGCAGCTTTCGGAACCATGTCCTTATAGCTGTTCTATGATATAGTCATACCATATACTCTTAAGTGCATTATAATCCTCGCGGTTATTGCTAACTTTGGTTTGGCTTTATCAAAACATGTTGTGTAAGGTGTCATACACTTTGGAATACTACCCCCTTGCCAGTTCTGGCGACGGGGGTAGCATTCCACCCTTCTAGTGGGAGAAGACATGTTGTTCCTACTAATCCCGGTTAAAGTTAACCAGAGCCTCAGCATCACAAAATTGGTGCTGCTGCCACAGACACAAGTCTGACCTCCTGCTGCTGGGAGCCCTTCCAGCGAGGGAGGCTTGGACAATAGGTTTCCTGTCTTGGGAGGTGCTAGCACCACCCCAGACAGGCGATAGTGTTTCGGGGCAGGGAGGGCTGAATGAAATGAGACACTGCCTGGGGCACACAAGGTGTCCCATGCATAGTCCAGTAAAAACCGGTGCTGGGGCACTCTAGCCCCAGCTCTGGTGCAAAACTGGACAAAGGGAAAGGGGTGTAACCACCCCCTTCCTGGGTCCCACCCATAGGAGGGACCTAGCAGGTAATCCAGCCCCTAAATTTGGTATATAGGTAGGAGCTGAGTCCCAAGACTATAGATTTATCCTGACTGAAACTTGAAACGAAACTCTGGACCTTCGACATTCTACTCGACATAGCAGACTGAAGAATCTCCCTTGTTTTTGTAACTATGCAAGGAGTGACCACCCTGTGCAAGCAGGCACCATCAAGCGATCAATGGTTTGCTTTGTCGATGCTCCCGCTGGAGCCCGAGCACAGAGCCTGACAAGACCCGGACTTCCAGACTTCTAACAGCCCAATCCACAGTCACAGCAGAGCTGAGACCCTTGGAGGCGATGAGAGACGTGGGACCGGCCATCTTGGAAAGCCAGCAAATTGCTTTCCGTGCAACTTGTGAAGCACCCTCGAAGTTGTGCATTGGGGATTGAGAAGCCCTAGCCCCGCGCACCAACTGCTCCGAAGATCAGCCCTCCACACTCCATGAGTTCTGCTTGGGGCCCTTCTGCATTTTCCTGCTCGACGCATCTGTCCGGTCACTTGCCCGTTGGCTAGTGGCCTCTGTGACAACGAACCTTTTGATTCACACCACTGGTCTGGTTGCTCCAGAATGGCCCCTGCTTCCCTGAACAGGAGAAGCCCATCAGACCTTCCTGGTCTGATCAAGAAGCCATCTTCGATTCCTGCGTGGGTTGCCTTTGCCAAGGCTTGTTAACTCCAATCCAAAAGCCTACACCGCCGACGAGAGCTTTTGTGGGACAGTCGGTATCCAGCTCCTGGTTGTTGTCGATACCTCCTGGTCCACGTGGCTGCAGAGTCAAGCTTCACGACATCACCTGATTGCTTCGCGACATCGCCTGGTTCCTTCCTGGTTCCTTCCTGGTCACTGGCTAGTGACCCAGACTCTGTCCCCTCTGCTTTCAGGTACTCTTCATCCTCGATCCGCCCTTGGATCCACCCGGACCCTTTTCTCCTGGTTGCCTGCAGCATCTTTCTCTAAGGCTCCATAGGAATCCTTTGGGTGAGGTAACGCGAGTATTTCGGTACTCCTGTGGGTATTGACTATCCTAGTGTCCTAGTTTCAAGTAGGTTTTCCATAGTCCATCCGGAAGTGTCCTAAAAGAACTAGTTTCCAATTCTTTCGTTCCCATTCTAACTCTATGGTAACTTGCATGCGTGTAAAGACACTGAACGCGCATACCATGGGCCTCCTGCTCCCTAACCTTTGGTAGTACAGCGTAGCCCCAGCGATTCTACAAGGCCCTAGACCTTTCGTTTGTTCATGACGTGGTTCTTATACCACTATTTTAGTTAATGGTTCGAAGTGCCCCTAGGGCATTACTGTATTTTGTGCAACTTATTGTATTATAATTGAGTATCTTGTTATGTGCTTGTGCCTCTGACCTCATAAAGAGTTCAGAGGATTGTGTTAGAAATAAATACATATATATTTTGATATACAACCTGTGTGGTGTCATTTCACTTGGTATTAAAATGGTTACATATGGTAAAACAGCTGGCTTCACATGCCCTCTTGAGTTTAGCCTAGGACTGCTTTGTCCATGCTACCACTAGGATAGCTGTTCTATAAGGTTGACTTTACAACCATCACCATAAGGGTTGTTTGGACTGGTGCTAGGTGCCCACTAGATTAGTGAACATCATATACCAGGGCAACTTCTCACACCATTGATGAAAAGTACTATTTATTTCTGGTCTTCCTTGTTTCATCTTGCTTTTTTGCCAATGTAAAAGAGATGGCTAAATGATCAGTCCATATTAATCCTCATGCATATTTGTGCTAAGATTGACTTCAGGTTGATGAAATCAGATCTGTTGAGTTGCCAGCTGAATGGGTAGGTGGCAATAATTAACTGACTTAAATAAAAAATGTCCAGTGTTCTTTGTGTTTCTTCTTGTGTTTCAAAATGTCTTTGAAATCAAAAAACAGACCTCCTGTGCATTATCACAGATCTTTTTCAAAACTACCTTCCTCTCAATTTTTTCTTAATGATTTCAGTTATTCTGTAATATAACAGAGCTTTATTCCCATCATTATTCTGAGTTCCTCTTTCCCCAGAATTCTAGGTGCTCCTTGTAACAACAGGTTTGTGTCATTCAATTTTCTCATTTAATTCTGTAAGCTGGACAGATTTCTAAGTGGCATCTTCATGTGTGCCTTGTCATTCTACATAATGTAGTACCAGAGATTTGTTTGGTGTTTCGCTCCCAATGGAGCCTCTTCTCTTGTGCATTGGATTTTGATCATCCAGTGCTGCCATTCTGTGGTTTTAGGACAGTTGATTAGATTGCAGCAGTGGAAATAGTGGAATTGCACCACAGTGTCTCTAAGGCAATATTGCAGCATGGATAAACCGAAAAGGGAGTGACCCTGTACCAGGCTCAGTTAGTACACTCAATTACTTTTTGCAAAATGGGGCCAATATTAATACACATACGCTGAATTGGTTCCAGCTCCCAGGTCACTTCCATCTGTACATTGGGCTTCTCTCTTCTCCCCCCATTAGCCTTTTTGTTCAGGTAGCTGATAATTGTACTCCCTCCTTTATGTCATTCCAGATGCATGTGTGAGCACATTCTTATCACACAAAAAGATACTCAAGTGTAAACACACACGGGCAGTATTTAGGTACTTTTTGTAAGTGTTTGCATACATTTCACCACTTTCTATGTTTTTAGGGGTAACAATTTCTAATAATGAACGTTGGAAGCAGCTGCGCAAATTTAGTATTATGACGCTGAGAGATTTTGGGATGGGAAAAAGGCTGTTAGAAGACAAGATCACGGAAGAGGCCCGGTGCATGGTTGATCTCTTCAGAAACACCAAAGGTATGTATGATTGTCATATTTGTGATCTTATCTGAAAACGTCTTATGTGTTATTCTTATGTTATCAGTTGATTACATATTCAATCAGCATCTTTTATTGTATTTTATCTCCTGGACACAAAATAAATAAATAACCCAACTATTTGGTAAGGGAACACCACAATAATTTACACCTGCTTGCCCTGGTATCGCTATGTCAACTTCAGGTTTTCTTCTAAAATGAAGAAGGTAAATAAAGGACTAGACTGCATATGAGGCAAAGTTATCTTTATGTTTGCTGGCAGTGCAAGTTTATTTTCATGCAGATCCATTGAGCTCCCTTCATACCATGCAATTATGAAGGAGTGAATAGAAACGTAACCACTTCCGATTGTCTCGTGAAGAAGTGTGCACACTGGGGTCTTAGAGAAGAAGCTACCTGCATGTGTATGGAAAAGGAAACAATGGTTGACAAATATTCTAAGGAAGTGTCAGAAATATACCTTTTCCAAGTAAGACAGATGATCCCTAAGCGACTCTGTACAGGACCGGGTAAAACTTAAACAGGATACAGCACTGTTTAGGCATAGTAAATGATCATATGGTATTAAGGTGAGTAAATGGAATGATGCAAGAGAATCCTTTTTTAATTCTGGGTAGGGCGATATAAATGCGAGAATTCTTTTGAATGTATTTTTAATATGATAAACATATACTAATATATTATTCATCTTTGTTTGGTCCATTGTTGTATCAATATCTTTGTACACACCCCTGTTACAAGAGTATTCAGATAATATGCTTTGAAAACCTCTGCATTTGTTAAGAATATGTTGTAAATGAATCAGCTTAACTTGGGCATGATTTCAAGTTTAATAAAGTGTTGAATCTATTGCCATCTCCGAATGGAAGTTATTAGAGCATATTTATTAACTACTATCAATGTTCATTGCGTTAAAGTTAGGATAACCAGGCCTCGAGTTGACATGATTGGGCCTCAGCCTTCCAGTACTGGCATATGTTTTTGTACCTATGCAAGAAGTTCCATTGTATTCTTCGTGTTTAAAAGGCCTGCCAATGTTCTATCCCATTTGTGCTGAAATGAAATATAATTTTTCCGTAGTTTTGGAGGAAGCTGTATCCTAACTGTACTCACACCTGCACGAATTCAAAGATTTTTCTATTTGTGCAGACTCTAAAGGGTCTATTATGTTGAGTATGTGCAAAGATGTAGTGTTATTCTCTTGTTTTTAGGTTAAGAGTTAGCATCAATTATGCATTCTGATGGCGTTTTGTAGCAGTGTTGCAAATAATGAATCATGGGTTTATGAAAGTAAATGGGTTGTTGTTGGATTTGGAACTTTCTGCGGTGTCACAACCAAATTCTTTGCCTTACCCCTTCCATTTTTCTGAATTAGTTTTGCTGGCCTTAGGGCTCTGTGGACTTTACCGCTGCTAACCAGTGCTAAAGTGCCTGTGCTAACTTCCTAAGAGATGGTAAAATGTGCTTACACCTGTTTGGCATAATTAGCTTATTTATAAATCGCTAGTAAAGATGTATACCATATCCTCTGGGCCTGTCCTATAAATGCGACTAGTGGGCCTGCGGCATTTATTTTGCCACCCACTCCGAAACCTTAAAACATGCCCGAGGTCTGCCATTGCAGCCTGTATGCAGTTAAACCTGCCAATTCAAATAACCCTCTTCCAAAGCCTTAAACTCCCCTTTTATTACAAATATGTCACAGCTAAGGTATGCCTAAGGCAGCCCATAGGAAAGGGTGCATTGTAATTAAGAAGTTGATAATGCACCTTTAAGTTTTAAATATCCTGGTAGTGAAAAAATTCAAACGTTCCTTTTTTCACTACTGTGAGACCTACCTCTCCCATATTTGTTAGCCTATGTCAGATTGAAAACGCCACTGACCTTCAAGATCCAAACAGCGGGGGCGATGGTGCAATGACTGTCCACCTACTACCCCTTGTGTAAACTCTCAAAGAGTGACACAACCACTACCTTGTCAGAAAACACACAGGGGAAAAGGGGCATCGCGAAAATAATTTAGTGCTGCTGTCTATAACAAAAAGGCCTCTTCCGACTGGTTCTCATAGGAAGTAGACACGCCCTGTCTCTTGGAGAGTGCCACCCTGTAGGAGTGTACTGGATGCAAGAAAGGATAGAAGGATGTAATGCCATTCACCTCCTCTATCTATGAACAGTAGAAAGACAAAAAGACTTGTTTATCAAGGCATACATGCTCACATCCACTCAAAACAGCGGAAAGTATCACACTAGATTTCATCCAAATACGAAATCCAAACGCGAGTAATAACAAAATACCGAAACAGCCTTGTATCCAAAAGAAATTTCTTCACAGAAACGAGGCCTGAACAAACAGTCAGAAATGCAAAAAAGAAAAACAAAGAAGCACACAGAGTGCCAGAGGCTGATGCTTATTGTCTGCATATTAGTTTTGAAATCTTAACTCTCCTGTTACAATCACAGCGAGAGGAAACCTTGGATAGCTTTAGAGATTACACTGCGCGGTCCTCGGAGGCAAGATGGCGGCCGTGGAGTGGGCGGTGTAGGCAGCCCAGTCCCTCTTCCCTGGTACCGGACCCGAGAAAAGACGTGAAACCGGAGAAAATTACCTCAATTTGGCTATTTAGCGAGATTGTGTGGTGCGACGGAGAAAAGCATCGGCTTTCAGATCTTTTTTTTCCGTGCCTTTTGGTACCTTTTGGTGCCTGTCTGATGCTGAGGCGTCGGGAACATCGAGGATTGCAGAGAGAGCCCAGGAGCCGGGGAGGAGGCAGGGTGACTCTCAGGTGTGGCGCCGATAGTGGAGGAAGCCGGGATGCAGCCGTAGTCGAGCAGCAACAGCAGCAGCAGCAGCAGCGGGAGTGAAAGCCCTCTCACAGGTGTGGGAGAAGTCAGGACGCTGTTGAGCTGCAGATTGTGGGATCGGAACCTGCCTCTGTAGCAAATTCACTAAACGCAGGTTGTGGAAAACGGCCACCGATGTTGGGCGACTTATTGGTATTCAGGCGCAGAGCCCTGATACGGAGATTTCCCGCACTGTTCCTCTGCAGTTATCGCTGCGAAGTTTACCGTGGCCGAGGTAGTGCTACATCGAAGAGGAAGATGCCGTCAAAAGCCCCGTCAAAGCCAAATGAGGGGGTGAAAGTGATTACCCGTAGCGTGAAAGCTAAGGATCAAGTCGGAGGAGCTGAGGCAGGAGGAATGGGTGGCAGTGCGGTTGTGGATTGCAGCGAAGAAGGTGAGCGAGCCTCAGGCAGGCTTGGCAGTTCGGGCTGGACTGTTCCCAGAAGGCACAGGGTCAGACTGATTTGCATATAGCCATGTCTGAACTGGGGTGGCGGAGTGAGCTAAAGAACGGTGATGGATTAAACCCAGATCAGTTGACTGGGGGTGAGTGTTTGTATTGTCAACGCTCCGTCCATCATCACCTTTGGTTTTTCTTGACTCTAAGAAACGTCAAATTTTAGCTAAAATTATACAGATAATACAGGTAGATGTATTGTGTTTACAGGAAACGCACGTAGCATGGGCTAACAGAGATTACTTAAAAAACATGGGAATGGAATTAGTTGCTTTTTCTAAACAAACTGGAATCAAAAGAAGAGTGGCGATACTTAAGAAAAGGGGTGTTGGAGAATGTGTAAGGGCTGAGGCGGATAAATGGGGCGGATGGGCTATTTGTGAATTCAAGGTGGGGCACCAAAGGTTTTCACTCTGTAATGTGTTTGGACCGAATTTGGACGATGCGGAAATTTTTAATTTTCTGAATTTAGAATTAGCACAATGAACCTTGCCCGTGTTAATGTGTGGTGACTTTAATATTCATATTGATTCACGTATGAATATTAGAAATAATACGGCACACCCATGAAGAAAGAAAAATTTTATACGTCTTTAAGGAATTTGTTAATGGACCATGGTCTTCACGATGTTCGGAATGCAAAATACTCAGGGGATTCGGGGTTTACCTTTTACTCTGCTCCTCGTTCTAAGTTTGTACGTTTGGATTATTTCTTTATAACGCATGAGCTGCTAACTAAAGTCCAAATTGAGATTCATCCGAAATTGGTTTCAGACCATAACCCGATTGTTTTAGAGTTGGCTTTAGATTCGCAAGAGAAAGTAGAACTCCAACAGTGGTCTTATGAAAGGAAGCTTCTTATGGATGAGGAGTACTGTCAGATGATACCCAAAAAAATTCAAGATTTTTTTTCTGTTAACAAAGGTACGGCCTCTCAGGAAATAGTCTGAGACACGTTCAAATTGGTAATAAGGGGGGAAACCCTTAGTTTCTCTAAGTTTAAAAGTAAAAAAATCCAGTTCAAGCATCGGCAGAATTTTGAGCAGGTTCTCAAGGCAGAGGAGAAGTTGGCAGAGGTTATTAGACACAGTGCTGAGGTAGAAATAGTTCAGTTGGCTCAAAGGGAACTCCCGGTCAAAAGATCCAATGTATATGCCCATATTGCCGATCAAATTGCCGCAAATTATGTACAACATAAAGAAACGGCATACGAGTTCGGGAAGAGAACAGGAAAAGTGCTGGCAAAGAGGATAAGAGAGAAAATGGTGTATAACGATATCCCTAAGATTAAAGACTTGCTGGGGGTATTGCAAGAGACCAAGGAGGGTGTGCTAATGGCCTTTCAAGGGTTTTATCAACAGTTATACAGTGAGGAGCCAGATAGGATAAATGTTGGGGACTATTTAAGGGATATGATTCCGAAAACTTTATCGAAGGTGCAAAAGACAGCACTGATAGCAGTACCAGAGTGGGAAGAAATTGAGTCAGCAATTTTAGATCTAGCCCAGGGTAAAGCGATGGGGCATGACAATATCCCTCTAGAATTCTACCGAATTTTCATGAACGTATTAAAAAAAGAACTATTGGAGGTTTGTCAGCAAGCCTTTTTGGGGAAGGCTCCCCATTCATGGGCGGAAGCTACGATAGTGGTTTTTAAGAAAAAAGGTAAAAATGCTGAGGAGATGGGGTCATATCGGCCGATATCTTTACTAAACTCGGATAGTTCCTTACAGACAGAGACCTTACTCTGCTATCACGCGCATTGCTGTGCTTATTTTAAATTGTTGTATTTTGTTTACTTGGGCACTCTGTTTTTAAAATCGCGCTGCCTTTGATTGCGCTGCTTTAATATTTGCCTAATTATCAGGCGCTTGCTACCAACTATAATCGGGGTATAGTCAGGCTTACCTGCACTATAATCGTTATTTCACCCGCATTTGGTGGGACTTAGTCAGTGAGGTTCCTGCTTGTGGCGCTCCGACCGCCGTCTTGGCTAGGTGACTGAGACTTGGGCCATTTTCAGGCGCCATATTTGTTCGGGTCCAGAGGCTCTACTAGCCGGACCCCCGCGTATTGGAGAGCTTATTTAAGTCGCTCCTCCGGTACGTTAGGCAGACCTTACTCTGCTATCGCGTGCATTGCTGTGCTTATTTTAAATTGTTGTATTTTGTTTACTTGGGCACTCTGTTTTTAAAATCGCGCTGCCTTTGATCGCGCTGCTTTAATATTTGCCTAATTATCAGGCGCTTGCTACCAACTATAATCGGGGTATAGTCAGACTTACCTGCACTATAATCGTTATTTCGCCCGCATTTGGCGGGACTTAGTCAGTGAGGTTCCTGCTTGTGGCGCTCCGACCGCCATCTTGGGTGGGTGACTGAGGCTTGGGCCATTTTCAGGTGCCATATTTGTTCCGGTCCAGAGGCTCTACTAGCCAGACCCCCGCGTGGCGTAATACTATAAATAGGAATGGGTGAGCAGGCGCGCAGCGTGCACGCGCAGCGGGCGCGCCAGAGGTAAGTCCGTTTGCGCCCATTCGCGTCCCGGTTGCTCCCGGTGCGACCGTGGTGGCCTCTCCTCACTTGGAATACTCTCGGGAGGAATTGTGAGCGCTGAACTGTTACACTGATTTAGGTAAGCAGCATACTATGCTTTCATCTTCTTATGGTGCTCTCTCCTGTGGTTTGCTTAATGTTCGTTCACTCGTTAAGCACCACGCTGAGATTACCTTTTAATCGAATCCTCTAATCTGGATATATTATTGCTAACCGAGACCTGGACTAAAGTGAATAGTGGGTTGGAGATCGGCTGGGCCTGCCCACCGGGTTACCTCATAAGGCACACTCCCCGAGCTTCTCGGAGGGGTGGTGGAGTGGGATTCATCTATAGAGACTCGCTCTCCCTCTCGCAGCTCGCAGTAAAAGAAGTGTTGGGGTTTGAGCTCATGGGCTTCTCTTTAACGGCCCAGGGTGGTACTCTGGTAGCAGGTCTTCTTTGTTATAGACCGCCTTCCCTGACTGCCTCGGCCTCCCAGCAATTGGTCGACTTGATCTATGACCTATCAAACTCCCATGCTAGATTCATAGTGTTGGGCGATTTTAATTTATGGCCCACCGGCCCTCAAGATCTGGCTTTTAGAGAACTTTGCCAAGCGTGTAGCAATGTACAACTAGAGCAGCTTGTGCTGTCACCTACTCACGCTAAGTGGTACACTTTGGATTTGGTATTTGCTGACAAAGAGCTGGTTGTAGTTAATGAGATCATAGATCAATGTTGGACCGATCACGCACTGATTCTCATGTCCATCTCCTTGCCTGGAGGACCGTTAAGCATAAATGGTCCGGGCAGGTTCAAACTCAGCAGGCAATTGTCCCTCCTACTAAGGGGGTCGAGTCTACCCACATTACTGCCTAGAGCTTTCTTCGTGGGGGACAGTGTGAATAAGAGCTATGCTGCCCTTTGCCAGCAGATTTTGACATCACTAGATGAATTGGTCCCCTTACGGAGGGTGAGGGACAAACCCATGAGAGCCAATGTCTGGTTTACTAGCGACCTTAGCCAGCAGAAACTTCACTGTAAACAGGCAGAGCCTGCTTGGAGGAGAGGATACAGGGAATCAGCTAGGGCGGCCTATAAAGAGGTCTTGCAGGAATATAAAGCCCATTTAAGGATGGCCAAAGCTAAGTTTCTGGAAGACACCTTGGCTAAAGCTTCTAATAAGTCGCAGACTCTTTTTAAGCTGGTTAATAATCTAGCTAACCCAGCCTGCGCAGTACCAGCTATTCCGGCCTCTCAGGAACTGTGCGATTCTCTGGCCTCTGCGTTTGAGGAGAAAATCAGGACAATTTTGAATGGACTTCTGGCTTCCGGTCAGCCTGGCCCGTTACTGCCTCTCTCCTCAGAATCTCTCTATTCTTCGGATTCTGAGTGGGTTGACGACAAGGAAGGGCAACCTCAGCTGTCCTGTTTTCCCATCCCCTCTTTGGAGGAATTTTGCGTACTGGCCAATTGCGTTTCCTCAGGTTCACCACTTGGCCCAATGCCACATAAGATCGGGAAGTCATTCCAGGCAGAGCTGTTTCCTCCACTTTACACCATCTGCTGTCAGTCGTTGGCTACAGCTTCAGTCCCAGACAGTTGGAAGATGGCAGTAGTAACACCTTTGCTAAAAAAGGCTTCTTTGGACCCTCTATGTCCGGCCAATTATAGGCCCATCTCGCTTTTACCATTCCCGATAAAAATCATAGAGAAGCTGGTCACAAGAGCCTTATCCAACTTCCTTGAAATCAACTCTTGTCTTGATGTAGCCCAATTCGGCTTTAGGCCAGCCCATGGCACTGAGACCGCCTTGGTCGCCGTGTTGGATGATCTGCAAACGCGTGTCGACATGGTTAAGGCAGCATTCTTAGTGCTGCTTGACATGTCGGCCGCATTCGACACGGTGGACCACGCGGTTTTACTGGGCCGCCTTCGGAGAGCAGGTGTAACCGGCTTGGCTTTAAGCTGGTTAACATCCTATCTCTGCAACAGACAGCAAGCCGTGGCGTTGCCACCGTTTCGATCAGCCGTGCGTCAGGTGAATCAAGGTGTACCTCAGGGGTCAGCGATCAGTCCGATCCTTTCAACCTATACCTCCGACCCCTAATAAGTTTGATAAAGTCATTCGGCATATCAGTCATCAACTATGCCGATGACACTCAACTGATTTTTTCATTTGAGGGCAAAGAGACAGTCTCGAGGGACACCTTTTACCGGTGCATGTCGGCAACAGCAGAATGGCTACGACTCAACTCGCTCCAATTCAACGGGTCGAAAACCGAGGTCCTTCACTGCTCCTTGGATCGACTTCCTCGCCCGCTGCCGGACGACTTTTGGCCAGCCTCTATCTTGGGTATGGTTACCGCGGCTAAGTCGGCTCGCAACTTAGGGTTCTTGTTTGAGCCTAGCCTGCAGCTTGATGCCTCTGTCAACAGGACCACGGCGACTTGTATGGGCTTGCTTCGAGCCTTACGAAAAATCTTGCCGTTACTTCCTCTAGGAGCCAGGGCAGAAGTGGTGCGTAGTACCATCCTCAGTAGGTTAGACTACTGAACGCACTGCTTGTGGGGGCTCCCAATATCCTGGTATCAAAGTTATAGAGTATTCAAAATATGGCAGCCAAATTGGCTTTATCTCGCCCACGTTCTGCATCGTCATCGGCAGCACTCTCTGATCTCCACTGACTACCTGTCCAGCTGTGGATTCTTTTCAAGGCCTCATGCCTTGTCTTCAGGGCTTTGCATGGACTGGGACCAACGCTGCTTCAAAATCTTTTCTCCTGGTACCAAGCCGCTAGACCCCTGAGGTCTTCCTCGGCGTTCTTGGTGACGGTCCCTAAGATTAACAGAGTGAGGATGGGCGGCCGTGCCTTCAGCTTTGCGGCTGCCAAATTGTGGAACACCTTACCTCTGTCGCTGAGGAGTAGGCAAGATCTGACTTCCTTCAAGAAGGATCTTAAAACCCACCTGTTTCCAAGAGCAATGTAGTGTATTACACCTGATGGATTGTTATGGTCACAGCGCCAGGATACCCTTTGGGTGGCAGTAGCGCTTAACAAGTATACATACATACATACATAGTAAAAATAATTCTAAAATAATAGCTAATCGGCTAAACGATCTGATGCCAGGCTTAGTATCTCTCAGACAACATGGATTTATAAAGCACAGAGGCACTACTGATCATATAAGACCGATCATATCCTTGTTGGACTGGGCACAGGTCTCACATTCTCCCGTCGGCGTGGCCCTGTTGGACGCAGAAAAAGCGTTTGACAGGGTCGCCTGGGATTTCATGTGGCTGGTCCTGGAAAGGAAGGGTTTCCTGATGAGTTTATAAGGGCAATTCAGACACTATATTTTCATCCGTTTGCTACTATTCGAATTTCTGGGAAGAGGTCGGGGAAAGTATCAATAGCAAGGGGGACAAGGCGGGGTTGTCCCTGTTCTCCCTTGCTGTTTGCTTTGTATATTGATCCCTTTATTACCAGCTTAGAGGACAATACTGCAATTTAACCCGTGCAGATAGTGGATTAGGATTTTAAAGTGTGTGCTTATGCGGATGATATCGCAGTAGTAACGTCTGACTTGTCTGCCGCACTCCCAAATATTATAGAATCAGCCGAGAAGTTTGGGCGCTTCTCGGGATACAAATTGAACATTGATAAGACACTGCTCATTCGCTCAGACGCTGCCCGACCGGAGAATATTAAAATCACAAAAGAAGCCAATTATTTGGGGATTAAAATTACAGCTAACGTTGAAGAAATTATCTCTATAAATCTAGAGCCCATTATTGGCTCCTCTAATAAGTTGCTATAAAGAATAAATAATCTAAAGCTATCACTGTTTGGCCGCAGTAATGTACTAAAGATGTTAATTTTTCCAAAGTTTTTGTATTTATTTCGTTCTCTTCCATGTATTATCTCATCTGGTTATTTCTCCCGAATAAAAATATTGTGCTCCAGATTTCTCTGGGGATATCATCGGGCTCGGAGGGCGGTAGCAAAATGTGTGTTACGCCGAGAAAGAGGAGGCTGGGGCATCCCGAATTTCCAATTTTATCATTGGGTAGTGACTCTGCAACATAAGGGTGTATTAATTATCCCTGATGATCCGGTTGAGCATTTTGCCTCACCCTCTATTTACGAGATGCTTCTGGGTGCTGAGGCTAAGCAATGCTTAAACCGGATTATTGAGCCTAGTTACTACAAAAAAACTAAATTTAACACTATTTATTCCGCTTATGTTATATGGAGGACAATAAAAAAGAGATTTAGAATGGGCCCTAATATGAATATTTATACCGCATTGCAGAAAAGTCCTTTTCTCCCAGAATTATTTAGAGACGGTATAATGCAAAGGTGGCATAATCTTGGGATTCGGAATTTTGGCGATTTGTTTCAAGGGAATGATTTTGTTTCGTTTGATTATCTAAGGAAGGAATATCATGTGTATCAGGGTGATTTTTTTAAGTATCTTCAGATACGCAGTTTTTGTGGCCAGAAACTTGAAAAACAGATGATATTGCTGGGGAAAATAGGGATAGCTGAAGCCATAAAGGGACAGCATAAAATAGGATCTTTGTATCAGTTGCTTCTGGAGAAGGTGGAAGATGATTTAGAGGAAAGGGCACTTAAATGGCAAAGCAAGCTAAATGTTGAACAAGTCAATTTAGATAAAAGTATAGAGATTGCGGGGAATGTGTTACTTAATGGGTCAATGATTAGCCAACATATTAAGTCAGTTTTTGAATTGTATTATACGCCAAATAAACTGGGTAAATGGAACTCAACGCGTGGGACAAACTGCAGTCGCTGTAATGTACACGCAGCGGGCGCCGCCCATATGTTTTATAGATGCCCTAGGTTATCGCAATTTATTGCGGATATTGAGAGTTATTTAAGGAGTAGTTTGAGTATTTCTGTTTAATTAACAGCTCCTTTGGTTATTTTTGGGTGCGATTAAAGTACGACGTATCAGGGTTCTGCCTTTGAGGAAGGATTAATTTTTATTTGCATGTTGGCATATCGTTCTTGCATCACATCCCAATGGCTAGATGAACACCCACCAAATTTTATTACGTGGCAAACTAAATTATTGTCTATGTACCATCTTGAGATAGCATTATATAAAATCAAGGGCATTAAGAAGAAAACGTATGGGCTTAAAATATGGTCCCCGTTAGCTAATTGGTTGGGGTAGCAAGGAAAATTGTGGTGAAATTAATGTATATGGCGTTTCTTTTATTTTTTTTCTTACTTGTCCTGTAAGTGCTGTTATTCTAAGAATCTAGGACCTGATGTAATGGATAAGATACTGTTTAATGCTTAATGGTATTATGGCGAAAAGTGTTTTTGTTCTTTACTGTCTGTATGCTGTCATAAAACTCAATAAATACATTTTTTTTTTAAATTTATAAAAAGAAAGACGCGGTCCTCTGCGTCCTAGTTCGAAATACGGAGCAAGAGCCATTAATTAGGACTGGACTTGCTTTGTAAACTAAACTGTGTAATTTACTGTACAACGGATGTTGTCAGCATCCAGCCGAAGATTATGGAGGCAAGAGTTAAAAAGTGCCTGACTTTTACTGAGGAAAACGTACCTTCATAATTAACTTATACTGTGAATAACAAGGTTTGGAATGTTTTGGGGAAAGAGATCAGATTGAACAAAAGCATAGAGCCAATGCAGATCAGTGAAAAACCAAATGTAGAATGTCCCTGTACTTCTCAGTACAAAGTTGCTGATGAAGCAGAGAAGGGGATTGCACAAAATGGATGACTTAGTGATTCCTTGTTGTCTTATGGTACCGAATCCAGCAGTAATATTGGTTTAAATTCCAGCAGAATCCCAGTGTTTTACAGTGATAGATTTGTATCAAGCATTTGTTTATTCCTCTTCATGAGTGTGGCCAATATTTCTTTGTGTTCTGATTCAGAAATAAAGTTTGGGTTTGGTGTAGGACCCCACAGGCCTATATGGATAGTCATTTATTTGGTGCATTAAAGTGAGTAGAGAGTAAGGAAGGTGTCTAACGAACACATTTCTGCAAGTTTGAAAATTAGTCTGCCAACAATACACAGAGATGCACAGATTGTCCCGGGAATGATTGGCTACTGTTGTCAGTGGATTTCAAACCTTTGTCTGATTGCAAAGGATTCACAAAGGCTGACTTACAGTGATGTGAGAGATCTGGTGCCTTGGGAACATGAATGTTTTCAAGGCTTCCTGGAGCTCAGGCACAGCTTGTGTAGTACTTCTACTCTAAGATCCTCAAGATGTTTTATTTAATTTGATTTAGACCTCAACTGAGGTCAACAAATACATAATAAAATTGTTAAAAAACAGATAGGATATTTAAGCATTAATTTAAAAAGCTCTTTAAAAATGCATTCAAATTATAATAGGCAAATTAATTAGATGGCGATTTACAAAACAGGATTAAACTTTATGCAGAGAAGATAATATATCTAAAACAAATGGGCTTTATATGCTGGCACTAAGCCGCTACCAAGGTCGAATATCGGCAGACTAATAATACATGTAATATATCTTGCACTCCTGCTCTAGGAATGTGAACTTATGAGAAAGAGATTTATTTATTTGACATGAAAGAAAAGGTGTGCACTCTCAATCATCACACAGCAATATGGGATGGGGGTGAAAATACCCACTGCATAGTTTTTCTGCTACACTAAATGCAATTGCCTCCATGCTCCTAGGACCGATGAAGAATGTTGCAGATACTTCCTTGGCAATTGTGCAAATAGATGCTTATTCTTCTCGTTCCTTATTCATGTAAAACAATGCTGACTCACACACATACTCTGCATCTTACAAAAAGTCATTTGACTAAGTATGAACAGATTATTCTTTCATCAGAAA
This sequence comes from Lissotriton helveticus, assembly GCF_964261635.1. Classification (NCBI taxonomy): domain Eukaryota; kingdom Metazoa; phylum Chordata; class Amphibia; order Caudata; family Salamandridae; genus Lissotriton; species Lissotriton helveticus. The sequence continues at coordinate 877,952,583 of NC_136070.1, read as the reverse complement.
ACATTTCAAATGGGGAGGCAAGATGGCGGCCGTTGCATCGGCTGTGTGAGCTGCCTGTTCCTCCGCTCCTAGTCGGAAAAGAAGTGAGCTGCTGCGTTCACCCTAGAGGCTTCCATAACGACTGCTGAATGATCTCGTATTCCAAGTCTGGTTTTTGAAAGTATTTAGAAACCTGAATTCTAACCAACACAGAGTTTCTTCGGCGTATTGGCGTCTTGGCATCCTATGGTCTCACTGCTACTGCTTCTTGGCTTTCTCCGGGTGCCGGTGTGGCGCTTCCCTCCCCTCTCACCGGGACTGTACCTGAGTAAAGCGGCTGGCGTCAGGACGAGTATGCCGCCAAAACCCCCCTGAAACCCCCGGTCACCAGGAGTGTTAAAACGAAGACTCCCGTGCAGCTAGACGCTGTGCGCACCGACGATGCTGGAGCTGCGGGTGAGTCGGGGGAGACGGGTGCTATGGATAACTCGCTAGCCCAGCTACAACCTGTCTTAAATTAAAAGAGGGGAGGGGAGGGGAGCGATCGAATAAAACTCGCAATGTGAATCATGCATTGCAAACTTTACCTGCGATGTTTGAGAAGGAGCTCATAAAAAACACTCTGACAGAGCGCTCCGTGAGTCCGGTAACCGATGTGATGAAGGCTCCTATGATTGATACTGGGGGGACTTTTTGAGTTTGACGGTTCAGGATGAGCATGCTATAGAAACACCGTTCAGTCTGGTCACAAGAACGTTACTACTCAATCCTGAAAACACTAACGAAAAAAGACCGTCCAGTGGTATTGTGGGAGGTGGAGTACGCTCTGATTCTGGAGTAGCTGCTGAGAGTTCTGAGAATTCTGCTGGTTTGAATCACTTTGCTGAGGTAACAATACTATCTGCACCAAATGAAGCTTTGTGTCCTGACCCTTTAGGTCTTCAAGAAACTGCTGATAGATTTTTCTCAATGTCAGACCATTCATCGGACGAAAGTATTGATAAAGATTGGGCAGACTATCCAGGTGATAGTAGTATGGACGATGACTCAAGAATTAGCAAGACTTCTCCTGGGTCTGCCACAACCGTTAAAAAACTCAGGTTTAGGAGGTCCCCGGGTACCAGGAATAAATCGTTTGACCCTGGTGGTGTATCCCCTGAAGCTGTATCCCAATCTGTTTTTTTGGAAGAAGAGCATACACGATCTGATGAATATTGCTCTGATCAAGAGGTGACATTAGTCATGATTGATCAAACTATGATGGCACATAGAGCTGAAACAAAGACGGAGATTGCCCGTACACAAGCTACGCGCCGCAAGGTCTATAATGCTGTAAGACAAGTTACAAAAATCTGCACTGATATCTCATCCAGGGTTACTGAAGCAGAGACTAGAATATCTGTGCTGGAGGATGAGGTCGCCGCACAGAAATTAGAGCTTAGCTCTATAAAAGCTCAACGTGATGACATTAGCTTCAAGCTCACGGAGTTAGAGAACCAGTCATGCAGGAACAATTTGCGAATTTTGGGGGTCCCTGAAGGTTTGGGGAAACCAGACGTACGCAATTTTGTTTGCGAGCTTTTTCTTGAGGCATTGTCAGAATTAACTTCATGGGACTGGCCATTAGTAATTGAACGGGCGCATCGCTTCCCTTTTACAATTAAAAAGGCTAAGCAATCAGAGGCTGACCGCCCAAGAGCAATTTTGGTTAGATTCAATAACTTTTTAGCGAGAGAAGCAGTTTTCGGTCTCGGTAGGCCAGACAAGAAGAGATCCGCAAAAGGCTGCAGCTTTTTTGTTTGGCCGGATTTTTGTTAAGCCACTGTATCCAAACTGTGGCATTTACGTCAATTAGTCGCTGGATTTCAGGAAAAGGGAGCAGTGGTGTTGTTAGAGAATCCGGCCAAGCTAAAAGTTACCATTAAAGGACAAACTCGTTTTTTTTCTCTGAAATTGTGGCAAAAGAATATTTGATGACATTATGAAACCGAATGACGTTGACTCTGTCCTTTTTTTGAGACCTTCTTCTGAGGGGGTCATGTAGGGTCTTTCTGAAACAAACGTTGATAATCTTGTCCTTCGCATAGTGCCCTTTTTTGATGGGGGCCTTGTTGGTTTTTTTTGGGGGTGAACACTAAAGTTTTGTTAAAGATGGTCTTATTGAATAGTGATATCTTCTTTTCCGACCAAGGAAAGGGGGTAGGGGGGCATTCTGTGTTCTCAGGGACTAATAGTCCTTGTGCCTCATATGGTGGGATGGGTGGGATGGGGGGTAAGAAGTGGGGTGGGTGGGTGAAGGTGGTGGTGTGTTGGTGGGGGGTGTAAGTCAGCAGCAGTTTTCATTGAGTGGGCATTCGAGTAGATTCTTTTTAAGCCTTCTTTAAGAGCGCAGTTTTTTGGCACAAATGGATAGGAAATCGAAGGTTTGTACGTTGAATATTAACGGCCTCTACGCCTTAAAAAAAAAGGGAATTTTGTGTAAAATGATTCAACTATTACAAATAGACATTTTGTGTCTACAAGAGATGCATATTGCTTGGGAGAAGAGGAATTTATTGAAAAATTTGGGTCTAGATCTGCTAATATGCTCAAAGCAAACAGGGATTAAAAGAGGGGTTGCTATTTTTATAAAACGGGGTTTAGGGACGTGTATCAAAACATCGGCAGATAAATGGGGGAGATAGGGATTGGCAGAGCTGAAGATTAACGAATACAGGTTCACTATCTGCTCATTGTATGGTTCGAATTTAGATGACTGTGAGTTAATGAACCTTATTAATTTAGAGCTGGCCTCATGGTGTCAACCGATAATTCTTTGCAGGGGTTTAAATATCCACATTGATGCTGGGGTCGATATTAGGATAAGTGGGAACTACTCGGGTAGAAAATACCGGACCTATAGAGCTCTCCGTGAATTGTTTTTAGGAAATGGGCTTATTGATGTTTGGAACACTCTTCGCTCAAATGAACCTGGATATAGCTTTTTTTCTGCCCCACATCAAAAATTTGTTCGTCTGGACTAGTTTTTTTATCTCCCAATATTCTATAGAAAAAGCCAATATCGAGATCCTTCCTAAACTTATATCAGACCACAATCCATTAATACTCGAAATACAACTGCCCTCCCAAATAAGGGGTATCAAAACCAATTGGTCGTTTCAAAGGAATTTATTATTGGAGGATGATTATCTTCAATACATGGCTAAAATCATTGAGGAGTTTTTTAAGTGTAACAATGATACTGCCTCCGTCCAAATTTTTGGCACACCTTTAAATCAATAATCAGGGGGGAAACTCTTAGCTATTCGAATTTTCAACAAAAAGCTAGAGGGAACAAATTTAGGGAGAAATCCGATTTGGTAATGAAGGCAGAGATAAAGTTGGCTGAAAATATCAAACTAGGTCGGGGTATGGAAGATGCCCAATGAGATTTAACTATTAAACAGTCTACAGTTTATTCCCATATAGCCGATCAGATTGCACTTAAGCACAGACAATATAAGACAGAGTGTTATGAACTGAGTGAGAAAACTGGGAGAGTATTAGCTCAAAGGTTAAGGCAGAAGGCAGCTTTTAATGATATTTCAAAAATCTATGATCTGAATGGGGATGTTCAAGAGTCTAAAATAGGTGTATTAAAAGCGTTCCCTGATTTCTACCAATTATTATATAATGAGTCCAGTGACGGCATGGATGTAGAAAAGAATGCTTCAGCATATTTTGAAAATCTTGGTAATGTAGGACTCTTGGAATTACAGAAAACTCGATTAGCTGCCCCTATCTCATGGGTAGAAATTTAACAAGCTATTTTAGGCCTAGCTTCTGGGAAGGCAATGGGACCAGACAACATACCTTTCGAATTCTATCGTTCTTTTCATAGATTGTTAAAACCTGAGCTGCTAAAAGTGTTTCATCAAGCCTTTTTGGGCCATCCCCCTGAATCATGGTCTTTGGCTACTATAGTTATTTTTTTTTATAAGGGACGGTGGGCACTGAGTTAGGGTCATACAGACCCATTTCTCTCATCACTGCTGACAGCAAGATTTTCTCAAAAATCTTGGCTAATAGATTGAACGATCTTATGCCAACTTTGGTTTCAATAAGGCAGCATGGGTTTATTCAAAATAGGGACAGAACGGACCATGTGAAGAGGATTATCTCACTATTAGACTGGGCACAAGCCATATGATCTCCGGTCGGGGTGGCCCTGTTGGATGCTGAAAAAACGTTCAACAGGGTCTCCTGGAGGTTCCTGTGGTCCACACTGATTTGGAAGGGATTTCCTACAGAATACCTTAATGCAATACAGGCATTTTATAATCATCCCAAGTCTGTAATTCGTATAGCTGGCGATGTTTCTGATAATCTGCCAATAACAAGGGGGATGAGGCAAGGCTGTCCTTGTCCCCCCTTGTTATTTGCGTTGTACATTGAACCTTATCTGAATAGACTGGAAAAATAAGCTGGCATTAGTCTGATGAGGATACACCAGGTTGAATAGAAAGTGTTTGCGTATGCAGACGATATCGCCATTGTCACTTCAGATATCAAGCGACCTTTACCTAAAATAATTGAATTGGCTCAGGAGTTTGGGGGGTATTCAGCATATAAACTAAACGTTTCGAAAACCCAGTTGATTCACTCGGATGAGGGCCGTCCAAATGATTTGGTCTTTTCTTCTGATGCCTTATATCTTGGTATTACATTATCCAGAAAAATAGACAATATTGTATGGCTCAATGTAGATCCCATATTAAACTCAGGTAATAGAATTTTGGAGCGACTAAATCATTTACATCTTTCTTCATATGGCCGTACTAATGTATTAAAAATTTTAATATTCCAGAAATGTCTATATTTGTTTCTTATGATACCCTTGCTTTTCCAATCCGATTTCTTTGGCAAGATAGATAGAATGTCCTCTAGGTTTCTCTGGGGCTATCGTAGATCTAGAAGAGCTTTGAAATGGTGCACTCTTCCGAGAATTAGAGGCGGCTGTGGGATCCCGAACTTTCAGCTGTATTATTGGGCTGTTTTATTGAGATATATGGGTATTTTAATTTTTCAAGATGTTACTTTGGGAGAATCGATCAGTCCTTCAATGTATGAAATGGTATTAGGGAAGGAGGCGAGACAATGTCTTGTAAGAATAATTGAGCCTAGTTACTACAAAAAAACAAAATTTAAAATTATGATAGCTGTCTTTCAAATATGGAAGCAATTAAAAAAAAGATTCAGTTTTTGCTTTGATTTGAAATATTACACACCTTTAGTGAATTGTCGGACTCTACCCGAGATCTTTAGGGACCAGGTGATGATAAGATGGCATTCTGCAGGAGTCCGTATATTAGGAGATCTATACCAGGGGGATCAGGTTGCCTCTTTTTCTTATTTGCAGCTTAAATTTAATTTTGCTAGAATGGATTTTTTTGAATATCTCCAAATACGAAGTTTTCTGGATTCTAAAGGTCTTTTAGACCAGCCTTTGATGAACAAAATTGATATACTTGAAGCTAGTAGAAGGGAAAAGAGAATCGGCCTAGTGTATCAGGTGATGGCAAATAGGCTTCAAGATGATTTATGTTTATTTGAAAACAAATGGCAAAGAAAACTGGAAATTGAAAAAATAGATATGCCCAGAGCAATTGAATTGTCAACTAACATCCTGTTT